>NC_090752.1:11212745-11220245 GCF_036898095.1 Palaemon carinicauda
CTTACATCTGCTACAATTTTATTTTTATTCCTGATTTTAATCGGATCAGTTTTTATCCCTTACATCTGCTACAATTTTATTTTTATTGCTGATTTTAATCGGGTCAGTTTTTATCCCTTACATCTGCTATAATTTTATTTTATTTTTATTGCTGATTTTAATCGGGTCAGTTTTTATCCCTTACATCTGCTATAATTTTATTTTTATTGCTGATTTTAATCGGGTCAGTTTTTATCCCTTACATCTGCTATAATTTTATTTTATTTTTTATTCCTGATTTTAATCGGGCCAGAGTCGAACTAGACTCATTTGGATGCTAATTCTCCTTTTAATAACAACTGTCTATAGAACTAAGTCACTGTAGGCTAACATCCAACGCCTTGAAGGTATAATACAAGACAAGACAATTGGGAATAAGTGCTGAACAGCAAATTATTAAATGTTTAAAGATTAAACTGTTAAATACATTTAATGTCAATATTATTGGATATAAGAATCATGTTAAAAAATATTTTCACAAATCAGTATGTTTCTAACTTAAAAACATATTTAGAAAAATAATAAAATAAAAATTCAATTTTATCATATATTAGATGTTATAATGTATATACTGTACAAACATGTAAAATATGATTTGTTAAGGAAATATTTCTTTATAAATGGAAAAAAATGTATGTTAAGAAAATGTAATTGTATTTTCATAATAAAAGAAAAAAAAAAGATTTCCTCCAAGAAGGTTAAACCTCATTGTTTTTCCTCCAAGGCCAGCACGCTCTCAGGGAGAGGTCATGACAGAGGTATATGGGATGGGCAGCGTCGCCAGGTGTTCATGTCCCCTGCACCCCTCATTAACCTGAGTGATTATCTCTCCTATGGGGATTATTGTCCCTTTTGACTTTACCTGTCAGAAACCCTTTCATTCCCCGGAGATGAATTGCTATTTTTTTCTTGTCCTATAATTGATTTAAAGTTTCCTATAATTGTTTAAAATTTACTACTTAAGATTGGACTTCTAGATTCTTTTCTTTGCTTATTAAAGCACTTTTGTATATTAAAGTTTTCTATATTTTGCTAATATTAAAGACTTCTCACTTTGCTGTTTTGTCACTTATTAGAAATGTTTACATATAAAATCGGGTTTCAGATTTTTTCTATACGTTTATTTATTAGGCCAGTTTTATATCACTTGCAAAGACTAGTGTTAGAGCTGAAGAAAGTTTCACATAATTTTATTTAATTTATAAACATTTAATTTCATCTTTGTAAATTATATGACATCCTGTACTCTGCATCTCTACATTTTTCATCTTCGTCTATGGGTGTTTATCTTTTATTTATTTATATATTTTTGCTAAATTTTACAACATTCATTTTTTCAAGTTAAAAACAATTCGAACCTATATTTGCTATATACATGTGGATTTGGCCAATTTAGACAAATATAATCTTTAAAATATTTTATTTTAAATTTTCATTACTTATATTGTTTATTTCCTTATTTCCTTTCCTCACTGTGTTATTTTTCCCTGTTGGAACCCTTGGGCTTATATCATCTTGTTTTTCCAACTAGGGTTGTAGCTTAGCTAGTAATAATAATAATGATACTAATAACAGTAATGATAATAATAATGGCGATTTCCAATTTATAATATTTTGTCCTTGGGTGAGGCTACCCATCAAAATCAAGGTCGACATTCACAGGACCTTGATCTAAATAGCAAACAGTATTAGTTCCGTGCTATCGATACCTAAAATGGTAAGTTATTTTTTAGAACCGCTCATACCTGATGGTCATATATTAGCATCGAAAGCTGATTCATATCTCGTGAACGGTGCCGGGAACAACAAGGCTGGATAAGATCATGAATGGTTTTAAAGAAACCATGTGAGTGACCTTCAAAAACGTTAGTCACTTCCAAGAAGCAACGTTGGCTATTTCCATGGAAACAATGGTAGTCATTTCCAAGGAAAAAACGTTAGTCACTTCCAGAAAAATAACGTTTAGTGACTTCAAAAGAAGCAACGTTAATGACTTGAAAAGAAACAACGTTAGTCACTTCAAAAGAAATAACGTGGTCACTTCCATGAAAATATCGTTAGTCACTTCAAAATTAACAGCCTTAATCACTTTAAAGTTACCAACGTTAGTCAATTCCAAGGAAGCAACGTTAGTGATTTCAAAAGAAGCAACGTTAATGACTTCAAAAGAAATAACGTGGTCAGTTCCAAGAACATATCGTTCGTCTCTTCAAATTTAACATTAATCACATCAAAGTTAACTACATTAATCACCTCAAAATCAACAACGTTAGTCACTCCCAAAAGAAATAACGTGGTCACTTCCATGAAAATATCGTTCATCTCTTTAAATTTAACAACATTAATCGCCTCAAAATTAACAACATTAATTACCTCAAAATTAACTACATTAATCACCTCAAAATTAACAACGTTAGTTACTTCAAAAGAAACAACATGATCACTTCCATGAAAATATCGCTCGCCAATTCAAATTTAACCACATTTATCACCTTAAAATAAACAACATTAATCACCTCAAAATTAACTACATTAATCACCTCAAAATTAACAATGTTAGTCACTTCAAAAGAAATAACGTGGTCAATTCCATGAAAATATCGCTCGCCAATTCAAATTTAACAACGCTAATCACTTCAAAAGATATGTTAGTCATTTCCAAGGAAACAAAATAAACAATGTTATAATCCTCTCCAAACAACAATGCGCATATGGGTCGTTGTCCAGTCCGTTGTCCTTGGGGCAAAACACCTGGAATCAAGTCCCAGATAAGGCCACCTGCAAATTCCTTTTCCGAAGCGGGATCCCTTTCGATTTTATCCGAAACAGAGTCCTGACCTGACGTCTATTTAGTTCAAGGTGAAGCTCTGGAAGTTTCTCCTACAAGCAATGAATTTTGGTTTTATTTGAAGCCTTGTTTATTTTCTTGCTGCTTATGAGAAATGGGTTTTATATTTGTTTAATTGCAACCTTTGTGTAATTACCGTAGTATGTCCGTTTGCGTAAACATTTTGAACATCAATGGTTGGTCTTGCTGCTTGTGATTGATTGATTGATTGATTTGAAGTTTTCTGGCATCCTTTAAATCAATCAATCAAAAGATCACAAGCAGCAAAACCTACCATTGATGATCAAAATGTTTACGATAACGGACATCTACCGTAACTACACAAAACAGATTTTTTTTTTATTTGTACAATTGCTAGTTTTGTGTTGTCACCGTAGTATGTCATACCGTTAGCGTAAACATTTTGATCATCAATGGTAGGGCTTGCTGCTTGTGAGATTTTTTTTTATATGTAAAATTGCTAGTTTTGTGTTGTTACGGTAATATGACTGCAAGCGTAAACATTGTGATCATCAATGGTAGGTCTTGCTGCTTGTGAGAAATTGATTTTTGGTATGTACAATTGCTAGTTTTGTGTAATTACCGTAGTATGTCTGTTAGCGTAAAAATTTTTATCATCAATGGTAGGTTTTGCTGCTTATGAGAAATTGTTTTTAATATGTACAATTGCAAGCTTTGTGTAGTTACGGCAGTATGTCCGTTTGCGTAAACATTTTGATCACCAGTGATAGGTCTTGCTGCTTGTGAGAAATAGGTTTTTTTTTTTTATGTACAATTGCTAGTTCTGTGTAGTTACGGTAGTATGACCGTTAGCGTAAACAATTTGATCAGAACGTTTAGTCTTCAGTAGTAGGTAAATGGCAACCTTAAATTTATTTTTCTTTAAAGTTTAATTTCAAGAATTATTATTATGAAACAAACTTTTAAGCCAAAAAGAAAGTAATGGTTGCCAGTTTTAATAGATTTTCTTGAATTATTATTATGAAATAAACTTTTAAGGATTGGGTGTATATCTGGCTTCTTGTTGTTTTAGATTGCCTGGCCCTCACGGGCTCTTGCAAAATGGCACCCCGTATTCAAATTTTAAGATTTGAATAATCATGAGCACCGTGTTTGAATTATACAAAACTATAGCCTGTTTTTTCTAATAGATTTTATAAACCAAATATATGGTTTTTGGAGCTTAGATCGATGTTGTTTAAACTAATTATTTTGTAGTAATTGATACTCAGCGTTAAAATTATTAGTGGGATTATGCTCTTGATATTTTTGCCTAATGTGAGGAACTTTTTTTTCCCCATGTGAAATTATTTGTGACTACCTACTGTAATCTAACCTATGGGATCACGATGTAATGGGGGTATGATACGGAAACATTATTGTGCGTGTGTATGTGTGTGTGTGTGTGTGTATATATATATATATATATATATAATATAATACATATAATATATATAATATATATATATAATATATATACATATATATATATATATATATATATATAATATACATTATATATATATATATATAGAGAGAGAGAGAGAGAGAGAGAGAGAGAGAGAGAGAGAAAAAAATATTACATCAGTTAAGATCTTTCCTTAGAGACAAGAAAGAAAGTTTTATTCTTATGTAATAGATGTGTTAATTTATTTCAGACTTATCACGTTCTTTAAAGTAACATATTTCATTGTTGCGGTTTTTTACTGTTTTTCTTCATAATTATTGTATAGTATTCATCTATTGTTACGTGTCTTTTAACTAATCCCCAGTTCTTTGACCCTACGATAAGAGTTGAAGGATGTTTTGTTTCGTTTTTTGTCATCGGTTGTGTCATCATTATTCCTTTTACAGTTTTTAGTGTGGGTAGATGAACGTTTTACTATACTTGTTTCCTGTAGTGTGTTCTCCATTTTTTATTCCCAACATTAGCTTTTTTCCTTTTCTTCTTTACTATTTAAATAAAGCTGTTGATGGTCTTTAAATAACTGTTTTTCCTTTGCCATTTGATGATATTCTTTCTACTTTGTCATATGATGAACTGTTTCTGCTTTGTTATCTGATGATCTGCATCTAATTCAAATTTTCCATAATTTCTGCTTTGTCATTTGATGAACTGTAACTACTTTGCCAGTTGATATTTGATAAACTGTATCTGCCCTGTCATTCGATGGACTCTTTTTGCTTTGTCATTTGATAAATTGTCTCGGCTTTGTCATTTGATAATCTGTTTCGTCTTTGTTATTGGATAAACTGCTTCGTCTTTGTTTTTTGATAAACTGCTTCGTCTTTGTTATTTGATAAACTGCTTCGTCTTTGTTATTTGATAAACTGCTTCGTCTTTGTTATTTGATAAACTGTTTCGTCTTTGTTGTGTGATGAACTGTTTCTGCTTTTTCATTTGATGAACTGCATCTACTTTGCCATTTGTTAAACTGTATCAGGTTGCCATTTGAAAATCAGATTCTGTATTATCATTTGATGGACTGGTTATGCTTTGTCATTTTATAATAGGTATCTACTTTGTCATTTGATAAACTGTATCAGGTTGCCATTTGAAAATCAGATTCTGTATTATCATTTGATGGACTGGTTATGCTTTGTCATTTTATATTAGGTATCTACTTTGTCATTTGATAAACTGTATCAGGTTGCCATTTGAAAATCAGATTCTGTATTATCATTTGATGGACTGGTTATGCTTTGTCATTTTATAATAGGTATCTACTTTGTCATTTGATAAACTGTATCAGGTTGCCATTTGAAAATCAGATTCTGTATTATCATTTGATGGACTGGTTATGCTTTGTCATTTTATAATAGGTATCTACTTTGTCATTTGATAAACTGCATCAGGTTGCCATTTGAAAATCAGATTCTGTATTATCATTTGATGGACTGGTTATGCTTTGTCATTTTATAATAGGTATCTACTTTGTCATTTGATAAACTGCATCAGGTTGCCATTTGAAAATCAGATTCTGTATTATCATTTGATGGACTGGTTATGCTTTTTCATTTTATAATAGGTATCTACTTTGTCATTTGATAAACTGTATCAGGTTGCCATTTGAAAATCAGATTCTGTATTATCATTTGATGGACTGGTTATGCTTTGTCATTTTATAATAGGTATCTACTTTGTCATTTGATAAACTGCATCAGGTTGCCATTTGAAAATCAGATTCTGTATTATCATTTGATGGACTGGTTATGCTTTGTCATTTTATAATAGGTATCTACTTTGTCATTTGATAAACTGTATCAGGTTGCCATTTGAAAATCAGATTCTGTATTATCATTTGATGGACTGGTTATGCTTTGTCATTTTATAATAGGTATCTACTTTGTCATTTGATAAACTGCATCAGGTTGCCATTTGAAAATCAGATTCTGTATTATCATTTGATGGACTGGTTATGCTTTGTCATTTTATAATAGGTATCTACTTTGTCATTTGATAAACTGTATCAGGTTGCCATTTGAAAATCAGATTCTGTATTATCATTTGATGGACTGGTTATGCTTTGTCATTTTATAATAGGTATCTACTTTGTTATTTGATAAACTGCATCAGGTTGCCATTTGAAAATCAGATTCTGTATTATCATTTGATGGACTGGTTATGCTTTGTCATTTTATAATAGATATCTACTTTGTTATTTGATGAACTGTATATGCTTTGTTATTTGATTAACTATGTCTACTTGGCCCTTTGATGAATCGTATTTACTTTGCCATTTGATGAACTGTATTTACGTAACCATTTGATGAACTTTTATTTCCTTTGCTATTTAACGGACCGATCCTTCTATCCATTAACTGCTAACTGCATTTGTATTTTGACGAGTTTATGAATTAGTTTTTTTTTTTTATAGTTTTTAATGTTTTTTTTTTTCACTTAAAGTTGATGCCCTATGTTCTTTCTATTGTTTTTATATGTAAAATGTTTTTCTTAATGGTCATACGAGTGCTATATTCCCTGCTCGCATCTATGTGCACTTTTATACACATTGTTTTTCAAATATTATTACTTTTTGTTGACGGAAAGTTTCTTGTTTTCAAAAACACCGATTAGAGTATGTATTTCGACATTTCGTTCCCAACGTATCATCAAGAATTGCATACATTATCCGATGATGTAGACAAAACACTTGACACCACCTTAACGGGTATTTGCTACTGCAAATTGTCATCAATATGTGTGATCACGTTGAGTTACAAGAAAACATGTACATGTTGAAGTGTCTTATGACTCACATGCCATTGTTCTTCATTTTATCCCTGAAATTTTAATAATTTGTAATGGTATACCATGAGCGTTATTGTTCAGAGAAGTAATTGACTAATTGATTGATTCATTCATTCGTTAAATGATAGCGGAAATTGTCGATTAATTACGTCCCTTGAGGTAGAGAAAGCTCCAAGAAATTAATTAGCTTTTTTATCGAAGGGGCAATGTAGTAACGTCCCTGACTGGTGAACGCCAGACTGGGGTCGAGTCAAGGCCGTCTCGAGACGGCCTTGGTCGAGTCCCGCTCAAACTAGTTAGTTTCTTTGGTCGCTACAACCTCACCATCCATGTGAGCTAATGAGGATGGGTTTGGGGAAGC
>NC_090752.1:11222745-11245467 GCF_036898095.1 Palaemon carinicauda
GTATTACTACTACTACTACTACTACTACTACTACTACTACTACTACTTGCTAAGCTACAACCCCAGTTGGAAAAGCAGGATGCTATAAGCCCAAGGGCTCCAACGGGGAAAATAGCCCAAAGGAAAGTAAATAAGGAAATAAACAAACTACAAGATAATTAATGAACATTTAAAATAATTTTTTTAGAGTAGTAACAACATTAAATTACATTTATCATATGTAAAGTATAAAAACTTCAAAAAACATGCAAACTAGGGGACGAGAAATGAGTTAGAATAGTGTTCCTGAGTGTACACACACACACACACACATGCAAAGGTCGTTATTGTTCCTTAGGCCTACTCTATGTTTTCTATTTTAAACATACACATACTCACGTATACACAGGTCGTTACTGATCCTTACTCTTTTGTTTTCCATTTTACTCCCAAATTATATTTAACAGTTTCAAGAAGAAATTATGTTAGAATATATGAGAGAGATTTGAGAAATTAAAATGTTACCTGTCTTGATTTCTAAGCGCCTGCTCACATGTAGAATTATATACATACACCCAGTTACAGTTTCAATTAAAGCAGGTAAAGAATACAATGTAACATAATGTAATTTAATATGATATAATATGATATATTTTATCCGCAATTTCATTGATTAACTTCGTCAACTTTGTTTCGAAGGTTATGTTTTGATAGGCTTGTATTTCTTTGTATGTCTGTCTGTGTGTTAGCGCTTCGCATAACTCAAAAACTATTTGACCAAATCTCATGAAATTTGGTGGGATGATTGGCCATGATCCAAGGACAATTTGATTAGAATTTGGGAGTGATTGGATCAAAAGTCAAGGCCAAGGTCATGAAAAGGTCAAAAACGTATTTTTGCCCTATCGTGGTCAATTTATATCTGGTTTGCATGAAATTAGTGCCAAAATGTACATAATTAAATTGCCTATCTTGTTTTGTATGCAATTACAAGAATTTATTTTGGAAAGATTATTCAAAAATTTAATTTTTTCAATGAAGATTCAAAACTAGATTGTGTGAAATCCATTTGCTTTAAAGCCATTTAAGCATGATTGCTTATTGTGGTTTATTTTTTTATGTCGTATTGTGATGATAAGCTTATCATCAATTGATTTGATATTACAAATTTATGCCGGGATTCCCAGGGTCATTTACAATAAATGTGCCTGGTATGTGATATTGTTATTATGAATTACATTTTTATATGTAATGGTCATTCCATTATATTTTTCAGTTAATGATAATATTGTTGTTGTTGTTATTATTATTATTATTATTATTGTTATATTATTATTATTATTATTATTATTATTATTATTATTGTTATATTATTATTATTGTTATATTATTATTATTTATTATTATTATAATTATTATTATTATTATTATTATTATTATCACTTGCTAAGTTACAACCCTAGATGGTAAAAACAGGATGCTATAAGCCCAATGGCTCCAATAGGAAAATTAGCCCATTATTATTATTATTACTTGCTAAGCTGCAACCCTAGTTGGAAAAGCAGGATGCTATAAGCCCAAGGCTCCAACTGGGAAAATAGCCCAGCGAGGAAAGGAAATAAGGAAATAAATAAACTTTAAGAGAAGTAACTAACAATTAAAATACAATTCCATTATCAGTCAGACACAGATTCGTCCTACGTCGTTTTCATCTGCATTCTAAAAAAACTGCTTCCCCAAACTTCGACTTTTTGCTTTTTTGCTTTCATGTTTTTTTCAGAGGAATCAATCCTCAGTATATTTCTGCTTTTGATGTTTTTCGGTAGTAGTTTTTCCTTAAATGTTTCTGAATTTGTGGCTTTATAAAACTAGTTTTTCCTTAGTATGGTTCTGAATTTTTTTCGATGGTAGTTTTTCCTCAATTTGTTTCTACTTTCATTTTTTTCTTTTCTTTTTTTTTCTTTTCTTTTTTTAAGTATATTTCTGGTTGTATTTCAGTGTTAGTCTTTCTTCGGTATATTGCAGAGTTGTATGATAGATGGGCTCTGGATTTTATAATCACACAAGTGCATACAGACATGATAAAACACATTATTTACATAAAATTTTCACACAGTCATAGTGTGTTAGTCGGGATAGACAATCTTTGCTTCAATCTCTCGTGCATGGGTTCGAATCCTGCCACGAATGTTGAAAGTTTCTGATTTTATTCTCTAATAAGTTTAAAAGTTTAGTTGTGGTAAGTATTAAAAAAAAACAGGAAAATATCGAGAAATTAAAAGGGTATCGTTGTGGTTAAAACTACATGCAGTATATATCTAGTTTACTTAACGGTAGATTTTATATATATATATATATATATGTGTGTGTGTGTGTGTGCGTGTGTGTGTGTGCATGTATGTATGTATGTATGTATGTATATATGTATGTATGTATGCATGTATATATATGTATGTATGTTATGTATGTATTTATGTAAAGATATATACATGGATACATAAGTACACTCGTAAATGATTCTCATTTGCTGTTACAGGATTCGAAAAAGTGCACGCAAGGTGTTTTTGTATGTTTATGGTTATTTTTTTTTCTTATTAAAAAATCGACATTGTAATCCGGTTCTTTCCTCTGGATGGAATATCATATGCAAATATTTAATTTGTAAACATTTTCAATTGTTCTCTTTATTTGTTCTTACTCTTTGTTTCGTATCATTCTTTCGTTCCTGACAACCCATATGTAAGAACCAAGACCTATTCTGTATGTCTTGGTATAAACGCTTAAATCCTCAGGTAAAAGGGAAGAATGAAAGGGGAGGGAGATTGCTGCCATTATCAGAGGTTTATCTGATCATCCCTTCCTCTCCTTACCTCCACAGCTAAGACAAAATATAGTAGTAGTAGTAGTAGTAGTAGTAGTAGTAGTGGTGGTGGTAGGAGGAGGAGGAGGAGTAGGAGGAGGAGGATGATACAGTAGAGGGCGACTGGGAGGAGTTTTCCATGATCAAAGAGAATATCCTGTACATTGTTCGGACTTCCTTTTTCACTCTGGTTGATCCATTCCTTTTTCTTGGATATTACCCATCTATCTCCCCCCCCCCCTCCCCCTCCTCCACTCCTTTAGCCTTCCTCAGCCCGGACCTGTCCTCTTCCTCTTTCTTTGTAGCCATTGAGGTATTTTGTGGTCTACCTTTCCGTGAGAATTCAGTGGATTTGCCATGAAATGAGCTTCTCTCTCTCTCTCTCTCTCTCTCTCTCTCTCTCTCTCCGTATGTGCAGATGATATTTTTATGAATATTTAGATTTCAGTTTTCAGACTTTTAAAGTCTCTCTCTCTCTCTCTCTCTCTCTCTCTCATTGTAAGTGCATATATATTTTTTGATTATCTACAATTCAGTTTTCAGGCTTGAAGAATTTCTCTCTCTCTCTCTCTCTCTCTCTCTCTCTCTCTCTCTCTCTCTCTCTTTTTCAGACTCTAAAGAATTACAGATTAAGTATTCTGTTTAATTCCTTTGGCTCTCAGAATATATTAGCAAAATGCATACATGTACAGAATGTAATTAAGTTGATAAATGAATAGATATACATAAATTAGGAGGAGACAAACAAATGTTGAAGAAGATGGTATTTTGCAAATACACCATCATGCTTGTACGCTAATAGATTATCAGCAGTATAAGATGCAGATTTGCAAAGGGTCAGAGAAAATTTGCATTCCTGCAAAATTGTTTCTCTTTCCCACACCTTGATTTGTGCGAACGTAGTTACCATATTCCCCTTCTCCTCTCTTCTTTTTTTTTTAAGTAAAGGGCAATTATCTTTTTCTTTTTATTTAGTTTCTTGTCATAAGTTCCAGGATTTCCTCCCAAGAATCAAATCTTGTTTAGAGTCAAAGTAAGAATTTAAAGGATGCAAAAAACACCCAGTCTACTTCTTGGGGACTTGATAGATATGATAGATACTTGAAGCTCATGAATGGACAGGTGTGCATTGCGATAGATATGGTAGATATTTGAAGCTTATGAATAGACAGGTGTGCATTGCTCTGGGAATATTGAAGAATGATTCAATCTCGAATATTTAACGAATTATTGGCTTTGGAGAACAATGATTATTGATGTTGGTGGTTATATTCCATTTTAATTTTCAAAATATTATTGATTGATTTCAATTAAAAAGTTTTATAATGGAAAATGAGTAATGAATATAACGAGTCTTTTGAAATTCGATTGCGCTCAGCTGGCGGAGGTATGTCTAGTCTTTATATGTCCTGTTGTTATTGTTAAGTTTGCTGCTGTTATAAATGCAATTGTTACTAGAAAACGAGTATTTTCGGATAAGATTTCACCAGATCACTTATGAAGAGTCACGAAAGCGGACATTATAATTATTATTATTATTGTTATTAACAGATATTTGGTACTTGAATTTATCTACATTTTTATGAATGTGATGAAATACATGATTCAAGTCAATATTATTATTATTATTATTATTATTATTATTATTATTTGTTATTATTATTATTATTATTATTATTATATTTATTATTATTATTGTTATTATTATTATCATCATCATTATTATTATTAGCTAAGCTACAACGCTAGTTAGGAAAGCTGGATGTTATAAGCACAAGGGCTCCAATAGAGAAAATAGCCTAATGAGGAAAGGAAATAAGGAAACGGGTAGAGGTGTACCTGAGTGTACCCTCAAAGCAAGAGTCTTCTACAATCAAGTCTAATACAGCTAGATGTGATTCATACATTCGTGGAATGTAATTGCTTGTGGAAGGATTTTAATCATTATTGCCTTCTTATACCGATAAAATTCTTTGATTCATCCGTGTATTCGCAATATTTTAGAAAAGTACGTGACCATGAATGGGATATCTTCAACGATTAATCGTACTCCCTTTCGCATAAATTATACAAAATTTTTTGAATTTAAGCAGCCGGCTTCATTGAATAAAAGTTCCCGAAAGTTGTTTTTGAAGTTATGCCGTGAAATCTGGAAAGTGCTGGGTTGCATAATTTCGGTAACCGACTGAACTTTTGGTTAGAGAACGTTTATATATATATATATATATATATGAGACACTGTCAACAGATGTCATCTCCGATCACATTGGGGTCCATTGCCGCTTACACCAGACTTCTAAGGTTGTCTACATTGTTTAAAGTCTTGACTTGACGACCGGCATAGTGAGAAAAGGCTCATGAAAAGGTTACTTTTTCTATTTAAGAGCGTACATTGGATTATGGTTTAATACTTTTTAGCAATCCCCCCCCCATCTGCGTTGCATTATAGATAATACAGAAGGACCTTTGCAACGTCCCTTGAACCCTTGTCTCACCCCCCTTTCTAGCCTTTTTCTTTACCTTTGTTCCCTCTTCCTTGATTCCACATATAAGTACAATCTCTTCATCCTTTTAATTCGTAGTGATGTAAGTTGTGATCCAGTGTAATCCTTACAATAAACATATCACCAAGTCAAGGATAGGATAACCCCGTATTACGACACGAGATACCTTGAAATCAATCTAAGATGGTACTCCCCCCCTCCTCTGTTCTTTTCAATTACAGTCGATATAGACTGATGGTTTATAGTGTGTGGTTCCGGGTTACTTCCAGCTTCCTTAGAAATCAATCACTTTCCTAACTATATGTGCTATTTCAAGTAGCACGCTCTTTTGCAAAAGTCCTGGGGGCTATATCGCCCCCTATGTTCTCAAGATTCCTTTTCAATGACTCGGGTATAGTCTCTAGTGCTCTTCTGATTATTGGCACCACTTCTACTTCCATATTCCATAGCCTTCTCGATTCAATTCGTAGGTCTTGGTATTTTTTTTCTCTCCCCTTATTATTATTATTATTATTATTATTATTATTATTATGATTATTATTATTATTATTATTATTATTATTATTATTACTTGTTAAGCTTCAACCTTAGTTGGGAAAGTTAGATGCTATAAGACCAAGGGCTCCAACAGGGAAAGTAGCTTAGTTAGGAAAGGACACAAGGAAATAAATGAACTACATGAGAAGTAATCAACAATTAAAATATATCTTTAGAACAGTAACATTAGAATAAATATTTCATATATAAACTATAAAAAATGATACTATTTTGTTGCCTTATTATTATTATTATTATTATTATTATTATTATTATTATTATTATTATTATTATTGGAGTGGTGAGAGAGGTGAATGCTCGAGTGCTTGGACGAGGATTAAAACTGGTAGACGAGAATGACCATGAATGGGAGGTAAATCAGTTGTTGTTTGCGGATGATACTGTACTGGTTGCAGACACAGAAGAGAAGCTTGGCCGATTAGTGACAGAATTTGGAAGAGTGTGTGAGGGAAGGAAGTTGAGAGTTAATGTGGGTAAGAGTAAGGTTATGAGATGTACGAGAAGGGAAGGTGGTGCAAGGTTGAATGTCATGTTGAATGGAGAGTTACTTGAGGAAGTGTATCAGTTTAAGTACTTGGGGTCTGTTGTTGCAGCAAATGGTGGAGTGGAAGCAGATGTACGTCAGAGAGTGAATGAAGGTTGCAGAGTGTTGGGGGCAGTTAAGGGAGTAGTAAAAAATAGAGGGTTGGGCATGAATGTAGAGAGAGTTCTATATGAGAAAGTGATTGTACCAACTGTGATGTATGGATCGGGGTTGTGGGGAATGAAAGTGACGGAGAGACTGAAATTGAATGTGTTTGAGATGAAGTGTCTGAGGAGTATGGCTGGTGTATCTCGAGTAGATAGGGTTAGGAACGAAGTGGTGAGAGTGAGAACGGGTGTAAGAAATGAGTTAGCAGCTAGAGTGGATATGAATGTGTTGAGGTGGTTTGGCCATGTTGAGAGAATGGAAAATGGCTGTCTGCTAAAGAAGGTGATGAATGCAAGAGTTGATGGGAGAAGTATAAGAGGAAGGCCAAGGTTTGGGTGGATGGATGGAGTGAAGAAAGCTCTGGGTGATAGGAGGATAGATGTGAGAGAGGCAAGAGAGCGTGCTAGAAATAGGAATGAATGGCGAGCGATTGTGACGCAGTTCCGGTAGGCCCTGCTGCTGCCTCCGATGCCTTAGATGACCGCGGAGGTAGCAGCAGTAGGGGATTCAGCATTATGAAGCTTCATCTGTGGTGGATAATGTGGGAGGGTGGGCTGTGGCACCCTAGCAGTACCAGCTGAACTCGGTTGAGTCCCTTGTTAGGCTGGAGGAACGTAGAGAGTAGAGGTCCCCTTTTTTGTTTTGTTTCATTGTTGATGTCGGCTACCCCCCAAAATTGGGGGAAGTGCCTTGGTATATGGATGGATGGATGGATTATTATTATTATTATTATCTGAGCTATTTATTTCACAATATAATAAGAGATGTTATTTGGAATGACGAGCTTTTGTTTTTAAAAAACGGAAATAATGGAAGCTGTAACCTACCTACAAAACTAGAAAATGTGCCAGTTGGGATAACCATTTTTAATAATAATAATAATAATAATGATAATAGTTTTAATAGTTGTATTAATAATAATAATTCTAATAATCTAGAAAGATAATTTTAATAATAATAATAATAATAATAATAATAATAATAATAATTTCACCCATCAATGGTATTGAATTATGTATGGGCATTTGAATAAAAAGGAGGTTATGTAAGGGCATCTTATGTGAATAGGAGTTATGTTTGATGATGAGAAAAAAATAATTAGGAAGTAAATAGGCACATAATGTGGATAAAGGTCAAGTATTGGTGTTTGAAGTAGAATTGGATTTGTATGGGTATAGGTCTTTGGGAGGTGAATAAGAGTTATGTATGGTTACTTGAGACGAAAGGGAGTTGTGTTTGGATAAATTAGCGTAAAATGGTGTTAATTAAAAGTATATGGGAAGAAAGAGGTGTTGAGTTTTGTCGTTTGAGGGAGATATACGAGAGGAAAATAGTTAACATTTAACCCATGTTTTGAATATCCTGTTAAATCATTGGTTATTTGATTCCAGGGTATTTTTCAGTAGATGGTGAATAATCTCTCTCTCTCTCTCTCTCTCTCTCTCTCTCTATATATATATATATATACAGTATATATATATATATATATATATGTATATATATATACATATATGCATATACATATATATATATATATATATATTATATATATACAGTATATATATATATATATATATACATAAACATATATATGCTTGAAGTTACTGTTATTAGGTGAATACTAAATAGTTGTATAATGTTTAGAATATGTATATATTGTTTGAATGTTTTTGTTTATACTTTATACTCCAAGATCAATTTTCTAAATATAATTTTCTCTTACAGGTATGATGATGCAAATAAGAACGTGTGTTTTTGATGCTTCAAAACAGTAAGTTGACTTGGAAAAATTATCTTTAGCAATGTATGACAATAAGGACGGTATTCAAGAATTATTTGAACATTATATATTTTATATTAAAATGTATTTGTGATTAATTACATGCACATTTTACGCCAGCGTAAACGAATAGGTTCGTAAAAAATTCAAGTATGTCACTTTCCACGTTCAACCCCAGAGATAAGGATGATAACCCTGTGTTGAATACTTCCACCTCATCGCCTGATTCAGCGCTTCTTAATCTTTTTGCCCCATGCACTCCTTTCACCACATGTCAATGTCTCTCCTTATTCCTTCCAAGATTATCCGCCTCATAATGTGTATTCCAAAGGATATGCGTATAAAAAAAAAAGTTCTAGAATTTTTTTCCATGTTAATACATAGGCTGTATATGATGAATTTATAAAACTTGATGAAAAGTAAATTAGATTTTATATGTATAATGAATCATTTAACAGACCAAGCTGAAGGATATGCATATAATAAAAAAGTTCTAGAATTTTTTTTCCATGTTAATACATAGACTTTATATGATGAATTTATAAAACTTGAATAAAAGTAAGATAAATTTTATATATATAATGAATCATTTAACAGACCAAGCTGAAGGATATGCATATAATAAAAAAGTTCTAGAATTTTTTTCCATGTTAATACATTGGCTGTATATGATGAATTTATAAAACTTGATGAAAAGTAAATTAGATTTTATATGTATAATGAATCATTTAACAGACCAAGCTGAATGATATGCATATAATAAAAAAAGTTCTAGAATTTTTTTTTCCATGTTAATACATAGACTTTATATGATGAATTTATAAAACTTGAATAAAAGTAAGATAAATTTTATATATATAATGAATCATTTAACAGACCAAGCTGAAGGATATGCATATAATAAAAAAGTTCTAGAATTTTTTCCATGTTAGTACATAGGCTGTATATGATGAATTTATAAACCTTGAATAAAAGTAAAATAGATTTTATATGTATAATGAATCATTTAACAAACCAAGCTGAAGCTTATGTAATAAACAAAAAGTTCAATGGCGTACCTGAAGATAATGTAAATTCGTAATTAATAACAGTGAATGAGAAAGTTTTTTTTTTCTTCGCCGATTCTGGGATAAACGAATGAGTGCTGGTTGAATTGGCGCAAAGTTGGTAAATATCTACTTCTAATCTACTACGTTTCTTAGTTTTAATTAAGAGTTGAAAAGGGGGGAGGGGGTAATCATGGCAGGAGGGTATGTCCTGATCTCTAGGACTCAGCCCTGGGAGCTCAAAGCCAATAAAAAGTCAACATTCTAACAGTGTGAAGTTTGCCAATCTTTGATCCAAATCCCCCTCTGAAAACCCGAAATGCCCCCGCCCCCAGTGGGGCTGAATTCCCTCCTTGTTGATTCATACATTTACAAAGCATGTTTATTAGCAGCATGTGTCGACTGCTCGCACTCAACGTATTTTTGGGGACCAGTACAGTAGTATTAGTCTATCACTTCCGGTTTGACACATTTATCTGTTTTAGTATGGGATGATGTGTACTATAACGTAGTGTTATTATATGGTTATGATTATTAAACTCAAGTAGTTTGACTTTTATTATTTCACTCAAAAAATTAGTATTAATAAGTTATCAAGCGATGGTGAGTTACATAAGTCAAAGTGATCAGTATAACTCATTATTCATGCTGGTGAAAAAGATGAATAGTTCAAACGCATTACTATGTTCAATTTTATTCAGTGCTGGTATGTTTTTAATCCTGTAAACAACTCTTTTATAATGTCAACACGACATTGATGAATGGCATCTGGCTTTGGGCCATTTTTTCGTCCTAAAATTAAGTATGATTAATCTTATTCATTCGGGTCAATGCTCATTCATAAATTACGTTTCTTAAATGGTATTGTCATAATTAGTATACTCATCATAAATTACTCGAAGACTGACACCTGAAAGGATAATACATCAGGTATTTAAACTTTTCATCGCATATTTAAAGTGCCCATCATATATTTAAAGGACTTTTATATTAAAGTGTTAAGAAAACAGAGGGTCGCTGGACCTTTTTCAAGTTACGCTTCTCATAAATCGTATCAGAATAACAGTAACTTCTTGGAATAGAAGATGATAAACTTCTTGGAATCTTGGAATAGAAGATGATAAACCTCTTGGAATCTTGGAATAGAAGATGATAAACTTCTTGGAATCTTGTAATAGAAGATGATAAACTTCTTGGAATAGAAGATGATAAACTTCTTGGAATAGAAGATGATAAACTTCTTGGAATAGAAGATGATAAACTTCTTGGAATCTTGGAATAGAAGATGATAAACTTCTTGGAATCTTGGAATAGAAGATGATAAACTTCTTGGAATCTTGGAATAGAAGATGATCTCGGGGATACCCAAGGTGCCATCCCAATTAAGGAGATGTGTCGGAAGGGGTGTCTTGATGGATGGATAGGATACGTCATTGTGTCAGGTTTCAGCGTTTATTGGATCTAATATTTATGGGAGGGAGAGCTGATTGCCTTTTGTTTATATTCTCAGGAATTTAGTTTATTGTTGTTCAGGGAATGCATTGAATGTGCAATTGTTTGTTGACTCATGTTGTATAATTATTTCCTTCTTGAGTGAAGTTATTTCTTTGTAATGTGATGTTGCATAATTATTTCCTTCTTGACTGGAGTTATTTCTTTGCAATCTGATGTTGCATAATTATTTCCTTCTTGACTGAAGTTATTTCTTTGCAATCTGATGTTGCATAATTATTTCCTTCTTGACTGAAGTTATTTCTTTGTAATGTGATGTTGCATAATTATTTCCTTCTTGACAAGTTATTTCTTTGCAATCTGATGTTGCAAAAATTATTTCCTTCTTGACTGAAGTTATTTCTTTGCAATCTGATGTTGCATAATTATTTCCTTCTTGACTGAAGTTATTTCTTTGCAATCTGATGTTGCATAATTATTTCCTTCTTGACTGAAGCTATTTCTTTGCAATCTGATGTTGCATAATTATTTCCTTCTCGACTGAAGTTATTTCTTTGCAATCTGATGTTGCATAATTATTTCCTTTGATGTTATTTCTTTGCAATCTGATGTTGCATAATTATTTCCTTTTTGACTGAAGTTATTTCTTTGCAATATCTTGTTGCATAATTATTTCCTTCTCGACTGAAGTTATTTCTTTGCAATCTGATGTTGCATAATTATTTCCTTCTTGACAAGTTATTTCTTTGCAATCTGATGATGCATAATTATTTCCTTCTTGACAAGTTATTTCTTTGCAATCTGATGTTGCATAATTATTTCCTTCTTGACTGGAGTTATTTCTTTGCAATCTGATGTTGCATAATTATTTCCTTCTTGACTGAAGTTATTTCTTTGCAGTCTGATGTTGCATAATTATTTCCTTCTTGACTGAAGTTATTTCTTTGCAATCTGATGTTGCATAATTATTTCCTTCTTGACTGAAGTTATTTCTTTGCAATCTGATGTTGCATAATTATTTCCTTCTTGACTGAAGTTATTTATTTGCAATCTGATGTTGCATAATTATTTCCTTTGAAGCTATCTCTTGCAATCCGTTGACTGGAATACGTTATATGTTGCCTGATATTTCCAGGTGAATTTATTGCTATACTTCGACTGAGTTGATTTTGAGCTATATTGGAGTGATTTAATATACTGCTATACTTTTTTTTTATTAAATAACTCTTAGCTATGATTGAATTAGTAGCTTGCTTTTGAATTATTATTATTTTTTTTTTTTGCTTGGAGTTGAATTAAACATTTTGTTCTTTTGATTGAATTTGATTTATCAGTGACAAGTGACTGAAATTTGAGTTTCTGTCTTCGAAGACTGAAAATTAAATTTTACTCTCATTGCTGCAGTAAAGAGAATTGGAGTGCATTTACTGAATTCAGTTAATTGGCGTTCTCTTGCATTTATGCATTTTATCATTATACATTGATCAAATTGCTTAATGCATTTTATCGTTATGCATTGATGAAATTGCTTAATGCATTTTATCGTTATACATTGACCAAATTGCGTAATGCATTTTATCGTACATTCACCAAATTGCTCAATCCGTTTTATCGTTATACCTTGATCAAATTGCTAAATGCGTTTTATCGTTATACATTGACCAAATTGCTTAATGCATTTTATCGTTATACATTGATCAAATTGCTAAATGCGTTTTATCGTTATACATTGATCAAATTGCTGAATGCATTTTATAGTTATACATTGATCAATTTACTGAATGCATTATATCGTTATTCACTGATCAAATTGCTCAATCCATTTTATCGTTATACATTAATCAAATTGCTGAATGCATTTTATCGTTATACATTGATCAAACTTCTTAATGCATTTTATCGTTATTATTGATCAAATTGCTTGATGCATTTTATCGTTATACATAGATCAAATTGCTTAATGCATTTTATCGTTATACCTTGATCAGATTACTGGATGCATTTTATCATACATTGATCAAATTGTTGAATGCACTTTATCATTATACATTAATCAAACGAATATAAAAGTTTATTATTCAGTCATATGAGCACAATTTGTCCATTATTTTTTGGCAAATTCCGAAACATAATAACATTGGAAATGGAGTTGTCGAGATGTTTTTCTGTTTGTCATTTCAGGCAGGATGTAAATAGCTCGGTATTGTTCGGAAGGATTCGTGTGGTATTATTGCCGTAACCTTGCCATTGCATAGGTTTCCTTTTATTGTGGTTCTGCACTTTTACATTTTTTGTTCTCATGAGAGAGAGAGAGAGAGAGAGAGAGAGAGAGAGAGTGACATTTGTTGGTACCAGAGTTTTTGTGTCGCTATATGGGCAATTATATTACGGTTCTGCACTTTTACATTATTGATTCTCATGGTTGTTTGTGTGTGTGTGTGTGTGTGTGAGAGAGAGAGAGAGAGAGAGAGAGAGAGAGAGAGAGAGAGAGAGAGAGAGAGAGAGAGGGGGTATGTATTTATTGGTACTCGGTTTTCGTGTTGCTGTAGACATATGGACATTTATGTTACGGTTTCGCCCTTTTACATTTTTTATTCTTATGGTTGTTAGTAAGAGAGAGAGAGAGAGAGAGAGAGAGAGAGAGAGAGAGAGAGAGAGAGAGAGAGAGAGAGAGAGAGAGTGAGTGAGAGAGATATTATTATTATTGTTCTTTTTATTGTTAATATTATTACTTATTATTATAACTAGCTATAACCCTAGTTGAAAAATCAAGATGCTACGCCCAAGGGCTCCAACAGGGAAAAACAGCCATGTGAGGAAAGGAAATAAACTACAAGAGAAGTAATAAACAACAATTAAATTTATTTGTTGGTTCTCGGTTGAGTTTTTGTGTCGCTGTAAACATAGTACGGTTTACTGACCCGTAAAGTACAATGCTTAATGCATACGCATGTTTATCCCATAATATCATATCTGCCTCAGGCATGTTGGTAATCACTTCCGCTATTGTTATGTTTTGTGGTCCTCAGTTTTTTTCCAATTGAAACTTCATTGTTTGTTAACCATTCTATTTTTTGTTGTATTTTATTTGTAAAGTAAGTAATATGCATTTTTCAGAGAAGTCCCAATGTTAATTTAAGTGATTTCTTATTAACTGTATAGATCAAAATTGTTTAATTTTTAATAATTTTTTTCTTCAATTGAAACTTCATTGTTTGTCAAGTATTCGAATTTCCGTATTTCATTTATTGAAAAAAGGTAATTATACATTTACAAGAGAAGTCAGGCATTGACTCCTTTTTATCTGCATAGATCACAATTGTTTGATTTTTAATATATATATATATATATATATATATATATATATATATATATATATATATATATATATATATATATATATATATTTTCAATTGAAACCATTGTTTATCAACTACTCAAATTTTTTAAATTTCATTTATTGGAAAAAAGTAATATGCATGTTTATGAGAAGTCCCAAATTTAATACAAGTATGGACTTTTTATCGGCATACATAAAAAAACTTTGATTTTTAATCAATATGTCCTTTAGAAAACCTCCAAACAGCTCTACTTTTTTCCCCAACCTTTAATGAACTCCTGGCCAGCCATTCCAAGATTCTTGAGGGTCTTTTTCTTCAAGATATCGTCTTATTTGTAATCAACCCGTGAACTTAAACTTTGCAGCCTCCTTTGAGCTCTCTCTCTCTCTCTCTCTCTCTCTCTCTCTCTCTCTCCTCTCTCTCCTCTCTCTCTCTCTCTCTCGTCTTTTGATGTGTGAGTCAATGGTCAATGACCAGCGGAAGCAGTAGCAAATTGAAGTTAGGAAAAAATCTCTCTGTAAATTTGTTGAAGTTAGGTAAAAAATCTCTGTAAATCTGTTGTTGTTAGGAAAAAAATCTCTGTAAATCTGTTGGTTAGGTAAAAAATTTCTGTAAATTTGTTAAAGTTAGATAAAAAAATTTCTGTAAATTTGTTGAAGTTAGGTAAAAAATTTCTGTAAATCTGTTGAAGTTAGTGAAAAAATCTCTGTAAATCTGTTGAAGTTAGGAAAAAAATCTCTGTAAATCTGTTGAAGTTAGGAAAAAAATCTCTGTAAATCTGTTGGTTAGGTAAAAAATTTCTGTAAATTTGTGGAAGTTAGGTAAAAAAATTTCTGTAAATTTGTTGAAGTTTGGAAAAAAAATTTGTAAATCTGTTGAAGTTAGGTAAAAAATTTCTGTAAATTTGTTGAAGTTAGGTAAAAAATTTCTGTAAATTTGTTGAAGTTAGGTAAAAGAATTCTGTAAATCTGTTGAAGTTAGGAAAAAAATCTCTGTAAATCTGTTGAAGTTAGGAAAAAAAATTTCTTTAAATCTGTTGAAGTTAGGTAAAAAATCTCTGTAAATCTGTTGAAGTTAGGAAAAAAATTTCTTTAAATTTGTTGAAGTTAGGTAAAAAATCTCTGTAAATCTGTTGAAATTAGGAAAAAATCTCTGTAAATCTGTTGAAGTTAGGAAAAAAATTCTTTAAATCTGTTGAAGTTAGGAAAAAATTTCTGTAAATCTGTTGAAGTTAGGTAAAAAATTTCTGTAAATCTGTTGAAGTTAGGAAAAAAATTTCTTTAAATCTGTTGAAGTTAGGAAAAAATTTCTTTAAATTTGTTAAAGTTAGGTAAAAAATTTCTGTAAATCTGTTGAAGTTAGGAAAAAAATGTCTGTAAATCTGTTGAAGTTAGGAAAAAAATCTCTAAATCTGTTGAAGTTAGGAAAAAATCTGTAAATCTTTTGAAGTTAGGAAAAAAACCTCTGTAAATCTGTTGAAGTCAGGAAAAAAAATCTTTAAATCTGTTGAAGTTAGGAAAAAATCTCTGTAAATCTGTTTAAGTTAGAAAAAAAATATCTGTAAATCTGTTGAAGTTAGGAAAAAATCTCTGTAAATCTGTTGAAGTTAGGAAAAAATCTCTGTAAATCTGTTGAATTGGGAAAAATCTCTGTAAATCTGTTGAAGTTAGGAAAAAAAATTCTGTAAATCTGTTGAAGTTAGGAAAAAAAATTCTTTAAATCTGTTGAAGTTAGGAAAAAATCTCTGTAAATCTGTTGAAGTTAGGAAAAAGATCTCTGTAAATCTGTTGAAGTTAGGAAAAAATCTCTGTAAATCTGTTGAAGTTAGGAAAAAAAAATCTCTGTAAATCTGTTGAAGTTAGGAAAAAAATTTCTTTAAATCTGTTGAAATTAGGAAAAAATCTCTCTGTAAATCTGTTGAAGTTAGGAAAAAAATCTGTAAATCTTTTGAAGTTAGGAAAAAAATCTCTGTAAATCTGTTGAAGTTAGGAAAAAAATTTCTTTAAATCTGTTGAAGTTAGGAAAAAATCTCTGTAAATCTGTTGAAGTTAGGAAAAAAAAACTTTGTAAATTTGTTGAAGTTAGGAAAAAAATCTCTAAATCTGTTGAAGTTTGGAAAAAATCTTTGTAAATATGTTGAAGTTAGTAAAAAAATCTTTGTAAATCTGTTGAAGTTAGGAAAAAAATTTCTTTAAATCTGTTGAAGTTAGGAAAAAATCTTTTTTAAATCTGTTAAAGTAACGAAAAAATCTCTGTAAATCTGTTGAAGTTAGGAAAAAATCTCTGTAAATCTGTTGAAGTTAGGAAAAAAATTTCTTTAAATCTGTTGAAGTTAGGAAAAAAAATTCTTTAAATCTGTTGAAGTTAGGAAAAAAATTTCTTTAAATCTGTTGAAGTTAGGAAAAAAATCTCTGTAAATCTGTTGAAGTTAGGAAAAAGATTATTTAAATCTGTTGTCGTTGGGTTAATTCTTTTTTTTCTCTGTCTCAAGATTATTATTATTTTCCCGTCTGATGCTCATTTATCAATAGATGGGCATTCACTCTCCACTTCCTTGTCGTTCGGTTCTATTGTGACTTTATAAAGTTGGATTTTGTAATTATCAATTACCCTCATAAGCCTTCCAACGTTATTCAAACTTTAAGGTTAATCGGTCTCGCTATTATTATTATTATTATTATTATTATTATTATTATTATTATTATTATTCAAGCTATGTTTTAACCATAGTTGGAAAAGCAAGATGTTATAAGCCCAAGGGCTCCAACAGGGAAAAATAGCCTAGTGAGGAAACGAAATGAGGAAACAAGTAAACAACAAGAGAAGAATAAACAATCAAAATATTTCAAAAACCGTACTAACATTAAATTGGATCCTTCATATATAAACTATAAAAACTTTAAAAGAAAATAAGAGGAAGAGAAATAAGATAGAACAGCATGACCACGTGTACCCCCAAGCAAGCTATTCAGAATGTTAAAATGAAATAAAAAAGTAATAAAATTTTCAGTTATGTTATATAGTTCAATTGGTCGCCTTAATCAGGTGATCCAAGGACTGATTCTTTGAATAATTGTGGGAGGACTTTAGTTACTGATAGGTGATTGATTGAAAGTAATGTCAATATCATTTGTTTCTTGACAAGTATTACATCGTGGATTATCTTTCTTTGTAGTTTATTCAGTATCAGTTCAGGTTTTTTTTTCAAAGTTAATTTTTTTCATAGTACACAAAAGAAATAAAGTGTACATAAACTCTTTATATTTTCTTAAAACCTTATCTTTGACATTCTGCTCCCCAGCCAAAAATAGTTATTCTTACGTGTCACTTCTTTTGTAACTTATATTTTTTATATCTTTCGAAATAGTCTTAAAAGCAGATGTTATTCTTCTAAATGTTCTTAAATCTTATCAAATTTTAACTTTCACTTTCATCCTCATTCTCATCATTACTGTTATTGCAAACTCAATCTGGTTGTTCTTCCTCATTCACCGTGTATTTTATCGTCATCCTTGGTCGTTTATATTATACTAGTTTACGCGACCGGTCAAAAATGATGGCTAAATAATTAGATATGCACAAATGCACAAACACACAAATTCAACCCTTCCCACCAAGTCCCATTTCCTAACCACAACGCGGCATTTCGGCAATTTGTGGGCTATTGTAGTTTTCGAGTGTACCCCTCGCGGTACCCCCCTCTCACCAGGGTATGACTACTTCCCCTCCCCTACCCGATATATATATATATATATATATATAAAGTGTGTGTGAGTGTAATATTTGTTCCAGGTTATTTGTAAATATATATATATACAGTGTATATATATATATATATATATATGTATATATATACAGTATATATATATACATATATATATATATATATATATGTATATATATACATATATATATATATATTATACATATATATACCTGTATATACATATATATATATATATATATACACATATACATACACACGCACACACGTGCATAGTTATTTTATGTACGCAGAGAATGTGGCATGACGGCCAATAGGTCCTCTGTGCATTGGCTGATAAATAAATTTGTGAACAAAAAAAATGTAAATCTAGATGAATGAAAAATTCCACATTTGTTCATGCTCCCGTCATTCTTTGTCCCAGGTAAAAGAAATTCCGATGAGGCATGTCTTTGTCAGAAATTCTTTGTCAATCGATTTTTATTGCAGACAGATATCCCGGGATCCGATGACACAGGGAATGTAAAGGGATGGAAAAATGGGATCAGAATTTAGCGATTTATTTAATGAACGTGGAAATGCTTTCTGGACATCGCATCGATGAGAACGGGACTTCTCTCTCTCTCTCTCTCTCTCTCTCTCTCTCAGGAAGAAAGCAGTCTTAATACAACAATGAAAGCGTCTCTCTCTCTCTCTCTCTCTCTCTCTCTCTCCGGAATAAAGCACTGCTAATACAACAGTGAAAGTGACCTCTCTCTAAAAGCCGTCTTAATACAGCAATGAAAGTGACCTCTCTCTCTCTCTCTCTCTCTCTCTCTCTCTCTCTCGAAGGAATAAAGCAATCTTAATACAGCAATGAAAGTGACCTCTCTCTCTCTCTCTCTCTCTCTCTCTCTCAGGAATAAAGCAGTCTTCATACAACAATGAAAGCGTCTCTCTCTCTCTCTCTCTCTCTCTCTCTCTCTTAGGAATAAAGCCGTCTTAATACAGCAATGAAAGTGACCTCTCTCTCTCTCTATCTCTCTCTCTCTCTCTCTCTCTCTCTCTCGAAGGAATAAAGCAATCTTAATACAGCAATGAAAGTGACCTCTCTCTCTCTCTCTCTCTCTCTCTCTCGTAGGAATAAAGCAATCTTAATACAGCAATGAAAATGATTCTCTCTCTCTCTCTCTCTCTCTCTCTCTCTCTCTCAGGAATAAAGCAGTCTTCATACAACAATGAAAGCGTCTCTCTCTCTCTCTCTCTCTCTCTCTCTCTCTCTCTAAGGAATAAAGCAATCTTAATACAGCAATGAAAGTGATCTCTCTCTCTCTCTCTCTCTCTCTCTCTCGTAGGAATAAAGCAGTCTTAATACAGCAATTAAAGTGATCTCTCTCTCTCTCTCTCTCTCTCTCTCTCTCAGGAATAAAGCAGTCTTAATACAACAATGAAAGCGTCTCTCTCTCTCTCTCTCTCTCTCTCTCTCTCTCTCGTAGGAATAAACCAATCTTAATACAACAATGAAAGTGACCTCTCTCTCTCTCTCTCTCTCTCTCTCTCTCTCTCGTAGGAATTAACCAATCTTAATACAACAATGAAATAATCTCTCTCTCTCTCTCTCTCTCTCTCTCTCTCTCTCTTTATCAGTTTAATGGCTTATAAAATATGTAAAAATTTAATCTATATACTTTGACAAAATAGAATAGCATTTGAGATTTCATAACTGAAACTCAAAAGTAATAACAGTGATCGAGAAAGTGAAGGAAAGTGAAACTTGAAACTCGTGCATGGTAAAGTATGTTTCAAACTAGATTGAGAATAGTACTGGTAATAAAGTTAAATTTTTTTCGCTCTCTCTCTCTCTCTCTCTCTCTCTCTCTCTCTCTCTCATTAGATTAATGGCTTATACAACACGTAAAATTTGAATCTATACATTTTGATAAAATATATAAACATTTGAGGTTTCATAATTGAAACATAATTAAAAAAAATTAACATTGATGACGAAAGTGAAGGAAAGGGAAACTTGAAACTCGTGCATGGCAATTTATGTTTCAAACTCTGAAATGAGAAAAGTCCTGATAATTAAAAGGATATTCACTCTCTCAATATATATATATATATATATATATATATATATTAAATTATATATGTACATATATCCAGACACTTGTTCTTTATTATATAGGGGGAGATTATCTGTACATTAATCAATGTGTTTTGTCATGCTATATGTAAAATCTTAACACCCCTATTTACTTCAGTGATTACCTAATTGGTAGTCTGATAATCACGTAATTGGTAGGCAGATAGTGCCTACTATCACCACTGACATTTACCAATTACCGCAAAACCATACAATTCCATCCATAAAATATCAATTATCTTTTTCACATACAACTCACAAGTATAGGATGAATGCATAATCTTAAACAGGACATCATGCTGGAATACTTACCATCGAAATTAATAGACGTCTAATTATGTTAAGCATTTTTTTAGCCTTTAATGTGTGTGCGTGCTTATGTTATGTCATTGTAAAGGCTCCACATCAGTGTTTGACGAGTGTTGTTTAGTTGTTTGATTACTCGATGTGTTTATTTGTTTGTCAATTGATGTCACATGCTCCAGGCAAGTGACACTGGTTCGTTGTGCTATGTCGACACTGCTTTTCCGGTAATGCGATTTTTAGCCTGGAATTATTGTTCCAGTATAGAATTATTGTTCCAATATAGTATTATTGTTCTAATGTAAAATTATTGTTCCAATGTGAGAATTATGGTTCAAATAAGTACAATATCATACTTTATTATGCTAAAAAGGTTCCACAATAGTAAAAGATATGTATAAAAAAGTATGTATTTTTGTAGATTAGGAGACACAAAATTGCTAGTTTTTATACACGTCTTATATCATTGTGGAACCTTTTTAGCATAATAGGAATTTTTGTTCCAGGATAGGAATTGATCTTCCAATATATTAGTTGTTGTTCCACTACTAATTATTGTTCTAATATAAGAATTATTTTTCTGATATTGACGACTTTTGTGCAATTTAATCACTATAAGCGTATTGCTGATAACAGTCGTTATTTGGTCACATTTATTATTGTAAAGTAATATATAATAACGTAATCATTCATTGGCATCACCAAAAGTAATCACCATTAATTCGAACCACGATTAAAATTACCTTGGTCGACCTTGTAACTTGATATGATAAGTATCGCTTCTCTTGTTATCAATATATTTTCATCACCGTTACTGGACAGTGGCTTGATAACTTTATTGTCGTTACCAGATCGCTGTTATCAATAAATTGATAACTTTGATAACTTTTATCATCACCTTTACTCCGAGTTTGCTCTGCATCTGATTACACTCCATTTGAAAGGCGGGGCACAATGGTACTTCTGGATTCGGGCTTTTAGGGTGATTATTATGGAAATGGGAGGAATAAAAGCCCCACCCCCATCTCTATCCCCCTTCTCTAAGCCACCCTCCCTAACTTCCCCCCCCCCTTTCTCTAACACCCCCCCCCCCCCCATGGATTCCGTAACCCGCACCCACTTTTATCACCTTCAGAGTAATCTCTTCTCTATGGCGTCGAGACATAAAGATTATTTTAATCCTTTCTTTTCTTTACCCTTTTAGTACCATAGGGTACCTTCCTCCATTCCCTCTTGCTCAACCCCTCTCCAGAACCTCTTTCTCACCCCTTCCACCCCCTCTCCTCCTTTCCCCTCACCTTCCCCTTTTCATTTTATCACATTCTCTGTTTCTCATGACCCTGACCTTAATGATACTGACCCTTTTTTTCCCACAAAAGGAAAGAATGAAAGTAGGAAAGATTAGATTCCCCTTTTTCTATTACCTTACCATCACCATTAAGGTTTATGGTTGGTTTTTATATCCCCATATACTCCTAATGCGAATAAATGTTCCAATCTTTCTAATTGAAATATGGTTAGTTTGAATCCAAGAATATTTTCGTTTTTTTTATTTTTCATTGTGAAAATGAACTAATGTATAATAAATTATTAGTGTCTATATTCATTTTTGTGATATTTTTTTCTGATTTAATTATTTTATTTTTTTTATTTGATACTTGAACGTATTTAAAGTATTTGCTTAAATTCTGAATTTTAACTTTATCTTTTTTAAGGTTTAGATCGATTGCTTTACTGATGTTGCGATTTAGAAAGTTAAATTACCAAATTGTTTTAAGATATATATGTATGGGTCTCTCTCTCTCTCTCTCTCTCTCTCTCTCTCTATATATATATATATATATATATATCATCAGCCGTTGCTAATCCACTGCAGGACAAAGGCCTCAGACATGTCCTTCCACTCCCGTCTTTTTATGGTCTTTCTATGCCAGTCCATACCCGCAAATTTTCTGTGTATACACACACACACACACACACATATATATATATATATATATGTATGTATATAAAGAATGAATGTAAATGAATATTCGAATATATAGTTGATATATTCATATTCATATTTCTTATAAACAGTAGAGGCAGGTGAAATATCTGATCTCTCTCTCTCTCTCTCTCTCTCTCTCTCTCTCTCTCATTAAAAAAATCAGCTGTTTCATTTCCCATCATAATAAAAAATTCCCAGCTTACATAAATTTACCAGATTTTTTCCCATGTGACGGTAATAGAATAAAATAAAATAAAAATAAAAATAATGAAAGCAGTAGGTAGTTGTGAACGCAATTGCAAATTGAAACATTACGGGTCTGTTATGACTGCGGAATATTGTGGTCATTGACGCGTGGGTGACTGTCTG
>NC_090752.1:11248467-11250967 GCF_036898095.1 Palaemon carinicauda
CCCTTCATTGATAGATATCTCATTCAGTATATTATTTCAACTGGCCCTGCTCTGTTGCAGCTGAATTATGCTATTAACATTCGTCGATGATTGTATGGTAGGTTCTATAATCGTTTAATGGTTTAAAGGTCTCATGAATGGCCGTTTAATGGTTTAAAGGTCTCATGAATGGCTGAGGGAATGGGCTGGACAATGTCCTAGAGACTGACCATATATATAATGATCACTGCCCAAACACCCAACCCCCATCAAGTCCAGGGAACGCCAGGCAGTGGCTGTTCATGTCTTAGACCTCCTATCAAGCTAGGTCCAGGGAACGCCAGACAGTAGCTGCTGATGGCATAGCAGATAGCACTATAAGCTCCCCCCTAACCCCCTTCCCGGTCCAAGCTCTTAAGGATGGTGAGGTTGCAACAGTGCTAGAAATGATCGACCTTGAATAGGTGTTGAATTCCCGTCCAACAGATTGCCAGACAGGGACGTTTCCAATAGGCTACCACAACCCTGACCTTTGCGTACTTTATAGGAATAATCAACTTCCTCAGTTAGTCCTTGATTTAAAGCCAACATTGTTTGAATATCAACCTAAAATTTCCTTTCAGTGTCGAGCAATTTCTTTTATATCAAAAGATTTTTGAAGATCATGTAAAACCAAACGTTTTTCCAGTGTCGACGATCGTTTCATGCACGTAAACAAATGTTTTTGAAGTAAAAAAAAAAAATCATATTTGTAGCATCTACCTTTCATGGAACAATAACGTATTGTTTCCTATTTTCATTCAAATGCCACATATATTTTACTATCCTTTGCTGGTATCAAAGAACGAAAGAATATTTATGTATGTGTAAGAGAGAGAGAGAGAGAGAGATATTCTTATAAACAAGTTAGACCATGAGACTGGAGGGATTGTTCAGAGTCGATTTGTTAATTGGAATAATAAAAGTAGAAGTTGGACATCTAAAGGAAAAGAAAAGGAACTGGAAACGTAGTTGAATAAAAGAAGAGAGAAAGAGAGTTTATGGTGTTGTCATCAAGTACCTGCGTTTGTTTGATACTTCTGACAGAGCTCTCTTTTTCCGTGGGCGCATGTTTGTTTTCAAGTCGGTATGTTTTTTTATTACTAACAATTGCAACATATTTTTGGGGGTCATTGCTCTTGGCATTTGTAACATTTATCATGTTTAATCAATCAGTATTTTAGACTAATCTACCTAATGCAGTTGTGACAAATGTACGCGCATACAAACTTTAATTATACTGCATACATATTGTGTGTGCGTGCTTGCGTTCGCGTGTATACACATACCGAGTAATGTTACACACTCTCTCTCTCTCTCTCTCTCTCTATATATATATATATATATATATATATATATATATATATATATATGTATATATATATGTATATATATATATACTGTATATATATATATATGTATATATATTATTACTTGCTAAGCTACAACCCTATTTGGAAAAGACGGATGCTATAAGCCCAGGGGCTCCAACAGGGAAAATAGCCTCGTGAGGAAAGGAAACAAGGAAAAATAAAATGTTTAAAGATCAGTAACAACATTAAAGTAAATATTTCCTACATAAACTATAAAAACAAGAGGAAGGTAAATTAGATAGAATAGTGTGCCCAAGTGTACCCTCAAGCAAGAGAACTATAGCCCATAACAGTGGAAGACCATGGTTCAGAAGCTATGGCACTACCCACTAGAGAACAATGGTTTAATTTTGGAGTGTCCTTCTCCTAGAAGAGATGCTCACCATAGCTAAAGAGTCTCTTCTACCTTTACCAAGAGGAAAGTTGCCACTGAAGAAATACGGGTGATAGTCAACTCCTTGGGAGAAGATGAATTGTTTGGTAACCTCTTTTGTCAGGTGTATGAAGACAGAGGAGAATCTGTAAAGAATATGCCAGACTAGTCGGTGTATGTGTAGACTAAGGGAAAGTGAACCGTAACCAGAGAGAAGGATCCAATGTAGAACTGTCTGGCCAGTCAAAGAACCCCAGAACTCTCTAACTATGCTCCTTTATATACAAAAGCTCAAGGCAACAGGAAATTTCCTGTTCAAAAATCGACACCGTTACCGCTGAGAAAAACAGACATGTTTTTTCAGTTTCTTTTTAGTGCGAGGGGAGAGCGAAGATACAAGCATGATATATACACACGGTTGGTACATATCTCAACCTACTACCATCATCAAGCGTTACTAGTCCTATGCAAAACAAAGGTGTGTATGTGTGCATGTGTGTTATATAGATTTATACTTATATTTATATAATCTCCATGTGCGCTTTCCTGGTTAAAAAGAATGTGAGTACTCTTCCGATATCGTCCCCTGTCTAAATGAACACGTCTCTCTTGATTAATAGAGGGCGTGGTACCTTTACCTGTTGATTAGGATAAAGATTTTTGTCCACATTAAGGAAGAGCGATGGTTGGGGGGGACACAGGGGCGGGCCATGGACCGACAGGGAAGAGGTACAGG
>NC_090752.1:11258467-11273467 GCF_036898095.1 Palaemon carinicauda
TTGAAATTTATTGCTTATATAATAATAATGATAATAATAATAATAATGATAATAATAATAATAATAATAATAATAATAATAATAATAATAATAATGTTTATTGGACAAAAAAATATTTACATACAAAATATTTACAAAAAAAGACTCTGTCCAAGCCCATGTGGAGCAGAGCTCTTCGGGCAATAATGCAACTAAAATAATATCAATTAAGAAAAACGATAAAAAGTAAATGTTGATATAGATAAACTAAATGTACACATACATATACATATACATAAGTATATACATATACATACATATACATATACATATACATATACATATACATATATATACACACACACACACACATATATATATATATATATATATATATATATATATATATATATATATATGTATACATACACATACATACACATATATACATAGATACATATAAATGAGATTCTTAGCCTAAAAAACAAGTGGAAATGTATATTCATATAATAAAGAAGGGTGGAATAATAAACAGTGAAAATTTTGAATTTAAACATTGATAAGGTTGAAATGCTAGAACTACAAATGTATACAAACAATAAACCATATTGGACTTCTAGATTCTTTTCTTTGCTTATTAAAGCACTTTTTGTATATTAAAGTTTTCTATATTTTGCTAATATTTAAGACTTCTCACTTTGCTGTTTTGTCACTTATTAGAAACGTTTACATATAAAAACTGGTTTCAGAATTTTTCCATACGTATATTTATTAGCCCAGTTTTATATCACTTGCTTAGACTAGTATTAGAGCTGAAAGTTTCACAATTTTATTTTTTTTATAAAAATTTAATTTCATCCTTGTAAATTATATGACACTGTACTCTGCATCTCTACATTTTTTCATCTTCATCTATGGGTGTTTATTTTTTATTTAGTTATTTATTTTTGCTAAATTTTACAACATTCATTTTTTAAGTTAAAAACAATTCGAACCTATATTTGCTATATAAATGTATGTGGATTTGGCCAATTTAGACAAATATAATCTTTAAAATATTTAATTTTAATTTTTATTACTGCTTATATCGTTTATTTATTTCCTTATTTCCTTTCCTCACTGTGCTATTTTACCCCTGTTGGAGCCCTTGGTCTTATAGCACTTATAGCATCTTGCTTTTCCAACGAGGGTTGTAGCGTAGGTAGTAGTAATAATAATAATAATAATAATAATAATAATAATGACGATTTACAATTTATCATATTCTGTCCTTGGGTGAGGTTACCCACCAAAATCAAGGTCGACCTTCACAGGACCTTGATCTAAATAGCAAACAGTATTAGTTCCATGCTATCGATACATAAAATGGTAAGTTATTTTTTAGAACCGTTCATATCTGGTGGTCATATATTAGCATCGAAAGCTGATTCGTATCTCATGAACGGTGCCGGGAACAACAAGGATGGATAAGATCATGGATGGTTTTAAAGAAACCATGTGAGTGACCTTCACAAACGTTAGTCACTTCCAAGGAAGCAACGTTAGTGACTTCAAAAGAAACAACGTTAGTCACTTCAAAAGAAGCAACGTTACTGACTTCTAAAGAAGCAACGTTAATGACTTCAAAAGAAACAACGTTAGTCACTTCAAAAGAAATAACGTGGTCACTTCCATGAAAATATCGTTTACTTCAAAATTAACAGCATTAATCACTTTAAAGTTACCAACGTTAGTCACTTCCAAGGAAGTAACGTTAGTCACTTCAAAAGAAGAAACGTCAATGACTTCAAAAGAAACAACGCTAGTCACTTCATAAGAAACAATGTTAGTCACTTAAAAAAGAAACAACGTTAGTCACTTCAAAAGAAGCAACTTTAATTACTTCAAAAGAAACAACGTTAGTCACTTCAAAAGAAATAACGTGGTCACTTCCATGAAAATATCGTTAGTCACTTCAAAATTAACAGCATTAATCACTTTAAAGTTACCAACGTTAGTCACTTCCAAGGAAGCAACGTTAGTGACTTCAAAAGAAGCAACGTTAATGACTTCAAAAGAAATAACGTGGTCAGTTCCAAGAACATATCGTTCGTCTCTTCAAATTTAACGATATTAATCACTTCAAAATTAACATTGGTCACTTCCAAAGAAATAACGTGGTCACTTCCATGAAAATATCGTTAGTCACTTCAAAATTAACAACATTAATCACTTCAAAATTAACAACATTTGTCACTTCCAAAGAAATAACGTGGTCACTTCCATGAAAAATATCGTTAGTCACTTCAAAATTAACAGCATTAATCACTTCAAAATTACCTACGTTAGTCACTTCAAAGGCAATAACGTGGACACTATTATAAACATATCGTTCGTCTCTTCAAATTTAACAGCATTAATCACTTCAAAATTACCTACGTTAGTCACTTCAAAGGAAATAACGTAGACACTTCCATAAACATATCGTTCGTCTCTTCAAATTTAACAACATTAATCACATCAAGATTAACTACATTAATCGCCTCAAAATTAACAACGTTAGTCACTTCAAATGAAGTAACGTGGTCACTAACATGAAAATATCGTTCGCCAATTCAAATTTAACAACGCTAATCACTTCAAAAGATACGTTAGTCACTTCCAAGGAAACAAAATAAACAATGTTATAATCCTCTCCAAACAACAATGCCATATGGGTCGTTGTCCAGTCCGTTGTCCTTGGGGCAAAACACCTGGAATCAAGTCCCAGATAAAGCCAGAGCCACCTGCAAATTCCTTTTCCGAAGCGGGATCCCTTTCGATTTTATCGGAAACAGAGTCCTGACCTGACGTCTATTTAGTTCAAGGTGAAGCTCTGGATGTTTCTCCTACAAGCAATGAATTTTGGTTTGTTTTGAAGCTTTGTTTATTTTCTTGTTGCTTTTGAAATATGGGTTTTATATTTGTTTAATTGCAACCATTGATGATCAATATGTTTAGGCTAACGGTCATACTACCGTAACTACACAAAACTAGCAATTGTACATAAAAAAAAAATGTGTAATTATCGTAGTATGTCCGTTTGCGTAAACATTTTGATCATCAATGGTTGGTCTTGCTGCTTGTCATTGATTGATTGATTGATTTAAAGTTTTCTGGCATCTTTTAAATCAATCAATCAATCAATCACGAGCAGGAAAACCTATCATTTATGATCAAAATGTTTACGCTAGCGGACATCTACCGTAACTACACAAAACAGAATTTATTTTTTTTATATGTACAATTGCTAGTTTTGTGTTGTTACCGTAGTATGTCCGTTAGCGTAAAAATTTTTATCATCATTGGTAGGTTTTGCTGCTTGTGGGAAATGGTTTTTAGTATGTACAATTGCAAGCTTTGTGTAGTTACGGTAGTATGGCTGTTAGAGTAGGCATTTTGATCAGAACGTTTAGTCTTCAGTGGTAGGTAAAGGGCAACCTTGAATTCATTTTTTTTTTAAAGTTTAATTTCAAGAATTATTATTATGAAACAAACTTTTAAGCCAAAAAGAAAGTAATGGTTGCCAGTTTTAATAGATTTTCTTGAATTATTATTATGAAATAAACTTTTAAGGATTGGGTGTATATCTGGCTTGCTCTTGTTTTAGATTGCCTGGCCCTCACGGGCTCTTGCAAACTGGCACCCCGTATTCAAATTTTAAGATTTGAATAATCATGAGCACCGTGTTTGAATTATACACAACTCGAGCCTGTTTTTTTCTAATAGATTTTATAAACCAAATATATGGTTTTTGGAGTTTAGTTCGATGTTGTGTAAACTAATTATTTTGTAGTAATTGATATTCAGCGTTAAAATTATTAGTGGGATTATGCTCTTGATATTTTTGCCTAATGTGAGGAACTTTTTTCCCCATGTGAAATTATTTGTGACAACCTACTGTAATCTAACCTATGGGATCACGATGTAATGGGGGTATGATACGGAAACATTATTGTGTGTGTATGTATATATATACATATATATTATATATATATATACATATATATTATATATATATATATATATATATACATATATATATATATAATACATATATATATGTATATATATATGTATATATATATATATATATATATATATACATATATATAATACATATTTATATATATATATATATATAGAGAGAGAGAGAGAGAGAGAGAGAGAGAGAGAGAGAGAGAGAGAGAGGAGAGAGAGAGAGAGAGAGAGAGAGAGAGGAGAGAGAGAGAGAATATATATTACATCAGTTAAGATCTTTCCTTAGAGACAAGAAAGAAAGTTTTATTCTTATGTAATAGATGTGTTAATTTATTTCAGACTTATCACGTTCTTTAAAGTAACATATTTCATTGTTACGGTTTTTTGCTGTTTTTCTTCATAACTATTGTATAGTACAGGTATTCATCTATTGTTACGTGTCTTTTAACTAATCCCCAGTTCTTTGACCCTACGATAAGAGTTGAAGGATGTTTTGTTTCGTTTTTTGTCATCGGTTGTGTCATCATCCTTATTCCTGTTACAGTTTTTAGTGTGGGTAGATGAACGTTTTACTTTACTTGTTAACTGTACAGTGTGTTCTCAATTTTTTTTGTAGTCTCTGCGTTGACTTCGTTTCCTTCTCTTCTCTGCTATTCAAATACAATATTTATTTTCCGTTGCTGGTCTCTTGCTAATTTTTTCGCTTGCGATTGGTTGATAATCTTTCTTGTTTATCATATAATGAACTGTTTCTAATTTTTTATCTGATGATAGGTATTTGATTTATCTTTTGAATAATTTCTGCTTTGTCATTTGATGAACTGTAACTTCTTTGCCAGTTTATGAGCTGTAACTACTTTGCCAGTTTGTATTTAATAAATTGTATCTGGTATGTCAGTCTATGAACTCTTTATGCTTTGTCATTTGATAAACCGTCTCTGCTTTTTCATTTGATAATCGGTTTCTTCTTTGTTATTTGATAAACTGTTTCATCTTCGTTGTTTGATAAAATGTTTAGTCTTTGTTATTTGATAAACTGTTTCGTCTTCGTTGTTTGATAAAATGTTTGGTCTTTGTTATTTGATAAACTGTTTCGTCTTCGTTGTTTGATAAAATGTTTCTTCTTTGTTATTTGATAAACTGTTTCGTCGTTATCATTTGATGAACTGTATCTACTTTGTTATTTGATTGACTTTATTGGCTTTGCCATTTGATGAATTTTGTCTACTTTGCCATATGATAAACTGTATCTGGCTGTCATTTGATTATCGGATTCTTTATTATTATTTGATGGACGGTTTATACTTGGTCATTTGATGAACTATCTATGCTTTGTCATTTTATGATAAGTAAATATTTTGTCATTTGATGAACTGCATATGCTTTATTATTTAATTAACTATGTCCACTTGGCCCTTTGATGAATTTTATCTTCTTTGCCATTTGATGAAATGTATTTACGTAACCATTTGATGAACTTTTATTTCCGTTGCTATTTACCGAACTGATCCTTCTTTCCATTAGCCGCTAACTGCGTTTGTTCTTTGACGAGTTTATGAATTTTGTTTTTTATTTTGTTTTTTATTGTGTTTCCTTACTTGAAGTTGATGCCGCTTGTTCTTTCTAATGATGTTATATGTAAAATGTCTTTCTTAGTTGTAATACGAGTGCTATATTCCCTGCTCGCATCTATGTGCACTTATATACACATTGTTTTTCAAATTATTACTTTTTGTTGACGGAAAGTTTCGCGTTTTCAAAAACACCGATTAGAGTATGTATTTCGATATTTCGTTCCCAACGTATCATCAAGAATTGCATACATTATCCGATGATGTAGACAAAACACTTGACACCACCTTAACGAGTATTTGCTACTGCAAATTGTCATCAGTATGTGTGATCACGTTGAGTTACAAGAAAACGTGTACATGTTGAAGTGTCTTATGACCCTCATGCGCTTGTTCTTCATCTTATCCCTGAAATTTTAATAATTTGTAATGGTATACCATGAGCGTTATTGTTCAGAGAAGTAATTGACTAATTGATTGATTCATTCATTCGTTAAATGATAGCGGGAATTGTCGTTTAATTACGTCCCTTGAGGTACAGTAAGCTCCAAAAAATTAATTAGCTTTTTTATCGATGGGGCAATGGGGTAACGTGCCTGACTGGGGTTCGAGTCCCGCTCAAACACGTTAGTTTCCTTGGTTGCTGCAACCTCACCATCCTTGTAAGCTAAGAAAGGGGGTTCGGGGGAGCTTGTAGGTCTATCTGCTGAGTCATCAGCAGCCATTGCCTGGCCCTCCTTGGTCCTAACTTGGGTGGAGAGGGGCCCTTGGGCGCTGATCTTATGCAAACAGTATATGGTCAGTCTCTTGGCCATTGTCCTGATCGATAGGGCAACGTCACTGTCTCTTGCCTCTGCCATTCATAAGCGGCATTTAAACCTGATTGATTCTTTCATTAGATAGAAATAAATGAACCATGAAAGATAGTGGAAATAGACAATTTGGGGGGAAGAGGAAGAGAAATGAGAAGTTACGGGTGTTGAAAAGAGGAAGGAAAGTGTGAGAGAATGTAACTGAAGAAAAATCACCAAGTTTAGGGCAAACCATTGGAATGTTGCCCAGCTTCTTTTGTTTATAGTGTCGTTTCGTGCAGTTCCTCGGCCATCATAAACGTTGCGTTGAACATTTTTTTATTGGGTTTCTTCTGACATTGGAGTTTGGAGGTCAGGATTTTTGGGTGTACGTTCAATGTACTGTCATGGTAATAAAAAGGTTTTTGTTTGTAGTTTTTGTTTATTTTTCGGTTAAGCTTTCTTGTTGGTGTGTGGTTTAGGTGCAAGTAAACTTCATTTAACAAAATTTTTAGATATTTTTTTCATTTTATATATATATATATATATATATATATATATATATATATATATATATATATTGTATGTGTATATGTGAAGAAATAACTCCAGTGATTGAATCATATATATGTATACTGTATATATATAAATATATATATATAGTATATATATATTATATATATATATATATATATACATATATATTATATATATATATATAATATATATATATATATATATATATATATATATATATATATATATATATATATATATATATACTGTATATATATATATATATATATATATATATATATATATATATATATATATATATATATATATTTGTTTCAAACATGTGATCGTCATCAGCCGCTACTAGTCCATTGCAGAACAAAGGCCACAGACATGTCCTTCGAATTACGTCTGTTTATGGTCTTTCTATGCCAGTCCTTGCCCGAAAACGTTCGTAGTTCATCAATTCTCGTCTTCTCTTCCATTCCCTGCTTCATTTGTAATCTATAGGAACCAATTTTGTTATTCTTAATGTCCACCTATTGTCTGTCATTATATGTTCTGCCCTTTCCCATTTATTTTTCTTACATGTTAAAATATGCTTTACTTTAGTTTGCTCTCGTATCCATGTTGCTCCTTGTTTGTCTGTTAAGTCTCATTTCCCTCATCATTCTTTCCATAGTTCTTTTAGTTATAACTAGCTTATGTTTTAAGGCCTTAGTGAGACTTCAAGTTTTTTTAAGCATAAGTAGGGCCATCTGATTAAATACTTTTTTCTTTCTAGAGAAAGTGGCATTTTACATTTCATAATCTCATTTTGTTTACCAAATGCTCTCCATCCCATGCTTATCCATTTAATTTTGGTCTCGTATCCTGGAGAAATGCTTACTGTCTGTCATAAGTATGTATATTCATTAACAATCTCTAGAGGTTCGTCCATAACTCTTTTATTTTTTATCTCCTTGCATTTTCATTGAACATTATCTTAGTTTTACTCATATTTATTTTCAGTCCTAAATATATGTATATATTTCGTCTGTGTTTGCAGTAGCCTAACAGCTCTGTATGCAATCAGAGACCCATATAATTAGAATTAACGCCAAGTAACCATACAGTTCTGTTGACTAATAAGGATTCGTTCTGATATGGTTTCTTAGTGTTAATCTTGTTTTTACGAACACCCAAATTTAGCCTAGACTGTTTTCAACATCTTGTGCAGAACTAGGTCACATTTCATCATCAACTACCTCTCTCTCTCTCTCTCTCTCTCTCTCTCTCTCTCTCTCTCTCTCTCTCTCTCTCTCTCATGACATGAGTCTTTTTATTGTTTATATTTGACATATCTGTTTTTGACGTTGTTAGTAGTTTATATAGGACATATCTGTTTTGACGCTGTTACTGTTTTTTAGAATGATATATTGTTAATTTATTCTCATCATTTATTTATTTCCTTATTTCCTTTCCTCACTGGGCTATTTTTTCCTGTTGAAGCCCTTGGGCTTATAACATCTTGCTTTTCCAACTAGGGTTGTTGCTTGGCTAGTAATAATAATAATAATAATACTGCTATCATTTACATACCATACTAACCTAGTACTTGATGAAAGTAGGCAAAGTCCTTTCTATTAAGTATAATATACTTGTAAAAAACATTAGATTTTAGGAACATTATGTAGAGAGAGAGAGAGAGAGAGAGAGAGAGAGAGAGAGAGAGAGAGAGAGAGAGGAGAGAGAGGAGAGGAGAGAGAGAGAGAGCTCCTATTTGGTGTGATATACTTGTAGAAGGCATGTTCATTTCCATCTTATATGTTTATGCAGAGAGAGAGAGAGAGAGAGAGAGAGAGAGAGAGAGAGAGATCCTATTTGGTGTGATATACTTGTAGAAGACATGTTCATTTCCATCTTCAATGTTTATGCAGAGAGAGAGAGAGAGAGAGAGAGAGAGAGAGAGAGAGAGAGAGAGAGAGAGAGAGATCCCATTTGGTATAATATACTTGTAGAAAGCATGTTCATTTCTAATATATGTGTATATGCATGTATAACATTATGTAAGAGAGAGAGAGAGAGAGAGAGAGAGAGAGAGAGAGAGAGAGAGAGAGAGAGAGAGAGAGAGAGATCCCATTTGGTATAATATACTTGTAGAAAGCATGTTCATTTCTAATATATGTGTATATGCATGTATAACATTATGTAAGAGAGAGAGAGAGAGAGAGAGAGAGAGAGAGAGAGAGAGAGAGAGAGAGAGAGAGAGAGAGAGAGAGAGAATTGCCCTGGCGTTGGAATCTGACACTGGGAGTGACCAACTATTTAGCCAGACAGCCAGCAATCCCTCCCCCCCATACCACTCCCATGCCAACAACCCCCTAATTCCCCCCCCCCTGGTTTGTCTGTAGCTATAGTATCTCTTCCTGTTTGTCTCGTCCTGACCAGGCTAATTTTATTGTGTCATTCTACACTACTGCTTCTGCTGAGAAGGCTCACTGGCATTTAATTTAGTTAAGGTTTCGTAGGGTGTTTGTTAGTTATTTAGGGATGCTATTTTAGTCTGCTTTGGAGAGGGGGTTTCTAAGGGTACTACTACTACTACTACTACTACTACTACTACTACTACTACTACTACTACTACTTGCTAAGCTACAACCCCAGTTGGAAAAGCAGGATTTTACAAGCCCAAGGGCTCCAACGGGGAAAATAGCCCAAAGGAAAGTAAATAAGGAAATAAACAAACTTCAAGATAAGTAATGAAAATTTAAAATGAAATTTTTAGAATAGTAACAAAATGAATTTCATTTATCATATATAAAGTATAAAAACTTCCAAAAAAACATACAAACAAGGGGAAGAGAAATAAGTTAGAATAGTGTGCCTGAGCGTACACACACACACACACACACACACACACACACACACACACATATATGCAAAGGTCGTTATTGTTCCTTAGGCCTACTCTATGGTTTCTATTTTAAACATACACATACTCACTCACATATACACAGGTCGTTATTGTTCCTTACTCTTATGTTTTCCATTTTACTCCCAAATTATATTTAATAGTTTCAAGAAGAAATTATGTTGGAATATATGAGAGAGATTCGAGAAATTAAAATTTTACCTGTCTTGATTTCTAAGCGCTTGCTCACATACTTAAATACATACATCCGATTACAGTTTCAGTTAAAGCAGGTAAAGAATACTATGTAACATAATATAATATAATATAATAGAATACAATATATTTTATCCGAATTTTCATTGATTACCTTCGTCAACTTTGTTTCGAATGTTATGTTTTGATAGGCTTGTATTTCTTTGTATGTCTGTCTGTGTGTTAGCGATTTGCATAACTCAAAAGCTATTTGACCGAATCTCATGAAATTTGGTGGGATGATTGGCTATAATCCAAGGAAAATTTGGTTAGGATTTGGAAGTGATTGGGTCAAAAGTCAAGGCCAAGGTCACGAAAAGGTAAAAAACGTCTTTTTGCCATATCGTGGGCAATTTTTATTTAGTTTCCATGAAACTAGTACCAAAATGTGCACAATTCAATCGCCTGTCTTGTTTTGTATACAATTACTAGAATTTATTTTTGGAAATATTATTCAAAAATGTAAATTTTTTCAATGAAGATTCAAAACTAGATTGTGTGACATCCATTTGCTTTAAAGCCATTTAAGCATGATTGCTTATTGTGGTTTATTTTTTTATGTCTTATTGTGATGATAAGCATATCATCAATTGATTTGATATTACAAATTTATGCCGGGATTCCCAGGGTCATTTACAATAAATGTGCCAGATATGTGATATTGTTATTATGAAGTACAGTTTTATATGTAATGGTCATTGCAGTATATTTTTTCAGTTAATAATAATTATTATTATAATTATTATTATTATTATTATTATTATTATTATTGTTGTTATATTATTATTATTATTATTATTGTTATTTTATTGTTATTATTATCATTATTATTATTATTATTATTATTATTATTATTATTATTATTACTTGCTAAGTTACAACCCTAGATGGAAAAAACAGGATGCTATAAGCCCAAGGGCTTCAACAGGAAGAATAGCCCATTGTTATTATTACTTGCTAAGCTACAACCCTAGTTGGAAAAGCAGGATGCTATAAGCCCAAGGCTCCAACTGCGAAAATAGCCCAGCGAGGAAAGGAATTAAGGAAATAAATAAACTATAAGAGAAGTAACTAACAATTGAAATGCAATTCCATTATCTGTCAGACACACATTTGTCTTACGTCGTTTTCATCTGCATTCTAAAAAAAACTGCTTCTCCAAACTTCGACGTTTTGCTTTTTTTCTTTCATGTTTTTTCAAAGGAATCAATCCTCAGTATATTTCTGCTTTTGATGTTTTTCAGTGGTAGTTTTTCCTTAAATGTTTCTGAATTTGTGGCTTTATAAAACTAGTTTTTCCTTAGTATGGTTCTGAATTTTTTTTCGATGGTAGTTTTTCCTCAATTTGTTTCTGTTTTCATTGTTTTTTCTCAAACAAAGTTTTTCTTCAGTATATTTCCTGTTGTTTTTCGTTAGTAGTCTCTCCTCAGTATATTGCAGAGTTGTATGACAGATGTGTTCCGGTTTGTATAACCACATACGTGCATACAGACACGATAAAACACAGTATTTACATAAAATTTTCACACAGCTATAGAGTGTTAGTCGGGATAGACAATCTTTGCTTCAATCACTCGTGCAAGGGTTCGAATCCTGTCACTTATGTTGAAAGTTTCTGCTTTTATTCTCTAATAAGTTTAAAGATTTAGTTGTGATAAGCGTATTAAAAAAATCAGGAAAATATCGAAAAATTAATAGGACATCTTCGTGGTTAAAACTACATGCAGTATATATCTAGTTTACTTAACGGTATATTATATATATATATATATATATATATATATATATATATGTATATATATATATATATATATATATATATACTGTATATATATATATATATATATATATATATATATATATATATATATATATGTGTGTGTGTGCATGTATGTATATATGTATGCATGTATGTATATATGCATGTATGTATGTATATATGTATGTATGCATGCATTTATATATATGTATGTATGTATGTATGCATGTATGTAAAGATATACATGGATACATAAGTACACTCGTAAATGATTCTCACTTGCTGTTACAGGATTCGAACCAGTGCACGCAAGGTGTTTCTGTATGTTTATGGTTATTTTTTTCTTATTAAAAAATCGACATTGTAATCCAGTTCTTTCCTCTTGATGGAAAATCATATGCAAATATTTAATTTGTAAACATTTTCAATTATTCTCTTTATTTGTTCTTACTCTTTGTTTCGTATCAGTCTTTCGTCCCTGACAACCCATATGTAAGAACCAAGACCTATTCTGTAGGTCTTGGTATAAACGCTTCAATCCTCAGGTAAAAAGGAAGAATGAAAGGGGAGGGAGATTGCTGCCATTATCGGAGGTTTATCAGATCATCCCTTCCTCTCCTTACCTCCACAGCCAAGACAAAATAAAGTAGTAGTAGTAGTAGTAGTAGTAGTAGTAGTAGTAGTAGTAGTAGTAGTGGTGGTAGGAGTAGGAGGAGGAGGATACAGTAGATGGCGACTGGGAGGAGCTTTCCATGATCAAAGAGAATATCCTGTACATTGTTCGGACTTCCTTTTTCACTCTGGTTGATCCATTCCTTTTTCTTGGATATTACCCATCTATCTCCCCCCCCCCTCCTCCACTCCTTTAGCCTTCCTCAGCCCGGACCTGTCCTCTTCCTCTTTCTTTGTAACCATTGAGGTATTTTGTGGTCTACCTTTCCGTGAGAATTCAGTGGATTTGCCATGAAATGAGCTTCTCTCTCTCTCTCTCTCTCTCTCTCTCTCTCTCTCTCTCTCTCTCTCTCTCTCTCTCTCTCTCTCTCTCTCTCTCTCTCTCTCCGTATGTGCAGATGATATTTTTATGAATATTTAGATTCCAGTTTTCAGACTTTTAAAGGAATTCTCTCTCTCTCTCTCTCTCTCTCTCTCTCTCTCTCTCTCTCTCTCTCTCTCTCTCTCTCTCTCTCTGATTGTATGTGCATATATATTTTTTGATTATCTACAATTCAGTTTTCAGACTTGAAGAATCTCTCTCTCTCTCTCTCTCTCTCTCTCTCTCTCTCTCTCTCTCAAACTCTAAAGAATTACAGATTAAGTATTCTGTTTAATTCCTTTGGCTCTCAGAATATATTAGCAAAATGCATGTATGTACAGAATGTAATTAAGTTGATAAATGAAGATATACATAAATTAGGAGGAAACAAACAAATGTTGAAGAAGATGGTATTTTGCAAATACAGGATCATGCTTGTACGCGAATAGATCATCAGCAGTATAAGATGCAGATTTGCAAAGGGTCAGAGAAAATTTGCATTCCTGCAAAATTGTTTCTGTTTCCCACACCTTGATTTGTGCGAACGTAGTTACCATATTCCCCCCTTTTTTTTTCTTTTTAAGTAAAAGGCAATTATCTTTTTCTTTTTATTTAGTTTCTTGTCATGAGTTCCAGGATTTCCTCCCAAGAATCAAATCTTGTTTAGAGTCAAACTAAGAATTTAAAGGATGCAAAAGAACACCCAGTCTACTTCTTGGGGACTTGATAGGTATGGTAGATATTTGAAGCTTATGAATAGACAAGTGTGCATTGCGATAGATATGATAGATATTTGAAGCTTATGAATAGACAGGTGTGCATTGCGATAGATATGATAGATATTTGAAGCTTATGAATAGACAGGTGTGCATTGCGATAGATATGATAGATATTTGAAGCTTATGAATAGACAGGTGTGCATTGCGATAGATATGATAGATATTTGAAGCTTATGAATAGACAGGTGTGCATTGCGATAGATATGATAGATATTTGAAACTTATGAATAGACATGTGTGCATTGCTCTGGGAATTTTGAAGAATGGTTCAATCTCGCATATTTAACGAATTATGGGGTTTAGAGAACAATGATTATTGATGTTGGGGGTTATGTTCAATTTTAAATTTCAAAATATTATTGATAGATTCCAATGAAAAAGTTTTATAATGGAAAATGAGTAATGAATATAACGAGTCTTTTGAAATTCAGTTATGCTTAGCTGTTTAGTCTCTATATGGCCTGTTGTTATTGTTAAGTTTGCTGCTGTTATAAATGCAAGTGTCACTAGAAAACGAGTATTTTCTTCTAAGATTTCACCAGATCACTTATGATGAGTCACGAAAGCGGACATTATTATTATTATTATTATGATTATCATTATTAACAGATATTTGGTACTTTAATTTATATATATTTTTATGAATGTAATGTAATATATGATTAATGTCATTATTATTATTATTATTATTATTATATTTATTATTATTATATTTATTATTATATTTACTATTATTATTATTATTATTATTATTATTATATTTATTATTATTATTATTATTATTATTATTATTATTATTATTATTAGCTAAGCTACAACGCTAGTTAGGAAAGCTGGATGCTATAAGCACAAGGGCTCCAATAGAGAAAATCGCGTAATGAGGAAAGGAAATAAGGAAACGGATAGAAGTGTACCTGAGTATACCCTCAAAGCAAGTCTTTCACAATCAAGTCTAATACAACTAGATGTGATTCATACTTTCGTGGAATGCAATTGCTATGCATGTGGAAGCATTTTAATCATTATTGCTTTTTATACCGATAAAATTCTTTGATCCAATCGTGTATACGCAATATTTTAGAGAAGTACGTGACCATGAATAGGATATCTTCAACGATTAATCGTACTCCCTTTTGCATAAATTATAAAAAAAATTTAGAATTTAATCAGCCGGCTTAATTGAATAAAAGTTCCCGAAAGTTGTTTTTGAAGTAATACCGAGAAGTCTGGAAAGTGCTGGGTTGCATAATTTCAGTAACTGACAACTTTTGGTTAGAGAACGTTTATTGTTTTTGTTGAATATTTTGCTATTTATATGAGACACTGTCAACAGATGTCATCTCCGATCACATTGGGGTCCATTGCCGCTTACACCAGACTTCTAAGGTTGTCTACATTGTTTAAAATCTTGACTTGACCGGCATA
>NC_090752.1:11275967-11303467 GCF_036898095.1 Palaemon carinicauda
AATTTATAAAACTTGAATAAAAGTAAAATAGATTTTATACGTATAATGAATCATTTAACAGACCAAGCTGAAGCTTATGTAATAAACAAAAAGTTCAATGTCGTTCCTGAAGATAATGTAAATTCGTAATTAATAACAGTCAATGAGAAAGTTTTTTTTTCGCCGATTCTGGGATAAACGAAGGAGTGCTGGTTGCAATGGTGCCAAGTTGGTAAATTTCTACTTCTAATCTACTACGTTTCTTAGTTTTAATTAAGAGTTGAAAAGGGGGAGGGGGTAATCATGGCAGGAGGGTATGTCCTGATCTCTAGGACTCAGCCCTGGGAGCTCAAAGCCAATAAAAAGTCAACATTCTAACAGTGTGAAGTTTGCCAATCTTTGATCCAAATCCCCCTCTGAAAACCCGAAATGCCCCCTCCCCCCCCCCAGGGGGCTGAATTCCCTCCTTGTTGATTCATACATTTACAAAGCATGTTTATTAGCAGCATGTGTCGACTGCTCGCAATCAACGTATTTTTGGGACCAGTACATTTAGTATTAGTCTATTCCTTCCGGTTTGACACATTTATCTGTTTTAGTACTGTCTGATGTGTACTATAACGTAGTGTTATTATATGGTTATGATTATTATACTCGAGTGTTTATTATACTCAAGTAGTTTGACTTTTATTATTTTACTCAAAAAATTAGTATTGTTAAGTTATCAAGCGATGGTGAGTTTCATAAGTCAAAGTGATCAGTATAACTCATTATTCATGCTGGTGAAAGATGAATAGTTCAACGCATTACTATGTTCAATTTTATTCAGTGCTGGTATGGTTTTAATCCTGTAAACAACTCGTTTATAGCGTCAACACGACATTGACTAATGGCATCTGGCTTTGGCCATTTCTTCGTCGTAAAATTAAGTATGATTAATCTTATTCACACGGGTCAATGCTCATTCATAAATTACGTCTCATAAATGGCATTGTCATAATTAGTAAATCCATCATAAACTACTCGAAGACTGACACCTGAACGGATAATACATCAGGTATTTAAACTTCTCATCGCATATTTAAAGTGCCCATCATATATTTAAAGGACTTTTATATTTAAAGTGTTAAGAAAACAGAGGGTCGCTGGACCTTTTTCAAGTTACGCTTCTCATAAATCATATCGGAATAACAGTAACTTCTTGGAATAGAAGATGATAAACTTCTTGGAATCTTGGAATAGAAGACGATCTCGGGGATACCCAGGATGCCATCCCAATTAAGGAGATGTGTCGGAAGGGTGTCTTGATGGATGGATAGGATACGTCATTGTGTCAGGTTTCAGCGTTTATTGGATCTAATATTTATGGGAGGGAGAGCTGATTGCCTTTTGTTTATATTCTCAGGAATTTAGTTCATTGTTGTTCAGGGACTGCATTGAATGTGCAATTGTTTGTTGACTCATGTTGCATAATGATTTCCTTCTCGACTGAAGTTATTTCTTTGCAATCTGATGTTGCATAATGATTTCCTTCTTGACTGAAGTTATTTCTTTGCAATCTGATGTTGCATAATTATTTCCTTCTCGACTGAAGTTATTTCTTTGCAATCTGATGTTGCATAATTATTTCCTTCTTGACTGAAGTTATTTCTTTGCAATCTGATGTTGCATAATTATTTCCCTCTTGACTGAAGTTATTTCTTTGCAATCTGATGTTGCATAATTATTTCCTTCTTGACTGAAGTTATTTCTTTGTAATGTGATGTTGCATAATTATTTCCTTCTTGACTGAAGTTATTTCTTTGTAATGTGATGTTGCATAATTATTTCCTTCTTGACTGAAGTTATTTCTTTGTAATGTGATGTTGCATAATTATTTCCTTCTCGACTGAAATTATTTCTTTGCAATCTGATGTTGCATAATTATTTCCTTCTTGACTGAAGTTATTTTTTTGCAATCTGATGTTGCATAATTATTTCCTTCTTGACTGAAGTTATTTCTTTGCAATCTGATGTTGCATAATTATTTCCTTTGATATTTCTTGCAATCCGTTGACTGGAATAAGTTATATTTTGCCTGATCTTTCCAGATGAATTTATTGTTATACTTCGACTGAGTTGATTTTGAGCTATTTTGGTTTGATTTAATATACTGCTATACTTTTTTTTTTATTAACTCTTAGCTATGATTGAATTAGTAGCTTGCTTTTGAATTATATTTTTTGCTTGGAGTTGAATGAGACATTTTGTTCTTTTTGAATGAATTTGATTTATCAGTGACAAGTGATTGAATTTTGAGTTTTCTCTTCGAAGACTGAAAATTAACTTTTACAACTTTTACTCTATTGCTGCAGTAAAGAGAATTGGAGTTTGGAGTGCATTTACTGAATTCAGTTAATTGACGTTCTCTTGCATTTATGCATTTTATCATTATACATTGATCCAATTGCTTAATGCATTTGATCGTTATACATTGATGAAATTGTTTAATGCATTTTATCGTTATACATTGATCAAATTACTCAATCTATTTTATCGTTATACATAGATCAAATTGCTTAGTACATTTTATCTTTATCATTGATCAAATTGCAATGCATTTTATCGTTATCATTGATCAAATTGCTTAATCCATTTTATCGTTATACATTGATCAAATTGCTCAATCCATTTTATCGTTATACATAGGTCAAATTGCTTAATGCATTTTATCTTTATCAATGATCAAATTGCTTAATGTATTTTATCGTTGTACATTGACCAAATCGCTCAATCCATTTTATCGTTATACATAGATCAAATTGGTCAATCCATTTTATCGTTATACATAGATGAAATTGCTTAATGCATTTTATCGTTGTACATTGACCAAATTGCTCAATCCATTTTATCGTTATACATAGATCAAATTGCTCAATCCATTTTATCGTTATACATAGATTAAATTGCTGAATGCATTTTATCGTTGTACATTGACCAAATTGCTCAATCCATTTTATCGTTATACATAGATCAAATTGCTGAATGCATTTTATCGTTGTACATTGACCAAATTGCTCAATCCATTTTATCGTTATACATAGATCAAATTGCTTCATGCATTTTATCGTTATACTTGGATCAACTTGCGTATGCATTTTATCGTTATACGTTGATCAAATGCCTGAGTGCATTTTATCGTCATACATTGATCAAATTGTTGAATGCACTTTATCATTATACATTAATCAAATGAATATAAAAGTTGGTTATTCAGTCATATTAGCAAAATTTGTCTCCATTATATTTTGGCGAATTCCGAAACATAATAACATTGGAAATGGAGCTGTCGAGATGTTTTTCCGTTTGTCATTTCAGGCAGGATGTAAATAGCTCCGTATTGTTCGGAAGGATTCGTGTGGTATTATTGCCGTGACCTTGCCATTGCATAGGTTTCCTATTATTGTGGTTCTACACTTTTACATTTTTCGTTCTCATGAATGAGAGAGAGAGAGAGAGAGAGAGAGAGAGAGAGAGAGAGAGAGAGAGAGAGTGACATTTGCTGGTACCAGAGTTTTTGTGTCGCTATATGGGCAAATTATATTACGGTTCTGCACTTTTACATTATTGATTCTCATGGTTGTTTGTGTGTGTGTGTGTGTGTGTTTGTGAGAGAGAGAGAGAGAGAGAGAGAGAGAGAGAGAGAGAGTATGTATTTATTGGTACTCGGTTTTCGTGTTGCTGTAGACATATGGACATTTATGTTACGGTTTCGCCCTTTTACATTTTTTATTCTTATGGTTGTTAGTAAGAGAGAGAGAGAGAGAGAGAGAGAGAGAGAGAGAGAGAGAGTGAGTGTTGGATATCCATGTATACATGTTGGTACTCTGTAGACTTCTTTTGTCGCAATAAACATATAGACATTTATATTACGGTTCTGCACTTCTACATTTTTCTCATGGTTTTGTGTGTGTGTGTGTGTGTGTGTGTGTGAGAGAGAGAGAGAGAGAGAGAATTATTATTATTATTATTATTATTATTATTATTATTATTATTAGCTACAACCCTAGTTGGAAAATCAGGATGATATAAGACCAAGGGCTCCAACAGGGAAAAACAGCCCTTTGAGTATAGGGAATAAAGAAATAAATAAACTACTAGAGAGAACTATTAAACAACAATTAAATTTATTTGTTGGTTCTCGGGTGAGTTTTTGTGTCGCTGTAAACATAGTACGGTTTACTGACCCGTAAAGTACAATGCTTAATGCATACGCATGTTTATCCCATAATATCATATCTGCCTCAGGCATGTTGGTAATCACTTCCGCTATTGTTATGTTTTGTGGTCCTCAGTTCTTTATTTTTTTTTTTTCAATTGAAACTTCATTGTTTGTCAACCAGTCTATTTTTGTTGTATTTTATTTTTAAAGTAAGTAATATGTATTTTTCAGAGAAGTCCCAATGTTAATTCAAACAGTGATTTCTTATTAACTGTATTGATCAGAATTGTTTAATTTTAATTTTTTTTTTTTAATTGAAACTCCATTGATTGTCACCTTTTTTTTTTTTTTTTAACAAAGTAATATGCATTTTTCAGAGAAGTCCCAATGTTAATTCAAACTGTGATTTCTTATTAACTATAGATCCAAATTCTTTGATATTTAAACAGATTTTTTTTTTCAATTGAAACTTCATTGTTTGTCAAGTATTCGAATTTTCGTATTTCATTTATTGAAAAAACTAGTAATATGCATTTATAAGAGAAGTCCTAATGTTATTCTGTATAGATCACAATTGTTTGATTTCTAATATATTTTTTTTTTCAATTGGAACTTATTGGAAAAAAGTAATATGCATGTTTATGAGAAGTCCCAAATTTAATACAAGTATGGACTTTTTATCGGCATAGATGAAAATAAAACTTTGATTTTTAATCAATATGTCCTTTAGAAAAACCCTTCAAACAGCTCTACTTTTTTCCCCAACCTTTAATGAACTCCTGGCCAGCCATTCCAAGATTCTTGAAAGTCTTTTTCTTCAAGATATCGTCTTATTTGTAATCAACCCGTGAACTTAAACTTTGCAGCCTCCTTTGAGCCCACTCTCTCTCTCTCTCTCTCTCTCTCTCTCTCTCTCTCTCTCTCTCTCTCGTCCTTTGATGTGTGAGTCAATGGCCAATGGCCAGCGGAAGCTGTAGCAAATTGAAGTTAGGAAAAAAAATTTCTGTAAATCTGTTGAAGTTAGGTAAAACATTTCTGTAAATCTGTTGAAGTTAGGTAAAAAATTTCTGTAAATCTGTTGAAGTTAGGTAAAAAATTTCTGTAAATCTGTTGAAGTTAGGAAAAAAATCTCTGTAAATCTGTTGAAGTTAGGAAAAAAAATCTCTGTAAATCTGTTGAAGTTAGGAAAAAATCTCTGTAAATCTGTTGAAGTTAGGAAACAAAAAATCTCTGTAAATCTGTTGAAGTTGGGAAAAAATCTTTGTAAATCTGTTGAAGTTGGGAAAAATTCTGTAAATCTTTTGAAGTTAGGAAAAAAAATCTCTGTAAATTTGTTGAAGTTAGGAAAAAAAATCTCTGTAAATCTGTTGAAGATAGGAAAAAAATTTCTTTAAATCTGTTGAAGTTAGGAAAAAATCTCTGTAAATTTGTTGAAGTTAGGTAAAAAAAATTCTGTAAATCTGTTGAAGTTAGGAAAAAAATCTCTGTAAATCTATTGAAGTTAGGTAAAAAATTTCTGTAAATCTGTTAGAGTTAGGAAAAAATCTCTATAAACCTGTTGAAGTTAGGAAAAAAACCTCTGTAAATCTGTTAAAGTTAGAAAAAAATTTCTTTAAATCTGTTGAAGTTAGAAAAAAATTTCTTTAAATCTGTTGAAGTTAGGAAAAAATCTCTGTAAATCTGTTGAAGTTGGGTTAATTCTTGTTTTCTTGTCTCAAGATTATTATTATTTTCCCGTCTGATGCACATTTATCAATAGATGGGCATTCACTCTCCACTTCCTTGTCGTTCGGTTCTATTGTGACTTTATATCTGAAGTTAGATTTTGTAATTATCAATTACCGTCATAAGCCTTCCAACGCTATTATTATTATTATTATTATTATTATTATTATTATTATTATTATTATTATTATCATTATTATTGTTATTATTATTATTATTATTATTATTATTACAAGCTATGCTATAACACTAGTTGGAAAAGCAAGATGCTATAAGCCCAAGGTCTCCAACAGGGAAAAATAGCCTAGTGAGGAAACGAAATAAGGAAATAAATGAACTATAAGAGAAGAATAAGCAATCAAAATAAAATATTTCAAAGACAGTACCAACATTAAATTGGATCTTTCATACTGTATATAGACTATAAAAATCTTTAAAAAAAGATAAGTGGAAGAAATAAGATAGAACAGCATGCCTATTCCGAATGTAAAATGAAATAAAAAAAGTAATAAAATCTTCAGTAATGTCATATAGTTCAATTGGTCGCCTTAATCAGGAGATCCAAAGACTGATTCTTTGAATAATTGTGGGAGGACTTTAGTTACTGATAGATGATTGATTGAAAGTAATATCTAAGTTTTTTTTTTTTCATAGTACGCAAAATAAATAAATTTTACATAAACTCTTTATATTTTCATAAAACCTTATCTTTGACAGTCGGCTCCCAGCCAAAAATAGTTATTCTTACGTGTCACTTTCGTAACTTATATTTTTTATATCTTTCGAAATAGTCTTAAAAGCATATGTTATTCTTCTAAATGTTCTTAAATCTTATCAAATTTTAACTTTCACTTTCATCCTCATTCTCATCATTACTGTTATTGCAAACTCAATCTGGTTGTTCTTCCTCATTCACCGTGTATTTTATCTTCCTTGGTCGTGTATTTTATACTAGTTTACGCGACCTGTCAAAAATGAAGGCTAAATATTTAGATATGGACAAATGCACTAACACATAAATTCAACCCTTCCCACCAAGTCTCATTTTCCTAACTACAACGTGGTAGTTTCGGCAATTTGTGGGCGATTGTAGTTTCCGAGTGTACCTCTCGTAGTTCCCAACCTATCCCCATGGTATGGCTACTCCCTCTTCCCTACCCGACACACACACACACACACATATATATATATATATATATATATATATATATATATATATATATATATACTGAAAATATACATGTGTGTATATATATATATATATATATATATACAGAGAGAGAGAGATATATATATATATATATATATATATATATATATATATATACAGAGAGAGAGATATATATATATATATATATATATATATATATATATATATATATATATATATATATATATATACACGTACATAATTATTTTATGTACGCAGAGAATGTGGCATGGCGGCCAATAATTCCTCTGTGCATTGGCTGATAAATAAATTTGTGAACACAAAAAATGTAAATCTAGATGAATGAAAAATTCCACATTTGTTCATGCTCCTGTCATTCTTTGTCCCAGGTAAAAGAAATTCCGATGAGGCATGTCTTTGTCAGAAATTCTTTGTCAATCGATTTTTATTGCAGACAGATATCCCGAGATCCGATGACACAGGGAATGTAAAGGGATGGAAAAAGGGGATCAGAATTTAGCGATTTATTGAATGAACGTGGAAATGCTTTCTGGACATCGCATCGATGAAAACGGGACGCCTCTGTGACGGTGCCGAGAGAAGGTTGTGAACTCAAAGGCATTATGAAAGCAACCGAGTTAATTTATTATAGAACACTCTCCTTTATATACAAAACCTCAAGGCAACAGGAAATTACATGTTCGAGAAAGAGACAATGTTACATAGGAGAAACGCAGACATGGTTATTCTGGTTCTTTTTAGCGCAGGGAAGAGCGAAGATACAAGCATAATATATACAAAATGAATTATGTACGATCGTGTGACACACGGTTGGTACACCTCTCTCTCTCTCTCTCTCTCTCTCTCTCTCTCTCTCTCTCTCTCTCTCTCAGGAATAAAGCAGTCTTCATACAACAATGAAAGCGTCTCTCTCTCTCTCTCTCTCTCTCTCTCTCTCTCTCTCTCTCTCTCTCTCTCTCTCTCTCTCTCTCACATATCAGTTTACTGTCTTATAAAATATGTAAAAATTTAATCTATATACTTTGACAAAATAGATTAACATTTGAGATTTCATAACTGAAACTTAAAAGTAATGATATTGATCGAGAAAGTGAAGGAAAGTGAAACTTGAAATCGTGCATGGCAAAGTATTTTTCAAACTAGATTGAGAAAAGTACTGGTAATAAAGTCAAGTTTCTCTCTCTCTCTCTCTCTCTCTCTCTCTCTCTCTCTCTCTCTCTCTCTCTCTCTCTACTCCTATGCAAAAAAGATGAATAAAGGGAGAATAGAAATAGCCCCTCTAAGAATTGAAGGACGGCTAACGAATGAAAAAAAGGAAATATGCAACATATTAGCAGAAAAATATAAGAGTGAGTTCACGCCAAGAATTGCGAATGAGAATAATGAAACAGAAATGAGAGAAGAAAATGTTGAATATCTAACGGATATAGATATTAATGAAGCAGATATAAACGAAATTAAAAATGGATCGGCAGCTGGACCAGATGGAGTTCCAGCGATTTTGTTAAAAAAAAACTGCAAACACTATCGCGAAGCCACTTGCAATACTGCTAAGACAAAGTGTAGATATGAGCGAGATATATGTTAAACATAAATGAGCTTATATAACCCTTATCTTCAAAAGTGGATCAAGACTAGAGGCAAGCAATTATAGACCTGTTAGTCTAACATCACATATTATGAAAGTGTATGAGAGGGTAATAAAAAAAGAAAATAATGGACCATTTGGTTGAAAATAATCTGTTTAATATAGGTCAACACGGTTTTGTGCCTGAAAAAAGTACACAAACCCAACTGATAGCACACTATGAAAACATATACAAAAATATGATAAGTGAAAAAGACACAGATGTGATCTATCTAGATTTTGCAAAAGCCTTTGACAAGGTAGACCACAATATATTAGAGAAAAAAATGAGAAAGCATAATATTGTGGGAAAGATAGGAAAATGGGTAAAAGAATTCCTGCAAAACAGAAAACATAGTGGTTGCAAATGACGAGAAATCGGATGAAGCTCGGGTAATATCTGGCGTGCCACAAGGTACGGTTTTAGCTGCACTGCTGTTTGTTATTATGATCTCAGACATAGACTGCGATGTTGAAAACTCTGTAGTGAGAAGTTTCGCCGATGACACAAGAATAAGTAGAGAAATTACTTGTGATGAAGATAGGAACTCACTACAAAGAGATCTAAACAAAATATATGAATGGGCGGAGATAAATAGGATGGTATTTAACTCCGATAATTTCGAATCAATGAATTATGGAAACAGAGAAGGAATGGTATATGCTTACAAGGGACCTAATAACGAGACAATCACAAACAAGGAAGCAATTAAAGACCTTGGTGTAATGTTAAATAGGAATATGTTATGCAACGACCAAATAGCAACACTGTTGGCTAAATGTAAAGCAAAAAAGGGAATGTTATTCAGACACTTTAAAACAAGAAAAGCTGAACACATGATTATGCTTTACAAAACCTATGTACGTAGTACACTCGAGTACTGCAATGTGATATGGTACCCACATTACCAAAAGGATATTGCACAAATAGAGAGTGTACAAAGGTCCTATACTGCTAGAATAGAAGAAGTTAAGGACCTTGACTACTGGGAAAGACTTAAAATTTTAAAATTATACAGTCTAGAAAGGAGAAGAGAACGCTACATGATAATACAAGCATGGAAGCAAATAGAAGGAATTACTGAAAACATCATGGAGCTTAAAATATCAGAAAGAGCAAGCCGAGGTAGGTTAATAGTGCCAAAAATATTCCAGGTAAACTAAGAAAGGCGCACAGGACATTAATCCACTACGCACCAGCATCAATAATGCAGCGACTATTTAATGTGCTGCCAGCTCATCTAAGAAACATATCAGGAGTGAGCGTAGATGTGTTTAAGAATAAGCTCGATAAATACCTAAGATGCATCCCAGACCATCCAAGACGGGAAGATGCAAAATACACCGGAAGATGCATTAGCAACTCTCTGGTGGATATACGAGGTGCCTCACACTGAGGGACCTGGGGAAACCCAAACAAAAAATAAGGAAATAAGGTAAGGTAAGGCTCTCTCTCTCTCATTAGATTAATGGCTTATACAACACGTAAAATTTGAATCTATACATTTGGTAAAATATATAAACATTTGAGGTTTCATAATTGAAACATAATTAATAAATTTAACATTGATGACGAAAGCGAAGGAAAGAGAAACTTGAAACTCGTGCATGGCAATTTATGTTTCAAACTCTAAAATGAGAAAAGTACTGATAATTAAAAGGAAATTCACTCTCTCAATATTACTTTAGAATTTATCTTTATCATCTTCGTGGAATTATTAAAGACTAGTGTATGCGACCCATTGAAAATTACGTCTAAATATTTAAAGAGATGTACACAGACAGATTCAACCCTTCCCACCTCCTGCCCCTTTTCTAACTACCGCACGGCAGTTTGGGCAATTTGTGGGAGGTTTTGCCTTCAGAGTGGTTACTGCTCAGCGTGACAGGATATATATATATATATATATATATATATATATATATATATATATATATATGTGTGTGTGTGTGTGTATGTATGTATATATATGTGTATATATATGTATGTATATATATATATATATATATATATATATATGTATGTATGTATATATGTGTATATATATATGTATGTATGTATGTATGTATGTATATATGTGTATATATATATGTATGTATTTATGTATGCATGCAAGCATATATATGTACAGTATGTTATTATGCATATATATGTACAATATGTATGTATGCATATATATATATATATATACATATTGTACAAGTACAATATGTATGTATGCATATATATATATATATATATATATATATATATATATATATATATATGTATATATATTTATATGTATATGTATATATATTTATATATATATTTATATATAATTATATATATATTTATATGATATATATATAATATATATATATATATATATATATATATATATATATATATATATATATATATATAGATAATTATATATGTACATTAATCAATATGTTTCGTCATGCTATACGTAAAATCTTAACACCCCTATTTACTTCAGTGATTACCTAATTGGTAGTCAGATAATCACGTAATTGATAGTCAGATAGTGCTGACTATCACCACAGACATTTGCCAATTACCGCAAAACCATAGAATTCCATCTAAAATATCAATTATCTTTTTCACATACAACTCACAAGTAGAGGATGAATGCATAATCTTAAACAGGACATCATGCTGGAATACTTACCATTGAAATTCATAGACTTCTAATTATAAGCCGTTTTTTTAGCCTTTAATATGTGTGCGTGCTTATGTTATGTCATTGTAAAGGCTCCACATCAGTGTTTGACGAGTGTTGTTTATTTGTTTGATTACTCGATGTGTTTATTTGTTTTTCAATTGATGTCACATGCTCCTGGCAAGTGACACTGGTTCGTTGGGCTATGTCGACACTGCTTTTCCGATAATGCGATTTTTAGACAGGAATTATTGTTCCAGTATAAAATTATTGTTCCAATATAGAATTATTGTTCTAATGTAAAATTATTGTTCCAATATAGAATTATTGTTCTAATGTAAAATTATTGTTCCAATATAGAATTATTGTTCTAATGTAAAATTATTGTTCCTATATGAGAATTATGGTTCAAATAAGTACAATATCATACTTTATAATGCTAACAAGGTTCCACAATAGTATAAGATATGTATAAAAAGTATGTATTTTTGTAGATTAGGAGACAAAATTGCTAGTTTTTATACACGTCTTATATCATTGTGGAACCTTTATAGCATAATAGGAATTTTTATTCCAGGATAGGAATTGATCTTCCAATATATTAATTGTTGTTCCACTTCGAATTATTGTTCTAATATAAGAATTATTTTTCTGATATTGACGACTTCTGTGAAATTTAATCACTAAGAGTATTACTGATAACAGCCGTAATTTGGTTACATTTATTATTGTAAATTAGTATATAATAACGTAATCATTCATTGGCATCACCAAAAGTTATCACCATTAATTCGAACCACGGTTAAAATTACCTTGATCGACCTTGTAACTTGATATGATAAGTATCGAGTCTTTTGTTATCAATATATTTTCATCACCGTTACTGGACAGTGGCTTGATAACTTTATTGTCGACACCAGATCGCTGTTATCAATAAATTGATAACTTTGATAACTTTTATCATCACCTTTACCCCGAGTTTGCTCTGCATCTGATTACGCTCCATTTGAAAGGCAGGGCAAAATGGTACTTCTGGATTCGGGCTTTTAGGGTGATTATTATGGAAATGGGAGGAATAAAGGCCCTACTCCTCACTTCTACCCCCCCCCCTTCTCTGAACCTCTAAACCCCCCCCCCCCACATGTTTTCCGTAACCCACACCCACTTTTATCACCTTCAGAGTAAACTCTTCTCTATGGCGTCGAGACATAAAGATTATTTTAATCCTTTCTTTTCTTTACTCCTTTTAGTACCATAGGGTACCTTCCTCCATTCCCTCTTGCTCAACCCCTCTCCAGACCCTCTTTCTCACCCCCTCTACCCCCTCCCCTTCTTTCCCCTCACCTTCCCCTTTTCATTTTATCACATTCTCTGTTTCTCATGACCCTGACCTTAATGATACTGACCCTTTTTTTCCCACAAAAGGAAAGAATGAAAGTAGGAAAGATTAGATTCCCCTTTTTCCATTACCTTACCATCACCATTAAGGTTTATGGGTGGTTTTTATATCCCCATATACTCCTAATGCGAATAAATGTTCCAATCTTTCTAATTGAAATATGGTTAGTTTGAATCCAGGAATATTTTCGTTCATTTTACTTTTTTTCATTGTGAAAATGAACTAATGTATAATACAGTATCAGGGTCTATACGCATTTTGTGATATTTTTCTTCTGATTTATTTTTCTATTTTTTTATTTGATACTTGAACGTATTTAAAGTATTTGCTTAAATTCTGAATTTTAACTTTGTTATGATGGTTACCATTATTTTTTTTAAGGTTTAGATCTATTGATTTACTGATGTTGCGATTTAGAAAGTTAAATTACCAAATTGTTTTAAGATATATATGTATGGGTCTCTCTCTCTCTCTCTCTCTCTCTCTCTCTCTCTCTCTCTCTATATATATATATATATATATATATATATATATATATCATCAGCCGTTGCTAATCCACTGCAGGACAAAGGCCTCAGACATGTCCTTCCACTCCCGTCTTTTTATGGTCTTTCTATGCCAGTCCATACCCGCAAATTTTCTGTGTATATATACACACACACACACACACACATATATATATATATATATATATATATATATATATATATATATATTATATATAAAAGAATGAATAAATTAATATTGGAATAAATAGTTGATTGATTTATATTTCCTATAAACAGTAGAGGCAGGTGAAATATCTGATCTCTCTCTCTCTCTCTCTCTCTCTCTCTCTCTCTCTCTCTCTCTCTCTCTCTCTCTTAAAAAAATCAGCTGTTTCATTTCCCATCATAATAAAAATTTTCCAACTTACATAAATTTACCAGATTTTTTCCATGTGACGGTAATGAAATAAAATAAAATAATAATAAAAAAAAAAGCAGTAGGTAGTTGTGAACGCAATTGCAAATTGAAACATTACGGGTCTGTTATGACTGCGGAATATTGTGGTCATTGACGCGTGGGTGACTGTCTGTAGTTTGCATATATATGGAATGAATTTGCTGTTCATACTGGGATTACTCTGCGCTCTCTGTGATTGTGGGTTTATTAATATGCAGTCGTAGTGCGTGTGTGTAGGCCTATTTCTGGCTTTTTTTTTTATTATTTGAAAATCTATATGCCTTGTATATATATCTGTGAATTTGATATGTTGTGTATTTTTTATTGGCACTTTCACTAAGTGAAGGATTTGATTAAAAATGGTGGTGGTATGGTATATATTATGTTTAGATTACAGACACAGATATATATGTATATATATATATATATATATATATATATATATATATATATATATATATATATATATATGTGTGTGTGTGTGTGTGTGTGGATAGATAGCTATATAATGTGTGTATGTGTGTACATGTATTTATTAACATTTCTATTGATTTAAATGCAACTTGGCATTCTAAAATTCTCCTTTTTACTGTGATTTCTTTTTCTTTAACTTTTTTGAAAATTTAATCTGAGTTTATCTGACTTTATCCAGCTGAAACTGTTATATTTATGATTCCTGTTATCAAAAGTTTTAAAAGGCTATCGTAATGTGTCCCTACCGAGGGCTATTTTATGACAGCATTCCTAAAATGGTTATTCCTATGGGTATATTACCGCACATGTTTCATACACGGTCATACACTGTAATGCTATTGTATTTTTTTTCTTTTCTTTTTTATATATCTGCTCTCTCCAACATTGATAATTATCAATAGAAAAACCTGTTTAAGCTTGCCATTGCATGTTTCATATTTTTTTAATTTTTGTGACATTCTTGCACTCAAATGATTGTATATAAGCTCGTTATCTGTTGAATAAACTTTTATTTGCATTCACCGCGCCTCTCTGTTAGAACCTAAAGGTGGAATCACGCTAGCCATTTCTTGCTCTAGGTTTTCGCCAGCCTCCAGATGATGCTCGCGAGCGAAAGTATTATATACTCACATTACGATCTTGCTGTTTGAGGAACAAATAGGAAAAAGTATAAACAAAACAGATCAGCGGAGATCATCATGGTGCCCAGAAATGTTATAATAGAAAATTATACGTGAATTAAAGAATTTTACAACTACCATAGGGTAAACAAAGCAGATTTTTATTATCTCTTGATGCTTGTTTGACCGGAAATTGCCAAGCAACAGCCCATCCTATTTGCAGCAGCCATCTTTTTTGTTTACATCCGAAGTCATGCTCTCGGTTTGTGCTTGCTGCTTCCCGTCCAGTCGGGAAGCCAACGTCTCGAACAAAATGCTCCCGGTTTCCCATTTTCGGCAGCAATGGCTCGCTGCTGGCGGAAAAAAAAAGCCTTATGTGATTCCAGCTTAACTACATTGCCACAGTATTCTACTGATAAAAGAATACCCCTTAAACCTCCTACTCAAAGCTATATAAAATGTGCAAAAGATTTTCTTTATCTACTCAAAAGGTTAACAGGAATAATGGACTAGGCCTATAAGGTTATCATCATACATAAATTGCAAATATTATTCATATATATCCCTTTTCGAAATAAGGTTATCCCCAGACATCGTGTGCAAACTTTTTCGTTTTAATACTTAACGTGGTATCATTATACTATACACGACCCGTCAAAATGATAGCTAAATATTTTGATAGATATACAAGCAAGCACGCACACACAGATTCAACTCTTCCTACCTCCATTTGCTCGTGCTCTTTATTATATAAAATTAAAAACCGCAATTTCAATCGTAAATTCTCCGTAAAAAATGTACTGCTCTCAGCCGTATTTCAGTAAAATACAGGCGTCCATAATTTGTACCCTACCTTGTTATTTTCTTTTACGGGATGGTAACCGTAATATGACTCTTTGACGTCAACGTATCCGTTTTTAAAACCGTAAATGGCTGGCAACATTTATTCCAGGATTTTTACAGGTTTTTACGGCAAATTTTTAAGTGTACGTGCGATATCCTACTAAAAGGGATATCCATAGATATCCCACTTTAAAGTTACATTTAAGACATCCAACGAAAATTGTCATGATAATAATAATAATAATAATAATAATAATGTTTTTTGGACAGAAATATTTACATATAAAAGACTCAGTCCAAGCCCATGTGGAGCAGAGCTTTTCGGGCAATAGTACAACTAGAATAATATCATCAATTAAGTAAAAATAAAGAAATAAAGTAAATATGGATATAGATATACAAAATGTACGCATACATATACATAAGTATATATATAAAAAAAAAGAAACATATAAATGAGATTCTTAGCCTAAAAACAAAGGATTATCCTAAGACCCTACTTGAAACGATTTATGACCCTAACCTAAGATATCGCGCTGATATCCGCCGGAAATGGCAGCTTTAATTAGCAAATTATTCATTGCAGGAATCTGCTTCATTCGGGAGGCCATTGTTGGACTCGTGACATTCGTTTTGGACTGACGTTGCTCAGGTCATTTTATCAGAATGGTGGAGAGAGAGAGAGAGAGAGAGAGAGAGAGAGAGAGAGAGAGAGAGAGAGAGAGAGAGAGAGGTGAGGCTGGTGTTGACGATGAATGGTTTGGAGTGAGGAGGGCTTTGGAGGAACCTATTAGGCAGGAAAGATTGTGATGGAGACATAATTAGATGGCGACATAAGGTGAAGGATGATATGGAGAGAAGAGGTTTGGTGGAAGAGAATCCCTTTGATAGAAGGCACTGGAGAGGGTCCATCAGGCAACCGACCCCTTAGTGTAGGGATAGCAATAGGAAAGTAGTATTGTTGAGAGGCTGGTTTTATCGATCATGTTTGATTAAAATACTTTTAGAAGTCGGTTATCATATCAGTAATCACTTATGGTTGAGGTGTAACACGAAAGAATTGAGTTATGTAATGGTAATGTAATTGGTTTATTGTCTTGGTTTGGCATTTGTGTGTATTGTTATTATGTTAGAATAATGTTACAACCAATTAATTCATTGTCATAAATAGTTGTTTCAGCGAGTGAAGCAAACATGCAATATGATGTACTAGTGTTTGTGATCAGTCAAAAAGGACAGTTAAATATTTAGATAGATATGGACACACATGTAGGTTCACTCCTCCCACCACCTCCCCTATTCTCAACTACCACACGGTAGTTTGGGCAATTTGTGGAAATTGCATTTGCCGCTCAGCGTGACAGGAAAGATATCTATCTATCTATCTATCTATCTATCTATCTATCTATATATATATATATATATATATATATATATATATATATACACACACACACATACTTGCTCTTTATTATATAGGGGAGATTGTTAGGTAACTGAATAATTTAATCATAAATATACGAAATCGAAACAAATGCTTTGCAAATGCAATTTGAATTTTGACATACTCGACTTGTTTAGAGTAACACGTATCTAAGTAACGTATTTCCGGAAGTTTGAGTCAGTTTTTTTTCCTTTTCTTTCTGGAAACGACTGTCGGAATGGAAGTAGTATTGCTTTCAGTGCACCTCGTGCCATTCACTGTATTAATTACTAAAAGGTCTTGATTACACTCAATTTTAGCCTCTTAATTTACCCCTTTTGTCCTTTTATTATTATTATTATTATTATTATTATTATTAGCTAACCTACATGCTGAGTTGGAAAAGCAGGATGCTCCTAAGTCCAAGGGGTCCAAGATAGTAAAATAGCCCAGTGAGGAAAGGAAACAAGGAAATAGATATATACGTGAGCAGTAATGATTATTATTATTATTATTATTATTATTTATATTATTCATAGTTTTTATTTTTATGCACACCAGTATTTATGGTAGTATTATCAGGTACATTATTTTTATTATTATCATTATTATGATGATGATGATGATGATGATGATGACGACGACGATGGTGAAGATGCACACAATTTTTTATGATTGTATTATCAGTTACAATACTATTATTATTATTATCATTATTATTATTATTATTATCATTATTTATGATTATAATTATTATTATTATCATTATTATCATCATTATTTCGTTACAAACTAAAAACGATATCAATACCACTCAATGCTTGATCTCAGAAGGTCAAGCATTGACACAAAAAAACACATTTTTTAGCTTTTCCTTTCCGGATAAAAGATGTAAACCGACGCCATCGACTTAACACGAAGAAGCCCCAGGAGTGAAATCGCATTTGTGTTTGTGACAAACTCCTACTCTTCTCTTCTTTGCCGGACGCAGCTAAAATTAAGCCTGGGTTTCACGCAGCCAAAATTAAGCCTGGGTTTCACGCAGCCGTGTTCTTTACATGTTTATCCCTGCCCTTTTCTAATCGCCACTCCCCCACCCTTTTGCTGTCCCCCTCCTCTTGCCGACAAGAAAAGAGCTGTTATTCGTGTGGCTCATCTCTGTGAAGATGTAAGGTTTCGAGGTTTTTTTTTCTTTTTTTTTTCCCACTTTGGCAAAATTGTATTAGACTTAGCTATGTTGCATACGGCTAATATGATTCTCTACATATTTTTTATTCTTCTTTTCGTTAGAGAATAAAAATGCTGCAGAATTGATTATGTGTTTATGGGATGTTACTGAGAATAGAATGGGCTTCAGTAATTGGCCTGTGTATATATATATATATATATATATATATATATATATATATATATATATATATATATATATATATATATATATATATATATATATATATATACACACACACACACAAGAAGTAGCAGTTACCAAGGAAATGCGAGTTACTAGCGCTAATGTTGCACTGACTGTAATGTATATAATACTTTTCAATCCAGCCAGTCCAAAGGAAATGAGTCAAAAGACATGACTTGAAAGTTTGTGTTTTGGCTATGGAGGAAATGAGTAGAGCAAGGTTAGTCAGCGAGTGTCATAGTCTTTGGATGCGTTTTCTATGAATTTTGACATTTTTTTTTCTTTTCCTACCGTTCAAATCTGTCTCGACGTTCAGATGATGCGTGACGAATTCGCTTTGGATGTGTGATAATGATTTCACAGTGGAGAGATTAAGATTAAAAGGAGATATATTGGTCATGTAGTTTATGCGGATAATTAGGTTTTTTTTATTTCATTTAAACGTATTTTATTTTATTTTTATTTTTGGTATCTTATTATACATTATTTCTTTGCTGTAAGTGTTGTTATCATATGATCCATATGTGTATAAACTCTATAGTCGTCATACATGTGGCTGTTTGGTTTGGTAATGAATTAAATTTTTAAAGGTAGTATCATTGTAATTGAAAACATGATTCGAATAAGTGAATGTATTTTGATTAAGGTATGGGAATATTTTATAAACATCAGACTTCTGTTTTAATCTCATCAGGATAGACCAATATATAAAGCATTCTTGTCCTTAGAAACAAGTCATACATTTCCATTAACAATTTCTGATATTTCAAAAAGTCATACAGATGCTTTGAATATATCTTTTATTTTAGCAAGTGCAATTTTATGGGCAATTTCTGTTACTTTAGAAAGTCATAGTTCGCCTAACATTTTTATATTTTAGTAAACACGCTTCCATAAACAATTAATGTTATACGAATTGTTAGGAGTCTTATAGTATAGAGTACGAGGTTAGAGCTCGTATGTGCAGATTAATCTTAATACTTACTTCGAACATCGTGTTAAATCTGTGTACACGTTTCGTTAAATACGTGATAGATTTATAAATGTAAGGTTTATTAAAATATAAGACTTCGTTTTGTGTACAATTGCCTTCTATGTGACTCAAATAAGGATTTTTTTGCATATAGGTTCTTAATGGGGAGAGAGAGAGAGAGAGAGAGAGAGAGAGAGAGAGAGAGAGAGAGAGAGAGAGAGAGAGAGAGAGAGAGAGAGAGTATAATCCTTTGAATGGCGAAGAAAAATGTTTTGGATACTGATTTGAACACACGAGAGAGAGAGAGAGAGAGAGAGAGAGAGAGAGAGATTACCCTTTGAATGGCGAAGAAAAATATTTTGGATACTGATTTGAACACAGGAGAGAGAGAGAGAGAGAGAGAGAGAGAGAGAGAGAGGAGAGTATTATCCTTTGAATGGCGAAGAAAAATGTTTTGGATACGGATTTGAACACACATACTCATACACACACGCTGTGGGATAATTAATTGGATGAGTCACCATACGCATCCCCACTCATTTATCCAGCGTCTGGACCGAAAAGGGCAGGTGAACGGATGTAATTGGGGGAAAGAACTGAGGCAATAAAGGTGGAGATTTTTTGGGGGGTGAGTCGGTCGGGATGAAAAGATTTTCCTTCCCTCCTTTATTCCCTTTTTGTTTGATTTTTTTCCTCCCTCCTTCCGTCGTACTCTGGAGGGTGCTCGCTATGCTCTTGGGGCGAATGTGCTTGCAAGATGTCTTGAGAATTAGAGGACGTCATTAATTGATCGAAAGCGTTGCTTTTTGATTGTTTAAAAGGGGTGAGATTCATTAGTCCATACATGGAAAATGAAAATAAGTGAATCTTTAAGCTTGTCAGAATTCATTCATTTCGCTTTTCGTGTGGTTCTTTTGCATCTGAGCATCACACACACACACACACACACACACATATATATATATATATATATATACAGTATACATATATATATATATATATATTTATTTACATATTCGTAAAAGTAGTGTGAAAGAGGTTTATTTTTATTAAAGGGCCACGCGTTATTCAAAAAAGGATTGTACTGTGTCTATATAATTTTATTTTTCCTGGAAATAAGTATCCACACCTGCACTTTAATTTGCGCACACATATCATTTTATGAAATAAATATTTTTTTCGAAGCCTTAATCCCCGAATACTTGAATGAAAATAGTTAATAAAATACAACACATATAGTTTTCATAAAGCAGCAGCATATATGTAGAGAATCAAGTAAAATTATCCTCATGAATGTTAAAACACAAAAAAGTTATTGTTTTTTTTTTTTTTTTTTTGTTTATAGTCAAGTAAAAGATATTTCTGTAAAACGTACAATAACAGTGAGGAAATTATTTCATTATGGGTGGAGAAAACTTATGAAAATAGTCCATTGATTTTGTAAGGAAATTAAATGTTTGGAGAAAATGCTTATGTATTTTGTTAAGTAATTATTTTGCGAATTAGCCAAGTAATTCTTTAAGAAAATTTTAAAATAGTAGTTGAATTATTTTGTTAGTGTGTGAATATTTTGAATAGTAGTTTAGTAATTTCATTAAAGAATGATTAGTTTCAGAAGAGGAATTATATCGTTAAAGAATCGAATAATTTAAAATTCATTTAAATAGAAAATTATCATAAACAGGAACAATGTATCAACCATATTTAGACTTAAGCATCAACGGTGTTTTAATATCAATAGGGGTAAGTGTTGGATTTTAGTACAAAGTGGATGAATGGATGAATCAAATTAAAAACATAATTGTATTGTGGATCATTGATAAGTGTATTTTTGCGTAACAAAGAAATACTGAATAATAAGTACTTAAATAAGATTATTGCACAAAATGTAAAACAAAATTACTCAACAAAATAGACTATGTTGTGGATCATTGGTAAGTTTATTTTGTGTAACAAAGATAAGCTGAATAATAAGTAAATAAAAAAGACTTGTATTTTTTTCAAAAGACTGGTAATATAAATAGTTATAACTATGCTGTGATATTTCAAAAAAAAAAAAAAAACTTTATTTTGATACAGACTGAAACCAATCGAGCGAGACAGTATTTGGAGAAATGCAAGTCATCGGAAAGACAGTAATGAAATTTTTTTTTTTTTTTTTTTTTTTTTTTACCTTTGCTATTGGGCCACATCGACGTCAGGTGGGAGTGAGAGTTGTGTGCTCTGGAGGCTCAATGGACTCGAGAGTAAACTGAATGGAGTGTGAAAGTACCTGGCAAATAACCTCGAAAGTGACAGATTTAAAAGATTTTTTTTTTTACATTATTTGCGAAGTTTTCATCTTATTCCTTAAATTTCATGCGTGCAATCAGATTTTCGGTTTATGAATCGTGTGTGCGTATATATATATATATATATATTGTGTATATATATGTATGTATACATTGTGTGTATATATGTATATATATTGTGTATATATATGTATATATAGATATATATATATATATATATATATGAGATAGTTGGAAGACCCAGGCCTACATGGCTGAGGACTATGAAGCGTGAATTGGGAAAATGAAGAGGGGAGACGTATTGATTTAAAAGCTCAAGATAGGGACGACTGGAGAAATTAAACCTAGGCCCTTGCGTCAATATCGGTAGAAGGAGAGAGAGAGAGAGAGAGTGAGTTTCAAATCCTAATCATAAAAAATAATTAACCATTGAATATTCATCCCCGAGGTTGTGTGGAATTGATATTAAATTCTTTTGCGGCTTAATATCTCAATGTGTAAAATCACGTGTGATAGTAATATACACTAATATGTGTATGGGTTTATATGTATATATATATATATATATATATATATTATATATATAATATATATATATAATATATATATAATATATATATAATATATATATATATATATATATATAATGTTTTTGTCTGTATATTATGCTGGTAATCCTGATGTTGGGAATGTATTACAATATTGTAATCCCAGTGTTGAATGCAATGAATATATAAGCTAGTATACAAACGTAGCCTTATACATTTTTCAGTATGTAATATGTCAGTTATCCATTATCTTGCTTCCTGTGAAACTATGGTTTGAAATTAATATTATTATTATTATTATTTTATTTATTACTTGCTAAGCTACAACTCTAGTCTGAAAAACAGGATGCTATAAGCCCAGGGGGGGTACCAACAGGGAAAATAGCTAAGTGATGAATATAAACAAAGAAAATTAAAATATTTTAAGAGCAACATTAGAATAAATGTTTCCAATATAAATTATAAAAACTTTAACAAAACGTGTAGAAGAGAAATATATATATATATATATATATACATATATATATAGTATATATATATATATATATATATATTCATATATATATATATATATATTCATATATATATATATATATATATGTGTGTGTACACATGTGTATGAAAGAGAGATATGGGGTAAAAAAAATTCCGGACATTGATTGCCATATTTCCTATGGTGTAATAATCTTTTGCGTACGATTATCAGCCATCCCTGAAGAAGGCACTAACTCTTTTAAAGAACTTCTTGATTACGTCATCGATGAGCAACAGGACAACCATGGATGTGTCGCAAACGCTGTCAGTAATTTAATACTCTTCATTTCGTCAAATTCTGCGTAAATCTGGTAAATTGAACCGGCGGGTTTGTCGTTTCATATCTGCGCCACATCCGCGGTTCGTACGTCATTTGTGATGGTGATATTTATTCATTTGTTGTATGGATTTAATTTCGCTGTTGATGAATTTTTTCTTTTTTAGGTGGATTTATTGTGTATTATGTTGTCAACTATATCTACTTTTGAAAGGGGGAGATGGTGTGTTCATTCTTAGATTTTTAACGAATATTAGTACTGTTCTATCGCACTTAAATAGTAAGAAGATTCTCTCTCTCTCTCTCTCTCTCTCTCTCTCTCTCTCTCTGATAGCTTATATATATATATATATATATGTGTGTGTGTGTGTGTGTGTGTGTACTGCGTATTTTGATAATTAGTCAATTAATAACAAAAATCTTTTATTAATTGATAATTGAATGACATGTATATATATATATATATATATACAGTATATATATACTGTGTATATATATCTATATATATATATATATCTATATATATATATATATATATATAATCTCCTGTGTTTATATTTATGTGTATGAATATATGCAAACACGGAATGTTAATTGGGGTATATCAAGCACCGTAATATTGCTCTCGTGAGTAGCTGACCTCATTTTCTAAACGCAATTTGTGAAATCATATTGGGATGTCTGTTAGTCGTTCACATTCCAGCAATTTGCATATTATCTGGCGCCCTGTCTGACTGATAACGTCAAATTCATTGCTGTGTCGGTGCATATTCCTCCGGTAATTTGGAGAACAGAAATAAAAATATAAAAGCTAGGATGAGTAAAAGAGGAAATATCTAGCGAGTAACCTGCTCATCTAGTTCCGGTTTTGGTTCGGTTGTCAGTTTGCTAATTTTTTCTACACAATAAAAAGCATATATATATATATATATATATACATATATATATATGCATACATACACAGTATTTATATATATATATATATATATGCATAAATATATATATATATATATATATATGTATATATATGCTATATATATATATATATATGTATATATATAATATATATATATGTATATATATATATATATATATCATCAGCCACTATAATTCCACTGCAGAACAATGGTCTCAGACATGTCCTTCCACTCTTGATTGTTTATGGTCTTTCTGTGCCAGTTCACACCCGCAAACTTTTTTAGTTCGTTAATCCATCGTCTTCTCTTACTTCCGGTGCTTCTTCGACAATCTGTAGGGTCCCATTCTGTTATTAAGTGAATTACTCCATTCTTGTTACGGGCGGTGTGGTGTATTTCTTTTGTTAAGTCTGCAAGGTTAATGATATTTACTCTACCAGGTTAATCGAGTAAAATTTCTTCCATATGTATAAAAACTCCTCTTAGTAGAATCTTGGTTTATATTCATATATACATACATATGTATTCATACACACACACAATATATATATATATATATATATATATACACATATATATATGTATGTATACATAATATATTACCATCATCATCATCATTATCGTCTCCTCCTATGCCCTATTGACGCAAAGGGCCTCGGTTAGATTTCACTAGTCGTCTCTATCTTGAGCTTTTAATTCAATACTTCTCCACTCATCATCTCCTACTTCTACTTCGCGCTTCATAGAGAGAGAGAGAGAGAGAGAGAGAGAGAGAGAGAGAGAGAATTATCAACAACAAAAATAACGCTTAACATACCTGACATTACGCACCAACCCAAGTAAACCATTTAGCAACATTAGTTGAAAGAATACCAAGAGAAATTTCTCAGTCACGTAAGCTCGTTCCCCCATGTAATTGGGATCTGGACAAGTATGCCAGTGACTCATTCATAAATCACTCCTGACTCTGTAGGTATCTCTTTGCATCGATTGTGAAATGTCATAATACTGGTGTCTCCGTGACTCATGTTGGGGACGTCGACGCTGAAGACGTCACGGAGCGGTTTTGTGTATGTTTAAGGTGTTATCTGCTTCCGCAGCTAGTATTATCATTAGAAGTAGTAGTAGTAGTAGTAGTAGAAGTGGTAGTAGTAGTAGTAGTAGAAGTGGTAGTAGTAGTAGTAGTAGTAGAAGTGGGTAGTAGTAGTAGTAGTAGGAGGAGGAGGAGGAGGAGGAGGAGGAGGAGGAGGAGGATGATGAATTTATTAATGGCATCATTGGCTTCTGTGGGAAATTTCGGTTGTTGTTGTTTTTGTTGTTATTGTTATTATTATTTTTTATTATTTTTATTATTATTATCATCATTATTATTATTATTATTATTATTATTATTATTATTAAAGTAAGTATCCCCTACCATCGGGAACGAATTATTACCATAAATAATAGTACGACATAAGGGAAATAGTACGATTATAGTAATCTGTTCAGTAGTAGTACCTTTTTTTTTATGATAGCCTGACCTCAGTCACGGGGTGTATTGCGATGCATTGAACTTCCTGGTAAAAACGTAGATTAATCCTTTAGGAATTTCCTTAATATTTACTATATACGCATGGAGGTGAAAGATATATTTTTTTATTTTTGTTTTTAAATTTTTCTATACAGCAGTTCAGCGAGGTTAATAGTAGTCTTACATATTCACCTTCTTTTGTATTATAAGTGTTTATATTTTAAACTTTATTTTTATATTTATTGCTATAGTACGTTACATAGGGTGTCGCATTTTTAATCAAAATAAGAAATTACTTCATATTTTAAATAAAAAAGGTATCTCTATTTCTATATTTCGCTTTTCATTGTATTTATATTCTTGAATTAGCTGCACATTTCTCTCTCTCTCTCTCTCTCTCTCTCTCTCTCTCTCTCTCAGACGAATCTGAGGTCTGCAGTGTCAACCCTTGGGTTGAACATTCGTCTTATCTCCTAAATTACGATAAATTTGCGGGTAACAATGAGGGTCTTGTTGTAACCTTTTACCCCTTAGAGGGAAGAAGTAGAATCCAGAGGTGTGTGTGAACTACGACCGTGGGGCGTGAAGGAGACTGGTGTGTGTTTGTGTGTGTGTGTGTGTGTGTGTGGTGTGTGTGTAGTTGACCCACGACTCCCGATTTCTTTTAATTTGCTAATTCATTGTCATGTTATGACCTCGGTACATGGGAGGGTTAATGCTGTAAGTGGGCTCTTCTAGTGTGGAAAAAGGTTATCGGTGTAGTTTCAAGACAAAATGTTTGGCGATTCTTTTGTGATGGATATCTTCAACTGGGACGTTATTCTTTTTTATGCTTTTTAAAATTGTGGGAGCTTAGTGGAAACAGGTTTGAGTGTGGGAAAGAAATTAAATAAAATCTCCCTTTCTTCTATTATTATGGCTATTTGATTTTCAAAGGTTATTTAGATTATAAGAAAGAGATGCGTTATACAGGTATGTTGGAAAGAAATTAAATAAAATTCCCCTTTATTCTTCTATTATTATGGCTATTTAATTTTCAAATGTTATTTAGAATATAAGAAAGAGACGCGTTATACAAGTATGTGGGAAAGAAATTAATTAAAATCCCCCGTTTTTTTCTATTATTATGACTATATAATTTTTAAAGGTTATTTAGAATATAAGAAAGAGATGCATTATACAGGTATGTTGGAAAGAAATTAGATAAAATCCTCCTTTCTTTTTCTATTATGTCTATTTAATTTTCAAAGGTTATTTAGAATATAAGAAAGAGACGTGTTATACAGGTATGTTGGAAAGAAATTAAATAAAATCCCATTTTCTGCTTCTGTTATTGTGGCTATTTAATTTCTAATAATGTTATTTAGAATGTATCAAAGAGATGCGTTATACAGGTATAGATAAATGAAAATTATATATCAATATGAAAGGATATGCTAAAAGTATTCAAGCAGTGATAGTATCAAACATCAGGTTTTATCTCGCATGGGCTTATTAATAAAGATTCTAATTACCTCGAGTAATTACATTTTACGCTTTAATAAGATTTGTAACAGTTCCGAAAATGACGGTTCTTTTTAGCGTATGATGGAATCTTCATTAGATTACCTTCCGTGAAAAGGTTGAGTTTTTGACACCAGAAAGATTACTAATTATGATTGCAATTATCATGATCAATTATAAGGGTTAGAATAAAGGTAAAAGGGATTTGCATTTCAGTACCAGATTTAAGACGATCATTTTTTATTATAATTAACTTTATGGATAACAACGTGGAATTTTTTTTTTTTTTTTTTGCTTTTTTTTTAATAGAGCTTTGATTATCATGAATAATTTTCGAAGAAAATTAAGCGATTATCAATTCGATCGATAACAGCGTGGAATTCTTTTTTTTTTTTTTTTTTTTTTTTTTTTTGAATAATTTTCAAAAAAGAAGCAG
>NC_090752.1:11310619-11320619 GCF_036898095.1 Palaemon carinicauda
TTTCACATGTAGTCCAAAAGTACATAAGTCCAATATTCAAAGTCTAAAGACCAAAATTCCCGAGTCCCGAGTCCCAAGTCCCGAGTCCAAAATGGAATCTAATTCAAGACAAATTTTGGGAGTAAAACAAAATGGGATCTAATTCAAGACGAATTTTGGGAGTTATCAAAAGACTTTCAATTAGAACAAAAGTCTAAAATTCAATAAGCCAACTGCAATGAAACTTACATATTGCAAACACTTAAAGAATAAAATTTCGTCAAATGGGGCATTATCTTGAACATATTAAAAACTACACCAAACCTGCAAATATGGTAAAACTTAGAAAAACAACTGAATCTTTAACAGGAATACAGAAATTCATAAAATTCCTATATTGTATATTTCTTTCCATAGTAAATTTGGAGAGATTCTACTTGAGAATTTATTTAAAAAAAAATACTATTGGCAGACAGGTATTAAATTAAGCAAATCAGTCTCTCTCTCTCTCTCTCTCTCTCTCTCTCTCTCTCTCTCTCTCTCTCTCTAAAGCTTCTTCTTTCACAGTGTTAGCTTAACCATGACTTTTAACCCAATGGCCAGTTTTACAGCAAAATACGGAGTGTATTCTGCTGTAAAAACTGGCTTCTGTCTATCTTACTCAAAATAAACAAATTAACTGTTGCAGCTGGAGCAAGCGAGGGCTAATATTGCAAAATGCATCAGTCCCTAGAGAATACAGAATGCATTTTTACCCCGATTGCACAAAATGTATTTACGTTTTACATAGCACGGAATGCATTCGCTCCCATTTGGTAAAGATTAAGTGTACGGAAGAGAACAAAATATTACCTTTATCAATGAAAGGTTCTACTGTAAATCATATTCTCATAACAAATAATTTTAAAGGTAAAAAAGTCAATACTAAGCTAGTAGTGCCATAGGCTCTGTACCATGGTCTTCCACTGTCTTAGGTTAGAGTTCTCTTGCTTGAGGGTACATTCGGGCACACTATTCTATCTAATCTATCTTCCTCTTGTTCTGTTGAAGTTTTTATAGTTTATAAAGGAAATATTTATTTCAATGTTGTCACTGTTCTTAAGATATTCTATTTTTCCTTGTTTCCTTTCCTCACTTGGCTACTTTCCCTGTTGGGGCTGGGCTTATAACATCCTGCTTTTCCAACTAGGGTTGTAGCTTAGCATTTAATAATAATAATAATAATAATAATAATAATAATAATAATAATAATAATAATACATCAGACAAAGAGGATATTCCATTAAATTACATCATGGCATTTCTTTAAGAGGAAATATTCAGATTTTTTCAGATTAATCCGACATTCTGATTTAAACGACCTGCGAATGAAAACTTATTTGATGATATCTCTTTGTTAAAAATATCTCCCTCATCCATTAGACAATTGTCTTTACTACACAAAATCGACAAAATCAATTAAATCACACAAAGAACATCTGTTTGAGTTCCGAAGCTAAAGCAAGCATAATGGATACAAAGGTGGTTCATCAAGGTCAAGAACACAAAGGATATATGATAGTTCATCAAGGTCAAGAGCATAAAGTATACCAGATGCCTCATAAAGGTCAAGAGCACTAAGGATACAATATGGCTCATCAAGGTCATGAGTACAAAGGATACAAGATGGCTCATTAAAGTCAAGAGCACTAAGGATACAATATGGCTATCAAGGTCATGAGTACAAAGGATACAAGATAGTTCATCAAGGTCAAGAGCAAAAAGGATACAAGATAGTTCATCAAGGTCAAGAGCAAAAAGGATACAAGATAGTTCATCAAGGTCAAGAGCACAAAGGATATAAGATGTCTCGTCTAGGTCAAGAACACAAAAGATACAGGATGTTTCTTCGAAGTCAAGAAAACACAGGACACAAGATGGCTCATAAAGGTCAAGAACACAAAGGATGTCTCATCAAAGCCAAAAGAACAAAGGACACAAGATGGCTAATCAAGGTCAAGAGCACAAAGGATACAAAATGTTTCATCAAGTTTAAATGCATAAAGGATACACGATGATTCATCAAGGTCAAGAGCGCAAAGGATACAATATGGCTCATCAAGGTAAAGAGCACAAAGGATACAAGTTGTTTCATCAAGGTTAAATGCATAAAGGATACATGATGGCTCATCAAGGTCAAGAACACAAAGGATACAAGACGGTTCATCATGGTCAAGAAAACAAAGGGCACACGATGGCTCACCAAGATCAAGAAAAGAACAAAAACAGCAAAATTTTCATCATTTATGGAAATATCTGCATAGCAAGGACCTTCTTGGACAGGTCCCTTTTCCAATTTTAAACACAAACCATGACCGTGGCAACTAAGTATTCATGATGCCCTTCTCTCCCATTAGGACTCCCCCCCCCCCTTCCCTCGTGAGGACCTTCAAAATCCAGGCAGAATTTCCTTTCCATCCAAGGGCAGCTGCAGCAGCTCCTCCCATCACCGACACCGCCACCGCCAGATTCAGGGACAGAATGCGATGACGGCAGTGCCTTAAAGATGACCTACCTGACGGTGCCCTGCTGGCTCACTCATCTCCTTATCACCCCCCTTCCAAAGGGCGCCCCCTCTCCCTTCTCTCTCTCTTTTCTCCTCTCCTTGAACATCCCCTCTCCCCTAAAACACCGAGAATGGAATAAGGGAGAAGGAAATAGGGTGCCTCCCCCCCAACCTCCATTTACCCACACTCACAAACACACAAACGCACACACACACACACACACACACTCGGATCTCTTTACGCGGCCTGCCGCCACTGGCTCATTCATGCCACACCCTGACCTAAGAGAAGGGGAAAAGGGGGAATTGAGAGAAGTACGCCAAATGAATAATAATACCTACGGAATGGGGCTGGATATGAGACAGGAAATGAATTAAGAGAAGGGGGGAGAGGAGGAGGGGGAAGAGGAGGAGGGGGGAAGAGGAGGGCTGACACCTATTCGGTAATGAAGCCAGGGTGCCGAAAGAGATGAAAATTACAGAGGCAATGAAGAGTGAAGTAGACTACATGAATGCGATAACGATGGTTATGAAATTGACGAGGTTGAGTTTTTAATTAAAATTAAATCAATTGGAAGTGTATAAAGGAATACGCCGACTAAATCAAAATAGATAAAGAGTAAAAATTAATACGAATGAGGAAGTAACAATTAAAACATGGATAAAGTAAAGAAAGAAAAAGGCTATAATACGAAGTAAAAAGCAAAGAATACATCATAAAACATTTAAAAAAACGAAAAAAACACAATTGTTCAGTACTATAAAATCTAATTAACTAGCAATTATTTAGAAATAATGATAATTACATAAGGTAAGAGGGAAATGAAGTCTTCTAACATAACCATACCATTTTATTAACTTCTGAAGATTATTTCAGGAAAGATTAAGGTATAAAGAAATACCTAAAACAAAAACCCAAAGCAGCAACGAATATTAAAAAAAAAAAACAATACATGGACGAAGTTTAAAGCAAGTATTAACGAAGTGTCCACCAAGATTCTCTCTCCTCTCTCTCTCTCTCTCTCTCTCTCTCTCTCTCTCTCTCTCTCTCTCTCTCTCTCTCTCTCTCTTTATTATCTTCATCGTTATAGCAGTGAGTCCAAGAACCATAACATCCAAGTTAACTCACACCAGTAAGTAAAGTATAACTGGAACTAAAGTCTCGTCCTATTACTTACTGAAAGACCTAAACAAGCAAAGTTAGAGAGAGAGAGAGAGAGAGAGAGAGAGAGAGAGAGAGAGAGAGAGACAAACTCGTATGTGCACAAAGACACATCATTACTATTATTCTCGGTAGAAGATCCTCTTTTAAACATGTTGAATTGAACAAGCAGCAACTCTAGTAAGAGAAGCAAAAATGCTCAAAGACCATCGTCTCCGACAAAGAAAACAGCACAATTGAGAAAAGAAATAAAGAAACAAAGAATAAACCATTAAATAAATATAACGAAAAATTTCAATAAATAGAAATGTTAAGTATATGACTAACTATAAAACGAAATGCATGAACCTGTTTTCATGTTGAACAGAATGACATGAACCTATTTTCATGTTGAACATGATGACATGAATCTCTCTTCATGGTTTATATATTACATATCAATTTTAACGTTGTTACCGATTTTAAAACATTTTATGTTAATTATTCAATACGTCTCATGTAGTGTATTTATTTCCTTTCCTCACTGCTCTATTTTTCCGCGTAGGAGCCGTTGGGGTTATAGAATCCTGCTTTCCCAACTAGGGTTGTGGCTTAAATAATAATAATAATATTAATAATAATAATAATAATAATAAATAAATAAATAAATACAGGGAAGTTCCGTAACCCCAAACTATAAACCACCAGTCTCTGTAGAATGTGACTGACAAAATAATAATAATAATAATAAAAATAATAATAATAATAATAATAATAATAAGTATCTTATGCAAATACCTACACCCAAGTTCATGTCACCGTCATACAGTAAATAACTTATGATCAAAATTCCTTACTAAACTCAATAAACCTTCCCCTCTATTACACGTGAACGCCAATTTACGATTTCCGAAAAGAGGGGACAGTTTCCTCGTATTTCCCCTTGAATTAACTAAAGAGGACAAAAGATGGAAGAAAAGAATATATCAAGATACACTTATCCTAACAATCTATGGCCATCAGAAAAAAAGAAATGTGTAAATTTCCAAGAACAGAGTAAAGTTTTCCAAAAGATTAATATCAAAATGAAATAGGAAAAATATTATACGAAAATGTTAAAAATAATAGAATTATTATACATATATGTGTATATACATATATATAATTACACAAATATAACATACCCAAACTAACACGCTCTCACACAAACACAAACACACACACACACATATATATATATATATATTATATATATATATATATATATATATACATATATATGTATGTATATATATAATATATATATATATATAATATATATATATATATATATATATATATATATATATATATATATATATATAATATACACACACACATCTAACCCTCACAAAACAGACTCTTCTATACTTCATCCTCCACACATGGTCTTGACAGGCTCCAAATAATTTCCATATAAACACTGTCGTAACTGTCGTACCAGTATTCACAACCACAGCCGACTGTCCATAACAACCAACGTATTAGACACGAACTTTTAAAAAAAAAAACTGACAACTGAGTGATCTGCTGCTGGGATATCGAACAAAAAAATATTATGAGGCTGCTGCTTTAAAATCAACAGCTAAACAATGGAGATTCCGTTGGTAATTTAAACTGAAAATTAATGTGTTACTAATCAGATATTAACAATTAAACTACGAACTAGATACTGAAAAATGACCAACCAAAATCTACTAGATGGTGAGGGGATATTAAAGGAAAGAGGCATAGAATCGAGCTGCTACTAAATAATTAACCAAGAAACTAAAGGAGTGTTGATAAAAATAATCAAGTAAATAGATATTCTGATAAGATATTAATTAGCAGAGTAACTGGGAAATTGGTGCTAAGAAATTAACGAACTAAGAGGTGACCTTTTATTGTAAAATTTACACATGAAAGCTGACGATCTGTTATTGAGAAATTATCTTGAAAACTGACAGGCTTTTGTCAGCATAAAAATTATAAGAAAAAAAGTCGATTTAAGAAATTGAAAAATGCAAGATTTATTAAGGCATCACCTGAAAATCTGGTGTATTACTTAATATAGACAGACTGCGGCTCACTGATAAATTTATAAAAACGATGGAAAACTAAAACTGTTAGTTATGGCTACCGCTGCAGAATCATTAACACTGGGAAATTGACAGAACTAGGCAGTAAATAAGGGAAATATTTAGCAGGGAAATTTTGATAAATTACCCAATAAATTATTAGACAAAATACTCAAATAACTACTGACGAGCTAATTCTAATAAACTGGCGATGTCAAAAGAATCCTATAAAAAAATTGATGACCTATCAAAAAGAAATCCACCGACTAGCGAGTCCCTAAGGGGAGTTAACGAACAAATTGGTGAGATTCTACAGGAAAAAATACCCAACTGGAGAGTTCTCAAGGAAAAATTAACGAACAAATTGCTGAACTTCTACGGGAAAATTAGAAAACAGCTTAGAAAGTTCTAAGGTAAAATCAACCGACAAATTTGTCAGCCCTAAGATAAATTTAGCTACGAAATTAGAGAGTTTTTAAGGGAAAAAATAACTGATCTGTTCCAACTGCATTAGCAAAAATAAATGGAGAATTATGAAAGAAAAATTAACTACTACATTGGTGAGCTCCTACGAAAAAAATTTCTAACCAATTTGAGTTTTATTAAGGAAAACTTAACTAACAATTTACTGACCCGCTCCCCACAAAATTAGGGCAAAAAGTAGAATTTTTCAAAGGAAAATTAACCAAAAATTAGGGCAAAAAGTGGAATTTTTCAAAGGAAAATTAACCAACAAATTGGTAACCTCCTACGAAAAAATTTCCTAACAAATTGGAACGATCCTTAAGAAAAATTAACCAAACAGCTGCGCTACTCCAACAAAATTAGCAATTAAGAAACTAATGGAATTCACCGAGAACTGAAAAAAATGAAAAAAAAAAAATGCTTTCCAAATTCGCCTGTGTCTGGCACTAGACGCTCGCACGTCAGTGCCACTGGCGAGTCTTATATATTTGCAGGACACACGTCAAATGTTGCTCGCCTGCAATACAGGCTGAGTGGATGAGATAACCCATGTTAGAGAATATGTAATAATTTTACGATACTATTATCAGCAAATATATGTTTCACAGGATTTATTAGGGCCTTTCATATGAAAGAGAGAGAGGAGAGAGAGAGAGAGAGAGAGAGAGAGGAGAGAGAGGAGAGAGAGAGAGAGAGAGAGAGAGAGAGAAAATTTGCTTCTTAATCTGACTCTTATGCATCATCACGACCCATTCCAGCTTGCACCTGACTGCTACAGTCTGCTGCTAAAGTTGGAGAGAGAGAGAGAGAGAGAGAGAGAGAGAGAGAGAGAGAGAGAGAGAGAGAGAGAGAGAGAAAACCACGAGTTTTGATTAAGGCTTTGGAAAGGGTCGATTTCTGCTTATCAAAATGAAAGGGTTGATTTGATGGCAATCAGATCCCCCTCTCAACAATATCCGGTCATTTCCTTTCTCTATTCTATTGTTATCTCCTCCTCCTCCTCCCCCTCGTAAGCCTCATCAAAACTGTTCTATTTGCAAACATTAAAACCATTTAATTGATAAGAATTTCCCTTGCATTTAAAATTCAGTTAACTATTTCGATGATTACCTAATGATAGTTGACTAGATTAGTTAGCAAATTACCTGCATGATGTCAGAGAGAGAGAGAGAGAGAGAGAGAGAGAAAGAGGAGAGAGAGGAGAGAGAGAGAGAAAGAGAGAGAGAGAGAGAGAGAGAGAGAGAGAGAGAGAGAGAGAGAGAGAGAGAGAGAGAGAGAGAGAGATAAAAATCGAACACCTGAATAGAATTTTACGTTAAATCTTTAATATCTTCGCATAAAATTTAACTCTTGCCCATAAAATTTGAGGAAAAGAAAGGTGGAACTTTTGACTATAATTCTCTCCAAAACCTCAGGAAAAGAAAGGTTGAACTCAGACAATAATTCTCTCTAAAACTTCAGGAAAAGAATGTTGAAATCAGACTATGATTCTCTCTAAATCTTCAGGAAAAGAAAGGTAATTAATTCTCTCTAAAACTTCATGAAAAGAAAGGTTGAACTCTTGACTATAAATCTGTCTGAAGCTTCAGGAAGAGACAGGTTGAACTCAGACTACAATTCTCTCAAACTTTAAGAAAAGAAAAATTGAACTTTTGACTATAATTCTCTCTAAAATTTCAGGAAAAGAAAGGTTGAACTCAAGACTATGATTCTCTCTGAAACTTCACGAAAAGAAGGGCTGAACTCTTCGACTATAATTCTCTCTAAAACTTCAGGAAAAGAAAGTTTGAACTGATTATAATTCTCTCTAAAACTTCAGAAAAAGAAATGTTGAACTTCACTATAATTCTCTCTAAAACTTCAGGAAAAGAATGGTCGAAATCTTCAATATCTTCGCACAAGATTTATTTCTCGACCAAAAACTTCAGGGAAAAGAAAGGTTAAACTCTTAACTATAATTCTTTCTAAAACTTCAGGAAAAAAAGGTTGAACTCAGGCTATAATTCTATCTTTGAAGCTTCAAGAAAAGAAAGTTTGAACTCTGACTAAATTATTTCTAAAACTTCAGGGATAAAAAGATTGAACTCAGGCTATAACTCTCTCTTTAAAGCTTCAAGAAAAGAAAGGTTGAACTCTGACTAAAATTCTCTCTAAAACTTCAGGAAAAAAGGAACTCTGATTACAATTCCTTCTAAAACTTCCAAAACAGAATGGTCGAAATCTTCAATATCTTCGCATAAGATTTAACTCTCGACCCAAAAAATTCAAAAAGAAAGGTTGAACCCTGACTAAAATTCTCTCTAAAACTTCAGGAAAAGAAAGGTTGAACTCTGATTATAATCCTCTCTAAAACTTCAGGGAAAAGAAAGGTTGAAATCTGACTATATTCTTTCTAAAACTTCAGGAAAAAAAAGGTTGAACTCAGGCTATAATTCTCTCTTTAAAGCTTCAAGAAAAGAAAGGTTGAACTCATGCTATAATTCTCTCTTTAAAGCTTCAAGAAAAAAAGGTTGAACTCAGGCTATAATTCTCTCTTTAAAGCTTCAAGAAAAGAAAGGTTGAAGTCTGACTAAATTCTTTCTAAAACTTCTGGGAAAAAAGGTTGAACTCAGGCTATAATTCTCTCTTTAAAGCTTCAAGAAAAAAAGGTTGAACTCTTGACTAAAATTCTCTCTAAAACTTCAGGAAAAAAATGAAGAACTCTGATTATAATTCCTTCTAAAACTTCCGGAAAAGAATGGTCGAAATATTCAATATCTTCTCATAAGATTTAACTCTCGACCCAAAAACTTCAGGAAAAGAAAGGTTGAACCCTGACTAAAATTATCTCTAAAACTTCAGGAAAAGAAAGGATGAACTCTGACTAAAATTATCTCTAAAACTTCAGGAAAAGAAAGGATGAACTCTGACTAAAATTCTCTCTAAACCTTCAGGAAAAGAAAGGTTGAACCATGACTAAAATTCTCTCTAAAACTTCAGGAAAAGAAAGGTTGAACCCTGACTAAAATTCTCTATAAAACTTCGGGAAAAGAAAGGATGAACTCTGACTATAATTCTCTCTAAGACCTACCGTTCAATCCGAACCACACTTGACAAAAATCCTCCCCTCTATGCAATCTTTAAAAAGAGCAAATCTGTCCGCCGTGAACAGTTAGTTTTCCGCGCACGGTCGACATGCTAGACAGTCACACCGGGGAAATAAAACAGACGTAAAAAGAGGCAGTGTTACAGCAAGGTTACTGCACGGGGTATGCTACCTTACGACATCAAAATCTAATTCAAACGTACAGTATACGATATGCTATGGCAAGTGAATAGCTGCAGAATATGGTCCTGTTAGGCCATGGCACATGAATAACGACAAAATATGAATAACTTATGGTAATTGAGTCACTACAGGAACGAAAATGTATAGCGTACGAATGAATGAATACATTTCGCAATTTGTAAATAAATAAACGCATATATTAGTACCTGCACACATCGTTACAAGTTTAAAATTATGCATACAGTACGTAAAAAAAAACAAAATGCCTACATCACATATATTTACAAATGCATCCTAAATCCAAATTTACAGTAAACATCAGTGTTCAGATAAATGCGATAAAAGAAAGAACACAAATGAAATCAATTACTACACACGAGTATTATAACGACAAACGAAACGTTTGAAAGGGGAAATGTGAAACAAGATAATACACTGTATGAAACAGCAGTACACCAAGATCAAACGTTTCCCTTCACCGTTAAAAATCCTGGAATAAATGTTGC
>NC_090752.1:11325619-11328119 GCF_036898095.1 Palaemon carinicauda
GTACACCTAAAATAGTTAGTTATGGAAAGAATGGTGACTGGATTAACACTAATAGACAGAAAAAGAGCAACATGGATACGAAAACAGACTAAAGAAAAAGATATTCTAACAAAAAAAATAAAGAAATGGATGAAAACAAGACATAATTAGAAGGACAGATAATAGACGGAATAACAGAATGGTTCCCTAAATATTGCAAACAAAGCAGGACAAGGAAAAGAAAACTATGGATTGACGAGCTAAGAAAGTTTGCGAGTATAAACTGTAGGTAGTAGGTTTTCCAGTGAGCCAGCCAACCGTCAAGATACTACAGCTAGAGAGATATTTGGGTCCTTTGGCTGGCCAGGCAGTATTACATTGGATCCCTCTCTCTGGTTTCGGTTAATTTTTTCTTTGCCTACACATACACCGAATAGTCTGGCCTATTCTTTCCACATTCTCCTCTGTCCTCACACACCTGACAACACTGGGAATACCAAACAATTCTTCTTTGCACAAGGGGTTTAACTACTGCACTGTAATTGTTTAGTGGCCACTTTCCTCTTGGTAAGGGTAGAAGAGACTCTTTAGTCATGGTAAGCAGCTCTTCTAGAAGGACAATCCAAAATCAAACCATTGTTCTTTAGTCTTTGGTGGTGCCATAGCCTCTATACCATAGTCTTCCACTGTCTTGGGGTGAGTTCTATTGCTTGAGAGCACATTCAGGCACATTGTGATATCTAATTTTTCTTACACTGCTTTTTAAGCTTTCATTGTTCACATGTGAAAGAAATATTTCAATGTTACAATTCTTTAAACATTCTATTTTAATTCTTCATTACTTCTCTTGCAGTTTATCTATTTCCTCATTTCCTTTCCTCACTGTGCTATTTTTCCTCTAGGGCCCCTTCGGCTTATACCATCCTGCTTTTCCAATTAGGGTTATAGCTTAGCAAGTAACAATAATAATAATAATAATAATAATAGTATTAACGAGTGGAAGGACTTTCTTGAGGCCTTTGTCCTGCAGTGAACTAGCAACGGCTGATGATGATGATGACTATACAGTATATATATATATATATATATACAAACAGTATATACAGTATACAGTTCATGTAAATATGTATATACAGTATGGAAATACTACAATTCCCACAAAAATTAAAAACAGGTTTGATATATACACTCATAAAAAATCCCAAAATTTCCATTTTAACTATAAATAAATCTAACAAATATATGCAATACACCCACAAAACTATATAAAAACAGATTTAATCAAGGAGCTACATGAAAATAAGGAAACCGAAACAAAATTTGATACAATAAATGCTCTCCCTTTGGATTTCCTCTCTTCCCAAAATAGATCCCACAACGAAATAATACTTTGAGGCAATTCAGGAAAATAATGTCCCTTCGTTCTTCACCACTTGGGAGCGAAGATAAAAATATACTAAAGGAAATATAAAAGGAAAACCAACAGGTGAGGCTGGCAGTTCTCCGAAAGACTAAAACACCACGAGAAACATTTTACAACATGCAACACAAAAGCGCATTTATTTTGCATGTCTTATTGCTGTTCTTGTGTTTTGCGCTTGAGAATTTTCTGGGAGAGGGAACAAAATACAAGAAAAACAGATGGTGATAAAACGACGAAGAACAACAATAATGATAACATGAAGAATAGGAGGAATAAAAAGACCAACAGCAAATAAAAAGAGAACTCAACAAGGATATAATTTTCTGACATCATTCATAAATTCTAAACCAAACAATAACTCAGTAATAGAAAAACAGCTTGAGAGTTTTCTGGGAGAGGGAACAAAATACAAGAAAAACAGATGGTGATAAAACGACGAAGAACAACAATAATGATAACATGAAGAACAGGAGGAATAAAAATACCAACAGCAAATAAAAAGAGAAATCAACAAGGATATCATTCCCTGACATCATTCATAAATTCTAAACCAAACAATGAGCACTCACTAATAAAAAAAAAAAATCAAACATTAATGGAAGTAAAACAATTACTAGCATGTATTTCTATCTCCTGCAACTACATTTAATAAGTCTGAATCACTAAACGCTTGCAAAAACCAACAAACAACAACAACAACAATAATAATATTAATAATAATGATGAAGCTGGATGTAACTCGGAACAACACACTAAAAACCACCAGTCTATGTAGACAGTGATTGACAAATAATAATAACAATAAAATCAATAACCTTCGATGTTAGCATTAATATTACAAAACGTTTTCTCCCTCTATTTATATATCATAATTAAAAGTTATATTGTATTAATCCCCGAGTTATCTCCAGATAAAACCACTGTAAATAACACATAACTATTCCCAGTGAACAGAACCGTCACCAAACATCAATAACACCTCAGCGTGACCAATAATAAATGAATAACAATATCCAGAACACAGAACGTATCTTCTCTATACCAATCATTGACGGCTCTCTGAAAATAACACCGACGAAATGAGTTCTAAAATAAAAT
>NC_090752.1:11335619-11600619 GCF_036898095.1 Palaemon carinicauda
ACATCAATTACTACTTGAATTATTTTTGCTTTTGTTGATGAGTTAAGCCTTTGTACACTCTTGATATGCCTTTGTACACTCTTGTTATGGTTGCTATGGCATTACAGTTCTGTAATCGGTACGTAAACCTTTTGTGGATCCATGAATGCTTGTTATCTATTTTGTGCTGCCTGCAAGACTTGAGACTGAGGAACTTAGGTACAAAAAGATGGTTGTAAAGAACAAAGGCTGAATGCGTGTGGGAGTTGGGACCTAGCAGGTTTCTTCATCATCAATCTTCTGACAGTCTGGGACGGCGAGTGCTTCAAATGAACATGCATGATATCATCACTACCTTTACAATAATCTAGCATGCCAGTGTAATCACGAACACACGTTCAGGACGCATGGAAATATCTCCCCTTGGGGAGAGTTCACCAAGGGAGGAGCGTACGAATCCATGGGATCGAGTGAAGCTACATATCACCTGTTAAGCGTGTTGTTGTGTGTGCCACATGCTTGCTAATGTTAAGCACGCTGTTGTGAGAACTGACTCCTATGAGAGCAAACTCCTGTGTGCGTGTATCAGGAGAACACTGAGCAAAGACAAGGTCTAGTATGCAGGGTCAGCAATTTAGTTGGAAAAGATTGTGGGCCTGAAGCAGCACGTTTATCGGTAAACGATGATTCAGAGTCCATACCCACTGCATGCTTGGAGACAAATAGCTATCGAGCACATTCGTCAAACAGAAGGGTACGGACTCCTTTTCAGAAAGGAGAGCTTGTTCCTCCCGATAACATCTTCTAAACTTGTAGGGGGTTGGCCAATTAGGTAGGTCTGATTCAAGGGTAGAATACTAGCTGATGCTCAAGTTCAGACCCAAGGACAATATTGTAAGACGCTGAAGTTTATTCTCATTTCAAGGGATTAAGTCAATAGGCGTAGCACAGCGATATCAACGGAAACAAGCATCAAAGAGTTAAAGAAAGAAAGAAAATTTTAAAAGCCGAGTTTGAAGAGACACTATAAACACATCTGCGGTATTCGGCAGTAAGAATCAAAGTGACTTCGATGTACCAGCAGAAGGGCGGGGCTTACCCTCCAACTCGTTTCAAGTTTTTATTTGTAGAATTTCAGCTGCGCTTAAATCAATTCCCATATCTGTTGTAACAACGGACACAAGTCTAGAAGACTATGTGTCACTTTGTCAAGTGCTAGAGTCACACCAAAGGCCGGGTTAAAAAACATAACCTGATAAATTCTCAGACACCTCTTAAAGTATGCTTATTCCTGAGAGCCTTCTTCCAAGAGGCATGAGATGAATAAGGGTAGTGAATGCCTTTCAAGTCCCCCATACTATGAAGGCAAGAGTATACGGTAGATACATTTAATGCCTCCAAGGGACAGAGCTCAGGCTAATACTGTAATATCAATCATCATAAATGCACAAGCATTGAATGATGTTGCAGTTCTATAGAAGCTATGGTAAAGATCAGTGGGTCATATGTGAAAAGTTCCATCACATTCTGAGCTTCACAGCTTATGGTAGAAGACATGGGATACTTTCTCATATCTCTACCCAGTTAATTTTAGTAGAAAAATGGAAAACGATGTCACCAGGAATGGATACCTCACCGAGGCCATAATAAAAATGTCCAAGACAACTAAAGAATTAGATAACATCACAAATCTTAAAGCAATTTGCATTTTTCATAACCATGGCTGTCTGCTAAAGAAGGTGATGAATACAAGAGTTGATGGGAGAAGTACAAGAGGAGGGCCAAGGTTTGGTTGGATGGATGGAATGAAGGAAGCTCTGGGTGATAGAAGGATAGATGAGAGAGAGGAAAGAGTGCGTGGTGCTAGAAATAGGAATGGATGGCGAGCGATTGTGACGCAGTTCCGGTAGGCCCTGCTGCTTCCTCCGGTGCCTTCGATGACTGCGGAGGTAGCAGCAGTAAGGGATTCAGCGTTATGAAGCTTCATCTGTGGTGGATAACGGGGGAGGGTGGCTGTGGCACCCTAGCAGTACCAGCCAAACTCGGTTAAGCTCCTTGTCAGGCTGGGAGGAATGTAGAGAGGAGAGGTCCCCTTTTTTGTTTCATTTGTTTGATGTTGGCTACCCCAAAAATTGGGGGAAGTGCCTTGGTATATGTATGTATGTATACATAGCCGAGACCTTTAATTGGCAAAGATGAAACACCAATTAGAGTTTTAACAAGATAAACATAGTTGTTCGTAGGCAATGCACTCACTTTGACCTTTGGTTTAGGTGCTTGGTGGGTGGATGAAGCAGGCAATGCAACTTGAAGGAGGTAGTCCATAGAACCAAAATTGGCTTACTTAATTGACCCACAAAAACTCAATGAGTGAAAGTTATGATTTCTGTCAACCCCCTTACACCCATGCATAGGGATGCAGGGGGAGTTAGGGTAGGCAATTACCAAGGGGTAAGTCAATGAAGAATCTATGTCCATGGGATATTTGTCAAATGTATACAGAATTTATTCATTTAAACAAATTGGCACATCATTTCCTAAAAACCACACAAAAAAGTAATAAAATATGGTAGATAATATGAGTCCAACACCATGACATCATGGAAAAGCTAAGCAATAAAAAGAGCAATGAGAATCACAACACACTATAAATAACACTGAAATTAACAATCTTAAAACTACAAATTATTGATACAATTTGTATTTTTCCTAGCTACACAAACTCCCGTCATTTATATGGGTTTGCTTCTATTCAATTTACTATATCATAAAAAGAAAAGGTGGCTAACTGGTAACTATACATTGTAATAGGTTACTAGGCAACTCTAAGACTGACAGTATCACAAGCTACTGCGAGGCAGAGTCACTCTACTCCTGGTCAAGACATGTGGGTTGTAAGAGGTGGGACATTTGGATAAATGACTCAGGTTTGTATAGCTAGGAAAAATACTAATTGTATTAAAAATGCAGATACAAACCTTTAAGTCATTTATACGGCGAGTTTCCCTTAGGCGGAAGCCTCGGTCAAGAATGAGTCTCCATCTAGTTCTATATCATGATAGGTAAGCACAAAGGTACATATAAATGCATGAATACATAAATGTGACAACAAGACCGGCTCGTAAAGAGGCCAGGATGCATTGCCAAAACGTAAAACTAATTCTAGATATAAGTCACAATACAAAGTAAAATAATTTTATTCTTACCTGCATTAGGGGGTTTCCAGTGAGAGTACTCCTAGTTCTACAGGCTGGAGTGAACTTGTTTACTTTCATATCCTCTCAGTACTGAGAAATACTAATGCCATGACAATAGGTTAAGAGTCCTGTAAGAGCTTGGTCTAGATTAGTTGCCGAGCTGCAACAATACAACCTATGGAGAAAGTATATAGGGACCTATGAGTACAGTCTTTGAGGGGTGAAGGTGGCCTGTCTCTTACTCCAAATCATCAGTTACGTCTTTGAGAGACAAGATTGTAAGAGAGTCAAATCTATTATCATTAATAGACAGATTCTACGTTTTTGCCACAAACCCGGCAATAAAAGAGAAAGCCAACTCTTTCCACCCTTTGGAATGTCAAACACGGCAGGATTAGCCACGTAACTCACCCTTTAGGCCGATGCTAAGGCAAGGACGAAAACCATTTTTAGTGTTAAATCCCTATCTGAGGCCTTATTTAAAGGTTCATAGGGTGCCAGTTTGAGAGACCTCAGAACCTGAAACAAGAAGGGGGCTTCCGTTCCCAAGGAAGACAGATATGTGACTAAGAGAAACTTATTTTTCTTTAGGAACAACAAAAATGTTTGCTATCAGGGGAATAGTGGCCTTGAGTGGAGTAATATTCCCAATACGACACCAATCATAGGTAGGTTGACCACTTGGCTTGATAGAGAACTGCAGCAGACTTTCAGTGGTATTCAGAAAAATGCTTGACAGTCTGTCTCAAAAAGCCTCTCTTTCAGAGGAGACATTAGATAACCTCTAGTCATGAAGATAGGCAGTGGACTGCTTTGTGGGCTCAGATGGTCTGCAATTAAATTCCTCTTCACAGGGATAAAGTGAGCTGAAAGTGAGACTGCACTGATTTGAGCCCAATGATGGATTCCCACTGCTAGTTGACAGAGTACAAGTCACATTTGAGAGTCTCTAAGAAAGGGAGTACGTAACACCAAGTAAGTTGCTTTCATTTCCAAGTAGCTGATAGGGAAGGTCCTATCTTCCTGTGACCATAGATCTAAGATCTGCTCCTTCTGAAGATGTGTGCCCCACCCTTGGTGAGAGGCATCTGAGGAAAGTAGAAACTCTGGAGGTAGAACTTCCAAGGAAGTGCCTGCTAACAGGTTCTCTAGTTTCAACCACTAAGAAGGATCTGTCACCACTCCTCGGGACACCATCACCAAGGCTACAGGAGGGTTCAATATCTGTGAATATTGGCTCTTCAGAGCACACTGCACTGAGCGAAGGTGCATCCTTCTGAAGGCGACCAGTTTTTTCAGGGAGGTGAGATGGCCTAAAAGCCTCTGACAAGAATGAACTAATAAGTTATGACCTTTTAAGAAAGGTCAGCTCTGACTTGGATCAAGTCTATTTCCATACCCGGGTATCTGATGTGCTGTTGAGGTATGAGGTCAGACTTCTTGAGGTTCAGCTGGATCCCCTACTCCTTGAAGAAATCAAGGAGGAGATCTCTGTGGCGTAAAAGCTGCGGTTGAGACTCTGACAAGAGAAACAAGTCGTTCAGATACCTTAAGTCTGATACCCATAGCTTTGAGCTAAGCCGAGACCTGACTTGAGCGAAGATCCTGGTGAAGACCAGAAGTGCTGTTGAAAAGCTGAAGTACACCACCCTGATGTGATAAATCACTTGTCCCAGAAAGGGAATCTCAGGTACTGTAGTTTCTGGATCTGGGATGAAGTGGGACCTAAAAGTACGTGTCTTTCAGATTTACGGTCGGCAAGAAGGTTTTCATCCTGATGGCCTGAAGAACTGTGCCTGGGGTGTCCATTTTGAACCTTCTTTGCAAGACAAACAAGTTCGAGTGGGAGAGGTCTTTAACAGGTCTCTAGCTCCCCCATCAGCTTCTCTATTAATTAGAGGTTGCTGACCAAGCCCTGGATCTGTCTGAGAACTCCTTTGGCCATCATCTTGGACACTTCTGTTTTTCAGAGCTCTCTCGGAGATCCTCTCAAATAATATGGTTGGACTGTCAGAGTTAGAGCTAATGGGGGTAGACCGTGTAAGTATAGGATCTGATATCCTGACCGAAGGACTTATACTGTTCAGGAATTGGCTCTGAAGAACTGCCACCTGTCCCAATGGATCTTTAAGCATCGCTCCACTGGTGGTACAGTATGTCGGGGGACTTACCCTCCCTAGTGAGAGCCTCTGTGACCAAAACCTCTGCATCCAGAATGGTGAGCTCTCTGACAAAAGATAGGCTGGTGATCTTGCTTCCTGGGTTGATGAAAGTCCACAGAAAGCAACTCTTTGTTGTTGAGTGTTTGGTTTGAACAGGGAATGTCTTGGGAATTTTTAAGGGGCGGGCATCCTAGGTGCCACAGCTCTTCTCAAGAAAAAAAATCTGATTAGCTTTTTCCACTTTCTCTATCCCTGTAAGACTTCAGTAGGGGGAAACCGTGTGGGAAAATTCATCACATTGGAGTTACGTAGACATAAGGTGTCTATGGGAGATAACGGTTTGGTGCACCTAGCCAAAACAGCTTCTCTGCACTTGAGGATGTAGTTAATCCAGAGGGAAACTGTCTGATGAAGCAAGGACTCTAGGGCTTTAGCCCCAGACCTGGACAGTTCCTTGAACTATTTGACCATGGCCAAGTTTTTCATGTTTTCTCTAACTGCAAAGCGAGAAATTGCTCCCGACCAGTGATCTAACTAGGATCAGGCATGGATGAGTGACATAACAGCTATTTCCATGTTTTGCATCTTCAATGCAGTGAAGGTGAAAGGGAGATTCAGCAGACTATCACGAGGTACACTAGGTATAAGGGCACACACATCGTGATCTATTGGGAGATGTCTCAGAAGAGCCTTACAGTCTATAAAGAGATACCTATGTTGAGAAAGTGCTAATGGAGGTATTTTGAACATCTATTGTAACTAAAGCAGTCCTTGGCTTCCGAGAATTTTTTATCAAAAATATCTAGGGTGTCCCAGGCCTGATTGGACAAATAAACATCGAAGCAATGTCTAGGATCCAGAGACTGGGGGGAAATAGTACCAATGGCACAGCAGCTACTTGTAACTTGAGTGCATGGAGGATCACCCATGCCATCTTAATAGCAGATTATTCATAATCTTGAGGAAGTGCAAACCCTCTGACCCACACGACGGAACCTTGAGGGGGTCACATCAGAAGAAATGGGGCCCTCTCCCAATCACCTGCCCCTGATTCAGGAAGAGACCGAGTTATTTGTGATCTTCCTTTTATTCTTCCCCATGCTTATGAAAAGCCTGTCGATCTGTGGGTGAGCTCTTTCGGTCTTTCAGTTCTCTTCAAGTGATTCCTCAGCGCCCTTACAGGCAGAGTAACTGCTAATCAGAATCATCAGTTACAAAACGGAGACACTCAATTTGGAAGGGCCTGAATCTAGGATACGCTAGAGCCGGATTTCGTGTCAGCTACGAACTCCAGGACAAAACCGAGTGTCACTTGCCCCTATCCCTTGAATGGGCAATGTCATAGGACAGACCATGAAGCCAACTGACTCTTAGCAGAGACCAGAGCTAGAAGGAAGACTGTCTTCGGGGTCAAGTCTTGATCTGAGGCTTGATGAAGAAGTATGTAAGGGGCTCCTTTCAGCGAACGTAGAACCTTCACTATGTTCCAAGGAGGGGGTCTGACTTCTGACTGAGTAGAGACAAGACCGTGAAGGAGAAAATATTAACTTTATTCGGCTTGAAGATGAGGCTCTCAGTTTGGTGACAGATCTTGAGATGCCCTGACTTAGTTTAAGAGCCCCTTATTAGGCAGAAGGTGGCTGACGCATAGAAGTCCATCCCTTCCAACTGGTGTTAGAAGGCGTCCTGCCAAAACGCTTGTGGGTTCGGCCAGTACTGGAGAGCAGTACATTGGAAGCTTCCGGTTGAGGGAAATTGCAAACAGGTCGATTGTCGGAGAACCCGGCAAAGTAAAAACTTTGCTGACTACTTGTTATTTCAAGGACCATTCGGAGCCTACTATACGAGTCCTCTACTTAGACTGTCAGCCTGCAGGTTCTTTCCTGGTATGAACTGGGCAGAAAGAGATACTGAATTTTTTCCCATCCACCTGAGGATCTCTACAGCCAACTGGCATAGGGCCTGTGAAAAGGTGCTTCCTTGTTTGTTTACGTGTGACACTAGCGTCGTATTGCTGCTCATCAATACCACGGAGTGCCCTGAAAGGAACCGAAGGAAGTGCTTGATGGCTATAAAGGGTGCCCTCATTTCCAAAAGGTTTATGTGGCACAGCTGTTTGGATTTGGACCACAGTCCAGATACTGTGATATGCAGCAGGTGAGCTCCCTAACCTTCTTTTGAAGCATCTGTGAAGAGCAGCAAATCCAAGGGAGGAGAGAGGTTTATTCCCCTGAGTAGGATGGTACCTAACACCCACCGTCTCGGGGCTCTCCTTTGCTCTTGACTTACCATTACCGGAATACTAGGTGAGTCCAAGTGCTGAGACCAAAAGGTCTCCCACTGCCACTGAAGAGATCTGATACAGAGATGACCGTTGGATCTAGCTTCTCTAGAGAAGTCAAGTGCCCAATAGTCTTTGCCATTGATGTGCTTTCACGCTGTCTCGAGAGAGGAAGGTCTGCACTATCTCTCTCAGTCTCTTGATGCAGGACAAAGACCGTGAGGATCTATTTCTTCAAAAGATATGTAGGTACCAGAACGGCACCCTTCACTCCCAGGACAGACCCGCAGTCAAACTTGAAAAGAAAAACTGAAATGTTTTGCTTTTTAGGCCAGTTGTATATAAATAGCAAATATTTATCTAGGGTTTAGAAGAGGAGTCAGACATGTCTGCACTCCGAGCTGAAATAAAAGGCGAGGGTGTTTACTAGTGATGGTGTGAGCAGGGTACCCCGGTGAGTTATCCCAGGGTAGTTACACCTTACAAAATCTTAACGGCTGGTTTTCAGCTAGCGCCAAAATAATACTCCTATGTAAAGAGCGTAAGTTTTGTATCTAGTGTCGGAACAAATTTATCTAAATTTTTTTACTACAGTATGCTTAAAATGGTTAATCTTAATTGTTCAATTATTCCCCTTAGCTTATTCATTTCTTCACTGGGCTATTTTTCCCTGTTGGAGCCCTTGGGCTTGTGGCATCCTGTTTTTTCAACTAGGGTTGTAACTTAGCTAGTACAGTAGTAGTAGTAGTAGTAATAATACAGTGGGTTACTTTGTGCGTTAGTCGGCCTCACGTACACAACATGCATTAAGTTGTTAGGTTAGGAGGTAACCCTCCCTAGGGCTGCAAATATTCGTGGATTCTCAATTTTCACGGGTCTCTGTTACCTAACCCTAGTGAAAAAGGCAGGCTGACTGTATGTAGGAGGATTTAACTCTGTGGACGGCACAGCAAAGGATCAGGAGGAGTCACAATCGCTCCTGTGGTAGAATTCTCTACTATCGTAAGAGTAAGGAAAAAGGAGTGGATTCCCTTTAAAAGCATGATCTATGTGAGGAAAAAGATCCTCTGGGAGAAAGACACTTGGAACACCCCTTATGGGAAGTGTGTCTATGACACCCTCCTGACAGTACATCACTCTAAGTGGAAGGTGGTACCACCCAGGGAAAAGGGGTAGAGGTCTGGTGCCTTTTTCCTCTCCTTCTTCTGAAAAGAATAAACACCTGAAATAGAATTTGTCATACTATTCATAGCATATGAGCCATTATTAGCGGTTTCAGAAGCATTATGAAATTTAGGCAAGTTCAAACTATTACAGTAGTCTGTGTAAACCTAGGAACATATTGGGTATGTTATTATTTCATTTCTTGAGAGGAAGAGATTCAAAATGAGGCTGAGCCCATAAGGTAAGAGGCATTTGATGATCAAGTGAAGTTGACAGAAGCACATAGTCAACGCTAACATATGCACATCTACATGCTTGCAGAGCTGCACAATCTTGTTGTGGGTCTCGTTGGCGAGACATCAGCGTGCACAGTCATGGCGGCATGTTCGAAAATGCTGAGTCTGAGTACCGTCACATAAGTGATCAAAACACAAGGATTCGACGCATCCGAGGATACGGTAATGAATTTAACCTTCTGAAACGTATATTTGGAAGGGGATGATGCAATCATACACTGAAGGATTGGCCACACCTGCAAAGACTCAATCCTGGACACTCAAGAGGGTGCCTGAACGACTTCTGCAAAAGATAAGGGAGAATTATGAGGCAAACCCAGACACTTTTACAAGGAGAACAATGCCGAGAAACCCTAAGCATGCAAGACAAGCCGGATTTGTCTGAACGAGTACTGTAGGGGAAAGGTACGAACCCTCAAAGAGGGCAGCTTTGGTATGCGGGGAAATCGCAGTATCGACTCGAGAATGAGAGTTCTCGGCAGAGAACAAGGTAAGACTGTCAGCACATTAATCAAGAGATACCTCCAAAAGTGAGAAATCTTCTTCCAGCTGGAAATCTGAAATAATGGGCTCACCACTAAGTACACTAGTGGGAAGTGATGGGGATCTATGTACAGTAGTCTTGTGTAGCATTCCGTGATTGGCCTGTCTTAACGGTCATAACCCGTTAACAAAATTACTGTATCACTAATTTGTAATGCAAGAAAATCATGACCATCATCCTCGGTTACCAGAGTCACAGAGGGTCCCGATAAAGGACAATCAGGGAGGGAAAAAATTGTACGGCGTAGGAAGGGGGCCTATCCCTCTTGGCTCGCTTCTTTCAACGGGCAAGATATTTCTCCCACTGAGAGGGTGGCCAATCAATACAAAAATCACAAGGGGATTCATAGGGACACCACTTACCAAGGCAGTTCGGGCAAAGGGCATCCAGATCTACCACGACATGTTTAATGAAGGTGTCATAAGTGCAGCCTTCATGACCAGGGCAAATCTATATAACAATTATAACACCACTCATATCACAAAACAAGGTAAAAAAAACAAGATGAAACACTGACAGGGTAATCCAACGTGAAAGTCGCTGTGATCATAGAGTACAGTAGAGAAAAATAGATCCGTGATGCTGCCCAGCCTTGGAGTTGCCTAGTAACCTATTATATAGTAGTTACCAGTTAGGCACCTTTTCTTTTTCTGGTCGTAGTAAATTGACTTAGGAGTAAATGCATACAAATGACTCAGAAGTTTGTATCTGCGTAGGAATAAATAACTATTTCCACTGAAACTTTTATATAAAAAAAAAAAACTATAAAAAAAATTTGCTGATGGCAAAACCAAACCCACAAAAAACTTTCCAGCCTGATGCACAAACTAATTTTTTCATAAACAAATGCATTGGAAAGTGGCATCACCCATATAAAAATTAACACTAAAGTTTGTAATCACAGGTGATATTAAAAAAAAAATTAAAAGCAAATAGCAACGAGAAGGTCTCGTACAATATATAACTACAGCAATTAGTAAAATCACTGCAATCCCATTAACTAACCAGAATTAATAAATAAAGTACAGTATTGCAAAGCAAATAAAAAAAAATAATGTAAAGGTGCAAGCACTAAATATGAAAGTGAACACTGCTCTTTGAACTAGAGCTTTGAGAGATCTCAACAGGATATTGTCCAATACTCTAAATCACAATCAGTGTTATCATAAAAATCTAAAACCTTACTTTGTGAAATTCTGTTAAAAAAAAGTAAAGATACTAGGAGGATGCTAACATCCAGATAGAAGAATAATAATAATAATATATAGAAGTGATAAGAATTCAAATCGAAACCACGCTAAAATCATGAAAATTTTTGTAGTAGGGTCCTGAAAGCATTTTTCAAAAATGTCTCTGCAGATTTATATTTCTAGGGAGAAGGGTAACATACTGAAAATATAAAATACAATACAGTACTAACATTGTGGTTATATTCAAAGAATATACTGTACTGTATGTCTTTTGTATTATTCTTACCTAAATTTTCCAATAAGAGTTTTAGCCACACTTACACTATTAACTTTTAAAGTCAATTTTATACTTGTAAATGTAGTGTGGATATCAAACTTTTCCTTTTAAAGATCCATACAAAAGTCAAATAATCAATCATTTCATATTTCATCAAAGATTGGATGGATCCAATTGGTGATGTGCACAGCTATTATCTCTTATAAGCCTATCTACTGTATTTAGGCTACATGAGATATATTGTATAAGCAGATTAGAATTATGCACCTTATCTGCTCAGATTACAACAGAGTAAATTAGGTAAAGTATATATGAGCAGTTCTTTAGAGGATTGGAATGTTAACTTGTTACAATCATTCAGTTACCTTGATTAAAATTGCTCTCAGTCCCTTACTAGACTGCCTTGGAAAGTTCCTACCCTGTACTGTACCATGAACTTCACTATAAAAAGATTTTAACTACTGTACAAATTTGCAGAGAAAAATGAAAAAAGATTTCACTTTTAACGGTTAACATAAAGCACTTAAAATCTTTTATAGGGATGCGGAAAAACTTTCTGAAACTTTGTTGCAAATGCATAGCTCGCAACTCCAAATGTAAAGCTACAGAGACTAAAACAAAAAAGTTATGACAAACAGTGATTTACCTTAAACTGGAATAAGAAATACAATCCCACATTCAAGGAGGAAACAAGCATTAAACGAAATAAGAATCTAAAACAATTAAGAAATGTGGGGATAATCATAAGATCAACAAAACATTTCAAGCAACAAGACAGATAAACAACAGCACTAGCACTGGCTGTAATCACATCTATGGTATACATGATGTTAATAACAATGGAAAGCAATGGTTCAGACTTTACGCAAAAAAAAAACCTTGAAGCACACAGAGAGACACCTTGAATTCAAGAAAAAAATCTATTCATACCTCTAACTTTATGTATTCACTTCTTACCAAAGGTTGAACAAACAGCTACAAGAGCAGAAATATTTTGTTTTGTCACGATGTCTGTCATTAAGTGTCTAAACATGTTAGAGAGCCAGAATGTCATTTCATATTACTGCATTGCCAAATCATTAAGTTGGTAGCTGTAAATACGCAAGACAATAATTTACTTAGTGAACACAATACAGTATAAAAGATCATCAACACCTATTATAAATATCAAACTACATGAAGAAATTGTTTTCAAGCACCCCATTATTACCTTATGATAATCATTAATGTACTTAGAGGTCTTGAAATATAACAAATTTTAAGTAGTTTTGCATTTTTCCTAACGATACAAAACCTTAAGCTCTTTATTAGGGAATATGCTTTTAGCAAAGCTGGAAGACTAGCCATAAGACTTTTAGCCAGGTATAACTACCAACGTCAGTTAGCAGGGGGGATTGGAGTTAGCACCGGCTACCCTGCTCACACACACACACACACACCTGTGTTGTCTCATCCCTTTTGATTGCAGGCAGGACTTGCAGGGGGATAAGTGATGGCAGGACAAATTTGTATAAAGAACTAAAGGTTTACCTCGGGAAAAATGCAAATAGAATTAAATTTCTTATTTATTCTGACACTAATACATACCCTTTTGCTCTTAATTAGGGAAGACTCACCCCTAAGGTGGGGGAAGTCCTAACCAACTGGCTGGATTTTTACCTGGGTTTCCCACCGTGCTATGCATGCCTAAAGAGGAAACCCTGACACCTCGCTAAAACTCTGTGCAGTAGCACGCTTTAGCAGCCTGAGCAATCCGTGTGATTGTATGATACTAGCAATGTGACTCGTCTAGGTAAGAATTCTCATAAGTCATAAGATTATTTGAACCAGCCCTAGGCATTACCCAAATCACACCTCTCAATGGGGAATGGGGACATGACAAGTATATACAGTATTTCTATACAGTACCAGGTTACATAAAGGAAATGGTTATACCTGCAGACAAAAGGAGGCCAGCTTGCAGAGTACCGTAGGTGCTGTTCCCCAAGGAAGGGGAAGAAGAAAGAAAGAAGAGGCCAGTCCCTCTTCCCTCTTATCATTTATCCCAGACCTAATCCTGGGTAACTTCTGCCCTCCACCATCTGCTACTTGTCCATCAAGGAGTTTGAGGTGTTTAGACCATTTGTTGTGCAACCACCACACCACCACTGGTCCAATAAAGAACATCTCCATGTTCTTGTGAGTTATACCATTGCAGGTAATGAGCGTTGAAGGTCATCTGAGAAAAGGTCTTGCACCACAGAGTGGTTTTCTTGACAGCCAGAGACGTACTAATGCCCCTAGCGTCTTGAGTTCTAGTTTTCTGCATTTGCAGAGGAGAATCAGGATTCAAGGCCCAGTCTAAGACCTCGCAAATCCATACCGAGATCGAAATCTTTGAGATTCTCCTCTTAACCTTCCTCGTGCTGTCGGACAATCCGTTTACTCGTGAATGAGCTCTTGAAGTTCGTTTGAGGTGACACCTCGGAACCATACCTGGGCATAGTAGCCGCTGATCTGGGTCATCGGTTATGTTAAGGTGATTCTCAATCCGGAAAGGTTAGAATCTAAAATTTGTTACTGCCGAACATTGAGTCTTGTGATAAGCTTCGGGACAAAGCCAAGGATTACCTGTCTCCATCCTGTTAGATGGGAAAAACGTTGTAAGAAAGACCACGAACTTCCCCTACTCCCTAGGCTGAAGCCAATGCAAGGGTGTAATGTTTCTTAGGGAACTTCTTTATTGACCTTAGAGCACTAACCACATGCTATGGAGGTAGTCTAACTTTCGACTGAGGGCAGGTAAGCTTCAACTCTGTATGAGGAGGGACAGCTCCAATGATGAAGAAAGATCAATTTCTTTCAAGCTAAAGGCGAGGCTCAAGACTGAGCGATAACCTTTCACTGTCAAAACTGAAAGGAGTTTCTTCTTCCCAAAGAAAGCCAAGAAGAACCACTATTGCTGGAATAGCGGTATCGAAATGAGATACCCCCTCCACGACCCTAACAACGGACAACTGTCCACATCGCCAGGTAAACTGCAGTTGAAGACTCCCGGAGGCATCTTGACATCTTTTTTGGAATGTATTGCAAAAAACCTCTCTTCGCAAGGCAATGCTGGAAAACCTTCCAGCGTGAAGACGTAGGGACTTCTACGGCTTTGTGGTAGATCTTACGCATGATTGTCTGAGTGGATCGTGACGTGGAGGGAGACCTCTCGGGACTTCTATTAGCAGCAGAAGAAGGCCAGGGACCATTCTGTGATGCCATAGCGGAGGTGCGATGGTCAAAGCCTAGCTGGCGGAAGGCAAAACGGGGGACATGCGTAGACCTCAATGTTGTCCCACTAATGAAGCAGTGCATCTTACAGGCGCATCTGGGGATCCCATACTGGAGAGCTGTCCAATGGGAGCTTGCTATTCAGAGATGTAGCATGCCGATCCCATCGGGGAAGCCACAAAATCAGGACTTTGTTGGCTAACTAGGCTAGATCACTTGGAGCCCACTACAGCATTGCTCTACTCAAGATGTAAGAGGGTAAATTCCTTCTGTCCGAAATGAAGCGAGCTGATAGGGACCCAGAGTCGACTTCTGACCATCTTAACATTTCTACTACTAGATGGTAAAGATGCTGAAAAGGTAATGCCTTGCTTGCTACACAGGACACCACTCTGTTGTTGCTCATCAACACCACAAAGCGAACTGTCCGGGGGTGAAGAAAACTGTTGCAGGGCCAAAAAGGGTACCCTGACACAAGAGGATTATGTGCTGGGATCCTTCGGACTTGTTCCAGCACCCGAAGGCAGAGTGATGTCTGCCTTCTCCATCCCGAACGTAGTTTGTCAAACAAACTTGTTCAGGGAAAGGAGGCCACCAACTGGTATCCAGTCAACCGGAGCCCTTCTGCCAGAGAGAGTAGACTGTAGAAGCCTGGAGACTCCATTGTCAGGCATGTTCCCCTTCTTGGGGGACAGGAGGTTGTGAGGTGTCATTCCTTTTCTTGTGACATTGCTATGATATAAGAATGATGACGAAGCCTACAGTTTGGAACTCGGTGAGAAAGCTTGGGTTCGCGTAGTATATCGAGAAAATTCTCTACCATCTCTCGACAGGTGGCTTGGTATCCTGCCTTTCTTGCCGAACCTGCGAATTATTCTACCCCTGGATTTAACTAGGTCACCTGGGATTCATGAAACAACTCTTGTTTACAAGAAAACCTACAGGAGAGCGCTTCGTCAACTTAGATTACCTGTTCACAAGCTGAGGTCACGTGAATGTCATTTATTCCAATTCCTGTAGGAGTTTAACTAGAGATCCTGAGCGATCACTCCTGAGGTTCGCTACAGGGACTGGACAAACCAGATGGATCGACAAGTCACAATGGTTGAATAAGACTTGGTTGGAGAAGAGATGTGTCCTCAGAAACACAGCAGTAGAGGAACGTCGTTCCGTTGCGATGAGCTGCTCTCTGAAGGGCACAGCTGATTAACTCACGCTGAGGCGGAGCGTTGTCATCAGCATCCTGAAATGAGCAAGACCAAGGTCAAGCTTTGAGTTGGCAATGTTTAGCTCTCTCGACAGATAACTCCTGAGAATGCTGCATCTAAGTTTATCTTACTCAAGTACCAAGGGAGCAAGGTGAGCTAAGAGACAGAAACAGTCAGGGACACTAGAGAATCTACTGTATCAGTATCCATTACCTCCAGTCTCCACAAGGAACATCCCAGACCCTTCTGAGGAAACTAAAGCGCCTTCTCTGTCCCTCTGACTGGATCAACCCCCACGAGTAGCTATAGCCTTGTGAACAATAAAATGTTCATGACCAGATAGCTAAAAAAGTGAAGAGATCTCTCGAACCCGTGTTGCAAACATTTGTAAACATAGGAATGCGTCAATTCCATCCCCTAGTTCAAAGGCAGTAAAAGCGAAAAACCAAGAAGGGTTAAGGCTTACAAGACTGTTGTTTTAGGAGGGCAGGACAGAGTGAGATGGACGTAACAAGAAATAAAAAACCGAAATCCTGTGAGAGATCCGAGAGTTCTCTAATCCGTTGAATAGAAGTTCGAGATAAAAACCTTGAAGGAAGACTCCCGAGTTTATACCGAACTACATAGGAAAGAGACAGAAGCAAGAAGAAGGAAAACCTTTTCTGCGACGGTCGTTGGGTAGGACTAAGTCTCTACCTTCCTGGAGAGATCTGGCAAACAAATCTCCATAGTATGATGTCAGGGATTCTCTCCGCAAGCGGGGCTGTCAGTCGAAGGTGAAGGGCAACTCTCCCTCGGAAGGTAAGTTGCCCAACACCTGGTGGAGGTTAACTTTTCCTCAGAAGGGAAGTTGACCAACACATGGAGGTTGACCTCTCGGCAAACACACTCTGCTTCTCACTCTCTGCTTCCCGTCAACAAACTGAGCTCAAGTTGATGGTAGTCAGCAAATGCTGCCAACGATTCGCTGCCAACGGCAAATGGGTAAGGGCATATGCGCCACTCGTGAAATTTACGTCTACCATTTAACAGATGTACACTTGTAAGGTAACAAAGTACTAAAACAGTTAGACAAGGATACAAAGAGGCGACAATGCTAATGTCAAGGATCAATCCACAAGCATCGAAAGTAGTAGAAGCCACAGCAGGAAAAGTCAAAACAAATGCATGAGTCGAACTTTCGTGAAAGCCGACAAGGGGTGCAGTGTCGATGTCGAGGCTTGTGCATCTGAATGCACGAGCTATCCAACACGTTGATGTGGCGAGTGAGGTATTATGAGGTAAGGTTGACAAGTGTGCAGCACACCTCCTACCGTTGGCAAGTGCTTGGTTAGGTTTCAAGAAAAGAGCACGTGCTGAACTCCCTTATGGAGATACTGTGAGCACTACCGAAGTAGCGCGAGTAGTAACAATCATAGAATGAGATCTTGTGTCGTCGAAGAGCACACCGCAAGATCATGAACACACGTATGCGTTACCTCACTATCGCACACCTGCATCGATGAGGTAGCACTCTCTCTTGCTCTGCACTTGAAGAATTAGTATACTGTATGCATCTATTGTCCTTTCTTAGTGAAGATTGTAGGTGGCGAGCTCAGAACTCCTCGTTATAGGCATGCAGAGATTGTCGTCCTACTGGAATCTCCTAGAACACGCAGTAGCGTTAGCTCCTGCTCTGAAGATAAGTCTAGCGAGTGTATCCTTGAGCGAGCTACCGAGGTAGGGCACGCTCGCATCGATGAGGCATCGTTCGCTCTAGCTCTACGCAGAAGATATAGCACATGCGTCTATTGTCCTCTTGCAGTGAAGATTGTAGGTGACGAGTTCAGAGCTCCACATGATAGGCTTGCAGAAATCATCGTCCTACTGGAATCCCCTGGAACAGGTGGCATACTCACTGCTGCACCACTCACCACTTCCGTATGGGAAAGGTGTCTCCTGAGAGGGGAAGGAACATGCTTACTTCCTTTACATTTCCTCCGCTGGCTTAGACATCTCAGAAAAACTCCTGCAAGAAACAGGAACCATCTTCTGCCTTTGCACTCCCTCCACAGGAAGACATCTCAGAATGAGGGAGTGCAGCGTAGTCGGAGCTGGAGAAACCACTCAGGAGAGGACCTAACCAGCGAATGCAAAAGGTGCACCCTGCAAAGAGCAGGAACAAGCTTCTTTCCTTTGCTCTCCCTCTGCAAGCTGACATCTTGGAAAGAGGGAGTGTGGCATCATCGGCGCTGAAGGAATAACTGTAAGGCGGAATGAACCCACGAACGAGAAAGGTGTCCCCAATGAGTAGCAGGAACATACTTCAGACTTTGCACTCCCTCCAACGGCTGCCATCGCAGAACAAGGGAGTCTCACGTCATCGTCAGCACTGAAGGAAACCACTCGGGAGAAAACCTACCCCGTGAACGGAAAAGGTGTCCTCTGAGAGGTGCAGGATCATGCTTCAGATTTTGCACTCCCTCTGCCGGCTGCCATTGCAGAAAAAGTGAGTTCATCGTCGTCAACGCTGAAGAGGTCTCTTAGAAGAGAACCTAAACCGTGACCGGAAAAGGTGTCCTGTGAGAGGAGCAGGATCATGCTTCCGACTTTGCACTTCCTTCGCTGGCTGCCATCGCAGAACGAGGGAGTGTGTTGAAGTCAGCACTGAAGAATACCATTGAAAGAAATCCTGACCTGCGAACGGGAAAGGTGTCCCCGAGAAGCACAGGAACATGGTTCAGACTTTACACTCCCTCCACCGGCTACCATCGCAGAACGAGGGAGTGCATCGTCTTAAGCGCAGAGAAGCAAGACCGAAGTCAAGCTCTGGGTTGGCTGCAAGCAGCCTTCCCAACATCGAACTCGCAGGGTGTGAGCAACATACTGTATTCTTCAAGACAGTGAAGGTGCATCCACACGGAGAACGACTCCCCTGCGGAAGAAGACAGAGCCGCAGAGCTAGGGGAAGCCAGGGAGTCCTTCAGCCTAAGGATTGTCTGGCATCAAAGGGAAGAGATCGCAAGAAAAAGTTTCTCCGTTCTCAAGGAAAAACCCAGCATTACGCCATCTCCTAAACAGCAACACCCACACCAGTGAAAAGTAAACAAAAACTAAAGGAACAAATTAGTCAAAAGTCAGTCAAAACAGGTTGGGTGATGGACAGAGACGAACGTCCACTCTCCACCAAGCCAAAAGCAAAAGTGACAAGACAACACAGGCATGTGTGACTGGGGTAGCCAGTACTACCCCCTAACCCCCTAACTAGTGGTGGAGTAGTTGTACCTCACAAAAAATCTTAGGGCTAGTCTTTCAGCTTTATCAAAAGTATACTCCCTAATGAAGAGCAAAAGGGATTGTATTAGTGTTGGAACAAACCATCTTTAATGACTTCAAAAGTTCAAACTGGCAGCAAATGTTTTCATGTTGAACAGGCTGCCAGAAGTCTTTTTATAGTTTATATTTGAAATATCTGTTTTGATGTTACTTTTTAAAAAATATTTTATTTAAATTTTTCATTATTTCTCATATCGTTTATTTATTTCCTTTCCCCACTGTGCTATTTTTCCCTATTGGAGACCTTGGGCTTAACGCATCTTACTTTTCCAACTAGGGTTGAAGCTTAGCTAGTAGTAGTAGTAGTAGTAGTAGTAGTAGTAGTAGTAGTAGTAGTAGTAATAACATCAGTTTTATTTTTTACTCTCATGGGAATGTCACTCTGCATACTATTTAAGGATTGGCCGGAGGAAGCTCTATATGGCATTACACAATTACTGGTGTCAAAAACTGATAACATTTTATGCATATACATATATACAAATTACTCCATAACTATGACTAAATATCTGCTAAGCAGAAAGGCACTCAATGTAAGAATTAACACCCTTTTTTGTGACACAAGAAACAAAAGTTCTATACAAAACCTAACTTTGATCTTTACCTATCCACAATAAGGACAAAGTAAGGAAGGCCAGTTTGTTAGAAAACTGCTCAATGAAACTAAAGGAACTAACTAACAAATATGATTACTTAACCAGAGTGATGTTCAACTAGTATAACCCAGTCAGAAGAGCACCTTATTTTGAAAATAAATCAAAGGAATGCAGTTTCAATATAGCAAAGACAGCAAGCATTAATAAGAAAATATTAGCACTTTGAAATAACATTGATTGACTACATTTGGTAGTTATATTGTTAAGTGATTTCCCATAAAAAGTTCATTGTAGCTCAAAGTTCTAACCAAACTACTTAAAATAAAAATCCTGAGTTAAAGTAACAAAAATTCATTTGGAATTATCAACTTGGACTATATGGAATACACTGGGGCCCTATGAAGCCATTCAGCATCGAAGCAAAACTGGAGGAAAACCCTGCAGTTACACAGAGGTGAAAATTAAAGAGGTTGGACAGCTAAATGGTAAGATGCAGAAATGCAGGAACCAAAAAGCATCAAAACTGCCTCCATTTCAGGATACTGTTGTAAATGTTATACCTGTGATATATAGCTAAATCTTATAAGAAGTCTATATAACCTTATACAGCAGAAACCTTGGCACTACCAAGGTAAAGGGAAGAGATATTGAAAGGGGTGGATTATAGAACGTTCAGATTAATTACCCAAATAGGCAACACCAGAAGCATATAAAAAATAAGTAGTAGTTTGGACATGCAAAAGGTATTGAAACATGATGAAAACAAATGGGAGACCCAGGAACACATGAGAAAATGGAAAAATATTTCTAGTCAATTTTCAGCAATCTTCTATCATAAATTCTAATTGTAACCATCAACTTACTGTAGACCACTATGTTACTCTTCCATTGAAACCTAATTCTCACAGAAGCTTTTATAATATGGCTTCTCAACATGGTTATGAAAATTATATTCAAACCCTAGGAAGCCTGGCATTACCATGATATTTACGAATATACTGTACTGAATACCGATAACCTCTCATACTCGTTTGGTTCCCAGCCTGTTAATAATCCTTTGTGGGCACATCTTAGGTGAAAAGTTATATCTTAACATGGGACTTTATTCTATAAAACTCATGGGATGAAGAATCAACAGATTTAGAATAGATACCCAACAAATATTTCTTTCGAACTTTCATACAATGATTCATAGATATCATGCTTTATGTGTCTCACAGATAATCTTACCAGCAAGTTTCACTTAATATTATCTTATAGTCCTGTTTGGATTATTTATCTGCTTCATAATACACCTATTGTATAATACTATGGTAATATGGACAAAATGCTTTTCCTCAAAACAATTCTGAATGCTTAATAAGTAATTTTTTATTTAGGAAAACTATAACTTTTTCCAAAAACAATTCGTAAATTCTTAAATTATGTAATGTCCCACAAAATCACACTTATAAGCCTACTTATATCTCAGCTAGGGCTGGGATGTTTCCCAAAGAATATCAGAACCCTTGTAATTAACTTATACTGTTAGGAGATGCTTTTTATTAACACTTAAAACATTTTCAATGCAATTCGGATAAATTGTTTTATTTCAAAACAAATAGCCACACTTTTAACTTAGACCAACATTTCTGACCTACCACAATAAGGGTACAATAAGTTTAGCCTACTACAAAATTGATTAAACTTGCCTTTTGCATGTCCATACCTTAGCATAAATATATAACAAAACTACTCTCAAATACAACATTAATGACAACATAATAGATAAATTGAAAGAAAAAAAATGTTTAACAGTTCTCGAAAACAGATTGTTAGCCTAAGCCTATCTACCACTGACAGCTTTCGTCCATATTGATTGTAGGTCTTACCATAAGGACAAATGCTTTTCAATAATAATAATTGTCTATGCATTGCCAATACGTGTAGAAAATCTTACTATAAAAAAAGTGTCAGTGTTAAAACGAAATTATCGAACTGTTGGCCTAGATTTATTTCATACATGAAAATTTTGACAATGACAGCAGTCGAAGATCCCCCCCTATCAACTTTCTCTCTTTTAGACAGCGAATCTTGGCCGTAACATGTATTTATTTCCTGTATGTTAATGATCCCTAACAGCAAACCACTCTAGGGAATTCGCCATTGGACTTACCTTATACATAAATAAAAAGAAATACCAGGTCGAAATATAATCACAACTGTTATCTGTACACAAAACACAACGGCACTTTATTTATTCCACCTCACGTCGTGAGAACTTACAGACAAAAAGTAAGGTATCTCATTTGCAATTTTCAGAGGTGTTTTTGGGCTCAAGCCATGGCGTCCTGATGGAAGGTTCCTGTTTGGTAGCTTCCTTGGGTATAAGACTACTAAGATATTCCCAGAGAATTTAACCACAGGTTATCACAGAATTCTAACTTCTGGAGCGAGTATCTCAAAGGTTTCCCTTTAAGACATGGCGTCCATCAGGACGCCATGGCTATCTCACCCAAAAATAGATTTTTCGCTTCGCTCAAAATCCGTTTATTTTTATCAAGTCGTTAGATTATGACCAATAAAAATAAATTTCTTAAATATGTACTCCTAGTGCGAATGGCTATTAGGATTTTTTAGTTAAGCCAAAATTTATAGCTAAGAAAATCTAAAATTCTCAGGAGAGATTACATCTAAGGAAACTACTTCGCCTACTCCAAGAACGAGAGAACTTGTCAGCAAAATGCTACTTAATCTTTAACATGGGAACTGTAATTGTGTTTGTTCGATGTCATTCTCTATGAATTCTATTAAAAATTAGCTAGCAAAGGTGGACAACGATTTTGGGATATGGCATAGGCTGCATTGTTTATTCTTGCCAAGAACTATTTTCCAAACTTCAGGAATAAAAAGCGAGACGAGCTGTTACTTATCTACAAAAGCCAAACAATAAAAGAACAAATTAGTACGATTCATCAGTCTTTCAATATTATCTTAGTGTCATTCACGATTTATCCAACATTAGCCTACCATAGTTTACAGGAACTATATGATTTATTTGTTTAATCTTTCGTTCCTAAATTATGATATTGTGAAATTAATGTGCATCTTTCAACATAGCTTAGGGTAGTAAAAGATTTGTTCAACTTTGTTCTGGCATTGCTCATCTGCATTCAAAGACTTCCGACGGTTATAATTATATAGAATTGTAGCAGGATATTGAAAAGTTGAGAGAGAGAGAGAGAGAGAGAGAGAGAGAGAGAGAGAGAGAGAGGAGAGAGAGAGAGAGAGAGAGAGAGAGAGAGAGAGAGAGAGAGAGAGAGTGTGTGTGCCTGTTTTGAAATTTAAGAAGTCGTATGTGACTGACATGATTCTTCTCTCTCTCTCTCTCTCTCTCTCTCTCTCTCTCTCTCTCTCTCTGATGAAACTATATTTTACAAATAGAGTAAGCAACAATGAGTCTTTAATGAGGCTTGGAAATATATATAAAAAAGGTAAGCGATGTATTTTTTTCTACACCAAAACTTTCATTTTTCTAGACAATTTCTTCTTATCATTTGTTATAAACTTATAGTTTCATAAAAAAAAAAATCTATGTTTTTCTTGAATTATGATATCACTTCAATTTAATTTTCATTTTCTACTCTACGTATCCTACTGAGTAATTTATGCTTTAATTCTAATTTTCATATATTCTATTTAATTGATTTGAAAATCAATTCCCGGTCTCTCTCACCACTTTAATAGGCTTTACATCAAACAATATCCGTTCACACATCTTTTCGAAATTTGCAATGAATCACTAATCGTCTGATTACTTACCTTATCCCTAACCTCATTTACACTTTTGAAATTGGACATTTATTTATGTCCCCGTCTTCAGATATTTTGGTTTTTGATGAAGAAAACACACACACACACACACACACACACACACACACATATATATATATATATATATACCACCAATTATGTAGCAGAACCTAAGACTGCGTAACTTGTTTTGTCAGCCAACACTAGAAAAAGCCAAATGATTTATGTAATGCTTGTAAAATTGTAATTTTGCAATATTCTATTAGTGATAACTTCACATTAAGCAGTGTTGTCTTGCTTCATTCTTTAAATCTTATTTTTTTTTTCTATCAATCTATTATTTCCGCACATAACATTTCTGCACACGATCAACCAACTTTGAGGATCTTTAGGTCCATGGTGTTGGAAATGATTGAGATTGGTTTGCTCACAACAATACGGATTACTTAATTGATGTATGCAATTAGTGTTACAGCATAACAAGATCAGTGACACTAATCATTGCCGGGATGATGATGAAGTGCATACGTATGGATATAGCTATAATTAATATGGAAAATAAGATATGCCTTCAAAACAGTACATAATTTGAAACTCTATTTTGGTTACAAGAAACACATTACAAAGAAATGTAAATATTTTCTGTTCTGTTGAGTAGAATATCACAATTTAAAGAGACCGTGTAGATGCAAAGTTCAGAGTGACCACTTTGCGTTCTCTACATGAAAAACTATTAAAATGACATGCAAAAATATTTTCATACCTGAATTGGGAACGATAATTCCATTTGTATAGCTAATAGAACTTTACCTGAAAACATAAAATAATAAAGATCATTACATCACTTTAAACGAATAACCTTCCTAAGGTTTACAGTTAACTTACATATATAATATTCAGAACTCTGATGCTACGTATGTCACCTGTTTCAAGGTTATAGCAACAGAGTAATGCTATACTCAGGTTTCTCTCCTAATAATGAAAGTTAAATGAAAATAAACAGATAACACGGCATGAACATAGTTTCAGTAACATGTACACATGGCAAGACAAGCATATTCGTGTCATTTTTAAAAGAAATTATTTAGTGGTTGAAGAGGTCTTGAAACTTATAATGAGGTAGAGAACGCACCCTTCACATCAACGTTTTGCAGGTTTAGTTATTCATAGACAGTGCTGCCACCTAGGAAAATCAATTGGCAACTGCCATACATTTGGCTGTCAAAATCACAATGTAAACAAATATTTTTTTTTATTTGTTTATGAACTCTACGTTATAATTACCATATACTATCCAAGATATATATTTGAACAAATATAAAATAAGCATAAGTTTAATATTATTTTACACCGCCCTTTACCAAACTTGGAAATAAAAAAAAGTTAAAGTTTGTGAAGAAAAAAGTAAAATATTGCAATATACTCGTTCACATGATTGAAACAGAGATAATTATATTCTGGGACATAAGGTAACATGATTGAAACGGGGGCGGAATTATGTTCTGAGAAATAAGCTTACTAAAGCACGAGAGAGAGAGAGAGAGAGAGAGAGAGAGAGAGAGAGAGAGAGAGAGAGAGAGAGAGAGAGAGAGAGAGAGAGGGGGGGGGATGCTAGGGAAAATATAGGAATATGCAAAAATTTATTAAAACTGGAGAAGAAAATATAAACGGCAAACACTCAAGAAATAAATAAAAAGTAAAGTGGCAAATGAAATAAAAAAAAATAGAAGAAAAGAAAGCAGAAATGACCAAACCGAGGTTTGTAAACAGTAATGACAAGAGATTAGCTTACATAATTAAGACAGGCTTTGGAAATTAAAGGTAAAAGTATGCAAGCTGTGCTGTCTCTTTAGGAGGTATCTTATGAATGAATTTTCTGCACATTGCAGTACTTTGCCCCTACGCTTGTAGTAGTATGCCCACAATCACACAAACACGCACACACACACACACACAGAGAGAGAGAGAGAGAGAGAGAGAGAGAGAGAGAGAGAGAGAGAGAGAGAGAGAGAGAGAGAGAGAGAGAGATGTTTAACCTCGGCAAGTCCTACCTTACAAATAAAGAAACTCCTAATAAACAATTGAAAATATAATATAATTATTGATAAAATTAATATACCCCAACATTATTAGTTCCCCATTTTATGATATTCTTTTTCAAAGATCAATTGCAGAGTAATGACTATTTTGAGGCAAACTATTGAAAGAACGAAAACATTAAAGATTGTTTCTTGATCTAGATTTGACACACTGGTTATGCATCATTGAAACCTATGGGTGTTTTCAGTAAACTTAGTCTATCATACCTTTTATTGCAGGTCACGGGAGCTTTTTGGACTGCAAACAGTAGTCACTTATCCAAGTTCTGAAGGTAATTAAATGGCATGTACAGGTAAATAAAGGGAATAGTATATTGCTATAACAATGAACCTCAGCTTAAGACTTTTTTATGGATTCTTAATTATAGTTTTGCCTATTAAATGAATTTATTAACTTCGAAAAAATAATTGTTCCTCCTTAATTGGATTGCATCTCTTGAGGAAACAGCTGAAAAAATGTAACAAATCATCTGGATCTTCAAGCAACAGGGACTGTAACATTGCATTACAAAAAGCACCACACTAACTTCCAGTGGAAAGGTTGTTTTCTCGAGTCTCGGAGCATTTTCTCCATCCTACTTTAGAACTGGGGCAGCACTCTATCTGAGGCACTATTCAGATTGGTGGTAGACATCTTTGTGTGGGTAAAACATAATAGAAAAGTAATGCTTTAAGTTTCATCCCAGGAGTGTAGTCAATAGGCCACTGGATACAGAGAGCTGTGTGATATCCTCTTGGAGGATCTATTCACAAAGTAGGCTAAAAGGTGGGTGCAGCTAGTGGCTGAAGAGATTGAAAATAATGTCAACTTTCAAGCCTTGAAGTTATTCTGGATGATCTTCAAATACTACAACTTCATGCATGAAGGTTATCTAAGCATCAAATTTCAGATAGGTTTTTCTGAGAAAGCAACCACAGATTTCATAATCCTTTGGAGTTACAATCAACATCATTTACCAAGAAAATTGGATCAAGTTCTGTGTTTGGTACACATATTCCAGCTTAGTAAACTAAAAGGTTAAAAGTGTCCGGTTTCAGCTCTAATTCCATCCAAAGAGATGCTCATCAGAATGTAAGCCAGGCAAACCCAAAGCCTCACTATGCTTGTGGTTCCACATGACAGCAGTGTTGGTGAAAATGGCAAAAAAGATCTAGATGATTGCAATAATTGCAGAGGCATCACACTTACGTCAATTGTCATGAAAATATATACTGTATGATTATTCTAAAGATACTTGAGAGAAAGATTGATGAAAAGCTGAGAGATAAACAAGCATTATGTAGAATATAGAAACCAAACTTTGATGGCATTTGTAGACTATAGAAGAAAAAAAAGAAAAAAAACTTTGATAGTGTGCAGAGGACAATTTTGTGGAGTTGTGCATTATTATGGAGTTCCTCTTAATTATGTAAATTTGATTAAGTCTGTTCATGAGCACAGCAAGTACGAAGTTAATGTTAGTGGAGTCCTATCAAATGATTTTCCAGTGAACAGAGGAGTATTCCTAGGGTTGTTGTTGCCTGATTGGTAAAGTCTCTGCCTGGTGAGCGCCAGACGTAGGTTGAAGTCCCGCTCAGATTCATTAGTTCCTTTAGTGTCTGCAACCTTGCCATCCCTGTGCGCTAAGGATAGGGGATTTGGGGGAGCCTATAGGTCTATCTGCTGAGTCATCAGCAGCCATTGCCTGGCCCTCTCTGGTCCTAGCTTGAGTGGAGGTGGGCTTGAGCACTGATCAAATGATATATGGTTAGTCTCTAGGGCATTGTCCTGCTTAAAAGGGCAACGTCACTGTCCCTTGCCTCAGTCATTCATGGGTGGTCTTTAGAAAAAAAATGTGCTGTCCCCTATGTTTATTCTCCTTATAGATTTTGTAATGCATAGAACAGTTGGGGATGGTGAAGGATTGGACTGGATTGGTAATAGGAAATTAGCCGAGCTAGAGTATGCTGATGACGTTCTCCTTATTAGTAAAACACCACAGGATTTGCAACACATGCTTACCAGAATGTAACAAATATCACATGACTTTGGGCTCAAGATAAATAGAAGAAAGACAGAGATGATGATATATTGCAGGCTCAAGATAAATAGAAGAAAGACAGAGATGATGATATATTGCAGAAGTCTTCCAAGTCATCAACCAACCATCAGTAGCATGTTCACCTCCAATAGATTTATAGTTTACAAGAGTTTCTACTTAACCAAAGGATTGTGGTGGCCTGGAAACATTGTGACTTGCAATCTGTAGGTTGTAAGTTTCAGCCTTGCTCAGTCCTAATAGTTTCCAGTGGTTTCTACATCATCATTGTCCTTTTCAGGTGGGGGTAGGTAGTTTCGGAAAGTCTGTCAGCTTAACTGCAGAGTCATCAGCCATTATCTGGCAATAGCTTGAGTACTGATCATATGACATAGTTGTGCTTCAGTGCTTATTATCTATTCTGAAAATGAGTGACATGTAAAATACTAAAATCTGACTAATCTGCCCTTAGTTACATACTATTGAAATAGTAAAGCTTGCCAAGTTATCCAATCTAGTGGGTAGGATTATTGTGAAGATCAAAATACCAAACTAGCAGGTTATCACATTTGCAGACTGTCTATGATGGGTGAAACGATGATCATGACACATGTAAGATGCGATGGAAATGACAGTGGGATATATGATGCGATGAATTGCCTAACTACCTTGTAAGTGGCCATGAAAAAGTCAACAGGTCAAAATAATATAAAAGCAGTTGCTCGCAACATCCTCAAGCTGTGGGGAAATGGTACGTGTACCCTAATGTTTTTAAATAACAGGTGACTTGATGGAATAAGCTTCATATTAAGTAAAATTTTATTTTTGTTCAGATTAACTAGTCAACACACCTTACTTTTAGCAACCTTGTTATAAAGGCTAAAATAGTTGTTGGGTACCTGAAAAAAGATAAACAAATTCTAAACTCATAAGAGTATTATGGAGAGGTTCTTTTCTAGTGCCCTAGGGAACCAGATATAACCTATTTCAAATTTGCAGACATTTTATTATAACTTTTCCTCCCTGCTATTTTTACCTTCTAATCAAAGTTGTCATACTTCCTTATAAAAAAAAAATCTCCATCATGAGGCTCAATACTAATCAGTATTCTATTATCATTCGTAACTACACTACAACCCTAGTTGGAAAAACACGATGCTATAAGCCCCAGAGCTGCAACAGGGAAAATAGCCCAGTGACGAAAGGAAATAAATAAACTGCATAAAAAGTAATAAAATTTTTAAATAAAGTATTTCAAGATCAGTACCAACATTATAACAATAAAATATTTTAAGAACAGTAACAACATTAAAACAGGTCTTTCATAGATAAACTATAAAAAGACATGTCAGCCTGTTCAACATAAACACATTTGTTAAAAATTGAACTTTTGAAGTTCTGCCAATTCAACTACCTGATTGTTATTATTATTACTAGCTAAGCTACAACAATAGTTGGAAAAGCAGGATGCTATAAGCCCAGGGGCTCTAACAGGGAAAATAGCCCAGCGAGGAAAGGAAAAACTGTAAGAAGTTTAAGAACAATAATAACATTCAAATAAATCTTTAACATACAAACTATAAACACTTGAAAATAACAAAAGGATAAAAAAATCAAAATAACAAGAGGAAGAGAAACAAGCTGGAATAGTGCCCGAGTGTACCCTCAAGCAAGATTAGGAAGATCACTCCACAACTTGGTCATAGCTGGAATAAAACTTCTAGAATACTGTGTAGTATTGTGCCTCATGATGGCGAAGGCCTAACTATTAGAATTAACTGCATAGCTAGTACTGTATTACGAAGATCTGAATGTAAAGGATGGGCAGGATTATGAAAAATGTTATGCAAAATGCAGTAATTGAACGACGGTGCCAGAGATTACTATCTACATCAGTAACAAGAAATTTAATAAACAGGAAGTTCCTGTCCAACAAATTAAGATGAGAATCAGCAGCTAAAGACCAGAGAGGAGAACAATACTCAAAACAAGGTAGAATGATAGAATTAAAGCCCTTCTTCGGAATAGACTAATCACCAAAAATCTTAAAAGACTTTCTCAATATGACAATTTTTTTGTGCAATTGAGGAAGCGACAGACCTATTCTGTTTCTCAAGAGTAAATTTGTTGTTGAGAATCACACATAAACTTTTAAAAGAACCATCAAGAGTTAAAATACATTATCAATGCTGAGATCTGGATGTTGAGGAGCAACTGTCTTCTACCTACCTATTATTATTATTTGCTAAGCTACAACCCTAGTTGAAAAGCAGGATGCTATAAACCAAGGGGCTCCAACAGGGAATATAGACCAGTGAGGAAAAGAAACAAAGAAAAATCAAATATTTCAAGAACAGTAACATTAAAATATAAATATAAACTTTAAAAACTTCAACAAAACAAGAGGAAGAGAAATAAGATAGAATAATGTGCCCGAGTGTACCCTCAAGCAAAAGAACTCTAACCCAAGACAATGGAAGACCATGGTACAGAGGCTATGGCACTACCCAAGACTAGAGAACAATAGTTTGATTTCGGAGTGTCATTCTCCTTAAAGATCTGCTTACCATAGCTAAAGTCTCTTCTACTCTTACCTAGAGGAAAGTAGCCACTGAACAATGATAGTGCAGTAACCCGTTGGTGAAGAAGAATTGTTTGGTAATCTCAGCGTTGTCAGGTGTATGGAGACAGAGGAGAATATGTAAAGAATAGGCCAGACTATTTAGTGTAAGTGTAGCAAAAGGTAAATGAACCGTAACCAGATAAGAATCCATTTTAGTACTCTCTGGCCAGTCAAAAGGACCCCATAACTCTCTAGCAGTAGTATCTCAATGGGTGGCTGGTGCCTTGGCCAACCTACTACCATTCTTTGAGTTTGTTTGGATTCACCTTCATGCCACATAATATGTCAGCTGTGACCATGTTGTGGAATAATCTTCCCAATCAGGTAATTGAATCGATGTAACTTGAAAAATTCAAACTTGCTGTAAATGTTTTTAAGTTGAACAGTCTGACATATATAACTTTTTATAGTTAATTCACGAGATATATTTTAATGATGTATCTGTTCTAAAAATGTTATTTCATTTGTTTATTACTTCTCTAGTAGTATATTTCCTTTCCCCACTGGGCTAATTTTCCCTGTTGAGGACCTTGGGCTTATGGTATCCTGCCTCTTCACCTAGGGTTGTAGCTTACCTAGTAGAAATAATAACAATAGTAATACTGTATTTCTTTCACGAAAAAATAATAATACTGTATTTCTTTCACGAAAAAATAATAGTACTGTATTTCTTTCACAAAAATCATAAAATGTACAAAATGCTCAATTCACATTTTCATTGTAAGTATGAAGGTATTGAGTTGTTTTACATGAATCATCCTATGTTTTTTTTTTCTTTTTGTTACTATAAAAGAGAATGATCCTTACCACTCCTTTTTTATTTATCCTTTGAGATAGCATGGACAGCCTTAGTCCATTCAAATGTCTGTCACTGTTCCCAAGCAATGGTTAAAATTACTGAAGACTCCTTGACATCATTGACTACAAATTGCAAATATTTTGCCTCACTCATGTGATTGCTCCTTTCCAATCAACAAAGAAAATGCTGGGAAAACAGGAAAAGTGACTTGGCGCTGTCTTGTCCTTCCTACGATTAAGCAGACAAATTCCCCTTCCTGACTCACACTGGGGTTGACGACTCATGGCCAGAGACTATGGCAAGGGAAGAATTTAACCAAAAACAACACGGCAAACCAGAAATTAACTGATTCAAGAACTGTGTAATTAAAGTCACCAAACCTGTGACTCCATCAACACCTGGATTGAAGCTAGAATCTTTCCTGAAGAAAGCACTTGGCATCGATTTCTCAACATTTAACAACCAACCAAGCACAGTCACAAAACAGGTATTGTAGTTGCAATGATATCCAAAAAAAAAAAATTACTAGTTTACTTGAAATTAATCGCCCATTTCCAGTCCACACTTTCTGCCCGTTTCAAAATCATTGTATCAGTGAATATCAAGGAGGGGTCATCCAGCAACTCTCATGAATTTGCATAACAACAATGTGCAAATTGACCTCTACCTTAAGTAGATTTTGTACCTGTGAGAAAGCAGTGTAGATTGTAGTGGTTCTTTTCTGTTCCCAAGTAATTCTGTAGTTGCTGGAATTTTTTTTTTTCTTTTTTATAATATTGTTCAGTAACATAGACATCAGTTAAACGCTTCCCTTCCCCTGCTTTCATTTACAGTAAATTGTTGTTATTATTGTTAGCCAAACTAGAACCTTAATTGGAGAAGTTGATTGCCGCAAGCCAAAGGGATCAAACAGGGAAAGCTGCCCAGTGCAGAAAGGAAACAAAGAAATAAAGTACAAATGAGTAAACAAAAGGTATAGAATGCATTAAGATCAGTGACAATTTTAAAGTCATATATAAACTATATATGGCTTAAGACTATAAAGCGCAAAGTAGGACATGACGAATGGAGAAGTATTGAATTAAAAGCTCAAGACAGAGACGACTGGTGAAATCTAACCGAGGCCCTTGGCGTCAATAGGCGTAGGAGATGATGATATAAACTATAAAATGAGATGTCAACCTGTTTAAAAGAAAAGCCAAATATATGCAGCACGTTTGACTTCTGAAATTCCACAGATTCAACAACCAGATTAAGATGATCATTCCACAATTTGGTCATAGCTGGAATAAAACTTCTAGAATACTGTATAGTATTGAGCATTATAATGTTGAAGGCAAGACTGTTATAATTAACTGCATACCTTGTATTATGTACTATTTAATTATTCACAACTAATCTCGAAAGTATTAGAAATTCTTGAGTACTTGTGTACACGACCCGTCAAAAATTACTACTAAATATTTAAACCGATATGCACATACTCACAAACCCCTCTCCCTTCTCCTGAGGGACAGGGAGAGCTGAGCATGACCAGAATGAAAATATGTATGTACATAATATAGTTATACATATAGCTAGACAATCACTATACTGTAGGGGAGATTCTTCTTAAAAAAAAAAAAAAAAAACACAAAGAATATTAATGTATAATCAAATAAGAAATTTATTCGAGAGCATATTAATTGCAGGTTGAATGAGAATTGTGGCTTGCACTGTTAAGCTAACAGTAACTAAGTTAACATGCCTTTATAAAAGGTTATAGAATTGCCTTGAAATTGGAGAAATTATTTTAGTTTGTTCACTACTGTGTAGATCTTAAGTACAGTAGGTATTCACTACAACACTCTTTACCATCTCAAGATCTAAATGAGAAACCTCAAATAAAAAAATTCTATTTAGTCCAGAATTTTTAGAAGTCTAGCAAATAAGTGTGACTTCAGCATCAAGGAAGAAAGAAGAGATGAAAGGCCAGTCAATCTTAAATCTCATTCTAGAAGTTGTGGTGGCTGTGGTAACGTCCCTGACTGGTGAATGCCAAACTGGGGTTCGAGTCCTGCCGAGTCATCAGCAGCCATTGCCTGGTCCTCCTTGGTCCTAACTTTGGTGGAGAGGGGGGACTGAGTGCTGACTATATGTGTACTGTATATGGTCAGTCTCTAAGGCATCGTCCTGCTCGATAGGACAATGTCACTGTCCCTTGCCTCTGCTATTCATGAGCGACCTTTAAACCTTTAAAAGGCCAGTCAACAATATATCTCCTTCTAGACGTATATTGTCGTAAGACGAAATGCTTCCTGTCCTATGAAGGAGCCAGGTTTGCTACATGACCTACTGAACCTCTACCACTGGTTCAAGGATAAAGGTATACAAGAAGCTGCAGTTACTTTTGTGAGTAATTGGGAGCAAAGGTTGTCTGTTGATAACATTACTATTTTCGCGAATAACCTCCAACAGATTTTTCCTACGAATTTGGTTAGACCCAATCTTCTCGAATTGTGTGATCGATCCTATATCCTTGTGGGTGCCAGTGTTAAATTGTTACAGCGAAGCCAGACGGTACTATACTGGCAATGAACCCCTGAAAGGTGATAGATACCATTGCTTAACGGTCAGAATGACTAGCGGCCCGTTTTCCTATTTGCTTTGCTTGAGCAATTCCTTTAAGAGACCTGAAGACGTGAAACACTTACCGTAGCTCAGACACACTAAGAGTACAAAACTGTTCCCCTCCTAGTATGCACCTTCTTCTTTAGCGGAGACTAGTTGATCAGACAAATGAGGCAGATTGATTCTTCTCTGATGACTTCTTCCTCCACGAACAAGTAGTAGTACTTGGCATTAAGTGCGAGCTTAGGGTTACCCACTAAACAATGAGAGTGCTAGCTGACAGTGGAGCATGCGCCAACAATTGTGTTTCGAAATACTTTATGAAGGTTTGTGCCAATAGAAAGAATCTCCAGATCAGGCTAATGTACGTAGAAGACTAACAGTCACACTAAAAAGGGCGAAACACTAGAAATAACGCGAATACTACTAGCGATTTGTCTTTAGAAACTTCTCTGTACAAGAAGAGTGGAGCCCTTTCTATCCCAAATGGCAGTGTGACAAGACAAAGGATTGCTCTCAGGTAACCTCTATTGTCTTGTCATCTCCCGGAGTCTTCTTTATTCTTTGTCTACGGTGCACGCACTTACGGAAAGTGCTTTTGATATCGCCCTACTGGCATGAATATTTCACAACCTTTACTTTCAACAGACCAAATTACAATGTTCTCTACGATGCAAGTCACAGGTGTTCTTATTCCAAGTTCACCACTTTTAATTAATCCATACCTCCAAATGTTTACTGGGAGCAATATACCATATCTTTCTGGGGATTACCCCATGCCACCAGACTTCTTGTTTTATCTAGGTCAACTTGCTTTTATTACTTTACCCAATTCAATAGTGAATAGTGTGGTCATATTTCCACTATAGCAAGTTTTCCTAAATAATTAAAAAATCAACTTTTAATTGCAAATGTACGTTTTGTAGCATCCTGATGGTGTTTAATATTTACTACTTATAGAACAGAATGACAATTGTACAGTATTTCCCATTCTATAATGTACAGTATTACCATTACATAAATATCTATATTTTATATAAAAATCTAAGCGCTATTAATATAAAGTATTCCCTTTACAAAATATCAATTTGCTACTTAAACGAACGAAATAATGTGTTGAGTGAAATAAAATGTGTATAACACGAGGATCTGTACCGTTTAGTCTAAACAACAAATTAACTGTTAGTACTCTTAATAACCGCTACCGACCACAGTAGTAATTGGTATCGGCAATCAATACTTGTTAAAATATTACTCCGTATCATATCAAAAGGAAATCTCTTAACTTTAAATGGTACCAGTCACATATTCATAACAAATATCAGTGTCTTCTAGGATTTCCTTATCTAGAGAGAGGCAAAGATGGGTAGGTGGAGCCCTACCACTCGGAGCAAGGAGACGAAAGAGAGGGCAAAGTAGACGATTAGCTTTAAGTTCTTTCTAGTGTGGCGCCTATTCCAAAGTGACAACACTCCGTGTTGCAAGACACTAGGAATCCATGAAGGACAGCATAGCCAGCAGATTTTTTTAGACTCCAAACACAAAGAGTTTCGTACAAGTTATGTTATCTGTATTAAAATTATAATTGTTGTGACTTAAAAATAATTTATTTTTTTATTTCATTTGCCCTTTCATTACAGGACCCAATTAATTATTTCCTTTCATTTCAGGTTTTTGCAACGGTCTACACTCAGTAGGGAAATTAGTTCAAACCACAATGTATTAGAAAATACCAAAAGGGTGTTCAATCAAAATCAGAATACAGTACACCAGTGAAAACCACTTTATTAAACATGGCTGCTACTACCGAAAAAAAATTCATCTACTAGAATAGAAAACACAGGCACCGAAAAAATAATATATTAGGTGATCCTGGGCCTACTGAAGTACAGAGTACCTAAGAATGTGTTTCTGAAGTAGTGCATGATAGTGAGGCAAAGTTGCGCTTGTCCAAAACTGCTACAGTATTGCGAGTGTGACCAAAGCCGAGACGCACTTCAAGGGGGGTGCGCAACACTCGCAAAACCAGGGTCTGTACATCTAAGAGACAAAGCACAAACACTCGTCAGTGCTCCCAAAGGAGACTGGACATGAGCCCTGTGAGTTTCTACAGGAGGAAGTGTGAACAAGGCTGTACAGGTTTTCATGTATGCTGGCACACTGCAATTACAGCAGGCTCTTCCCAGTAAAGGGAGGAATACCGTGGCAGAGGTCAAAAAGGACATGGCCTCACATGCCATACGGGCATTACGGCGAGGGGCTGGGACTATAAATGGTCTGCGCACACCATTGTTGTGTTGCACCGAGAATCTGGAATGAGGCATAGTCGATTTGAGCATTTTTCCGAAACCCCAGGGGGAGGGGGTAACCTTAGTAAGTTTGAAACTGTCCGTGATCAGCCGCTTCTAGTTTCACCTCAAAGGATCACCCAACTGGGTGCAACTCCCAGAAGCATGTCTGCAACTGGATTTGTTCATACGATGCAACTGCATGAATGAAGGGTGAAATATCAGAGGCGTCGAATGCTGCAGCTGTGGGCACGAGCTCTGGAGGGTGTGTCTGATAGGAATAGCATGGTAGCCCCATAGGGAGGCAGGTGTGTGCTTTAGCTATGCCTTAGCAGCAAGTGGTTAAATCTCGCTAATGGTTTTCCACCAAAGACGGATTAGAAGGACATGGTTGACCCTTGGAGAGGACGCAGTTATACCTCAGTAAAAGTTTTACAGTTAGTTTCAGCTTCGCCGAAGTAATATACTGTATCAATAGTGAAGTGAGTTTGTATTTAGCATTGGAACAAATAACCAAAATTAATATATTAAGAGTGAAGAGCAAAAGGGTTTGTATTAAGCATTGGAACAAATAACTACTGTACTCGAGAACTTAACTTTAGAGCCTTGAAAAGAAAGTGGGCTGGGCTACTTGTCTAGAATCAATCTGCATTACCTATCTTAACAAATTCTACAGGCTTTGCACCTCATATCTAACTACCGTATTGACTTCATAATTTTGCAAATGTCGACACATTATTAGGTTGACTGGATTCATTAGCAGTTATTGGACACATGAACTTGCGTGGCATTTACAATTACATTACAAGGTTTTGCATTGGAGATATTATGAATTGAAAGACTGGGATGATAAAGTCCCTTATGTTAACAAGAGAGAGGGGGTTTTTCTCAGTATTGAGTGCAGCTAGGGACCAAAAGGGATACTACAAAAATCCTCAGTAATGCACTGTTCAGTGTTTTCTACACTTGCTGCATTATCCAATGAGTATTATAATAGCAACGATCTAAGTATTCAATGATCATAATAGCTTTACTGAAAGTATAGGATTCCAGTTTTCAGGATATCAGCGGTGAAGGGCTTCACATGTATATATAACACAAAATTGTATTACATATTATGGTGGAAGAATAATATCCTTTCTACTGGTAGTATATGCTGTAGACCACAATTTCAAGTTTCAATGAGAACAGAATCAGACTGCAGTAATTAAAGTTATGAGCTACCAAAAAATATCAAAACAATCTCACCGTGTACTATATACCAAAACATCCCTCCTTGTAATTTCTAGGAATGATGAAATATCAAATTAACTAATTTTAAGTATACAATGAAAAGTTCTTGACCAATTTTCTGAATCACAGTTAATCTGGAACAAAATGTATAAGAATAAGTACAAGCAGTTCACTGTTCATTAAATTTGACTACCTTAATCTACATTAGAAAATGGGAATGAAAAATACAATTAAATTGCACCTGATTACTTTATTAAATGGTAATTGACGGAGAAGACATCAGGCTGTCAAAAAAAATTACTCCCACTCTCAGCTTAGAGCTTGAGCTTGGTCCTCCTCCAGTGACGGCGCTTAGCATTGTACCTGAAAAGAGAAGCCTTGATTAAGATTCTTAAGGCAGTACATTGATCCACCAAACCTTAGCAATTTAAAAAAAAGACCAATGATATTCCAGTTAAATTCTTTCTTATAACAGCAACATTAACTTGCACTAAGATATACAGTACAGTACTCTAACTTTATGAAGGAATTACTAATGGCTATTTCGCAAAACAAAAATTGAAGCCCAGTAATCGTTTTTATCAAACTTACCTAATTTTATTTCCCGTGCAGTTTCTAATCCATGGAGGAATTGGCCTATTCTGCTTCAGCTTTTTGGCCAGTTTCATTTTGATACGGAAAGTTTTGTGAGCCGCCTGGGGAAATGAAATAAAGGATATGAAATATGGTATAACAAATTTTTGTTCAATATTTAAATAAGCACTAACATATACAAACCAAATTATGCTTGAATATCCACTAAATGCACACCTACCTCAAATTATATTCGAAACCATAAGGATACCTTTAAATACCAACGCACAATAACAGTACATACTTGCGCTTCAAATTAAAGGCTGATCTAATTGCCAATTTAATCCGTTAATCAAAACTACAAAGAAACTAATGTGGTATACATGTATTCTTAGCTGTACAGTATTACTATCATAGATGAACCTGTCTTTGGTGATGTAGAATTCATGAAGGATAAAATCTAAATGAACATACATACATATACCAAGGCACTTCCCCCCATTTTGGGGGGTAGCCTAATCTAAATGAAACATCAGTAAAACCTTATTCGTTCATTTTTGGAATTGGTCAAGCATGTTTTCTTACTCAAAAGCCAGTCAATCCTTCCTTGGCTTGCTAATTCAATATTCAATTCGTCAAATCATCCCCCTTTTCTAATATTGAACTAAATTATCAACTTTGAAAATTGAAAATTATTGTTCAAGTAGAACCCAACTAGCTCACAGGGTAATGGGCAGAGCAAAACATGTTCCACTTGGCAGAAACAGGAGAAATGAGAAAATGTTTATTCATGAGGCAAGCGAGTTACAGCAGAGCAAAAACCAATAAACTGTCAGGAGATATGACTTGTCATATAATCAATACTGCTAAGAAATGACTCCAGACAATGGAATGGAAATTAACGTTTGAGTGAGGAATTCCTAGCAAAAATATCGCTCTAGTGTTTTAAACACTAACTTTTTATTAGTTAAGGTTTTTTTTGAGTGGCAAAACCTTGAAAAATTGACAAAAGTTAATTTAAATATCAATTAGACTGGAACAATTGATTATAAGGTGTTTCGAATGTAACTGATGATGGCACCTAGCAGAAAACCATAGCTTTCAGTTATGGTAACCAATCCACGGAGCCTTTGCAGTTTTGTACTGTAAATGTAAACGCTTGTCCCAACAATTACAAACTAGGACCACTGAGCGCATGAAACAAGAAACGTAGTGGAACACCGAGAACACCCTAGTTTTATGCTTGGCGAAATATTTCAAACAATATCCAAGAACTGAAATTTCACTCGTTTGTCCAAACGTTCTACATACTAGGAACACCCTAAGAACAAGGGGGAACCTGGCCCTTTGGATGTGCTAAGACAGGACAAGATGCAATTCTAAGAGAATCATAATAGGCCGCAGAACCTAACACAACCCACCTAACCTAGCAGTTCCCCAGCCCCCGGACCACCTTCCCATGCACAACCCCTAGCCCGATTTGTCAAAGGCCACAGAACCTAACCTAGTAGCCAAGCCAAATTTGTAAATGGCCACAGAACCTACCCTAGTTTCCCAGGTCACAGAACCTTTATAAATATAAAAACAAAAAAAAACCCTACAGTAGTAGTTCCCAGGTCACATACTAAAAGAAAAAACATAAATCCTTACATTATGATAAAATTGAACCACAAATTCTCCTACAAAATAAATGAAGCATTCAATTATATCTTAACCACCCTGTAATGATAAAAATGTTACGAGATTACTTTTATTTGAACTTTTACCAATTGCAGTTAATGCACCTCAAAATAATACAGCTTCAAGGTGATCGATGTGAGTAATAGATTCAACCACATTGCTCAAAGAAAAACTATGGAGGTTAGTTGGAAAAGCTGACCTCGTTCAGGGTATGTTGGGTGGCAAGGGGGGGGATTAAATTTTTTGAATCCCGCGGCCAACAAACGCAGGCCTACAAGGACACAAAAGAAATATTAGTTCGGCTGAGGTGGTTAACATTGGCTTAATCCTCCTAAAGTTCTTAATTAGATGTTGCCTACCCTAATCTTTGGCTGTACATATAAAAAATTAGCGTTCGCCATAATTCCAAGACTTGTCCCAATGAACTACAATCTCAACAAGGGGTAAGAATGTAGATTGTTGAGATTGGAAGTCCAAACACCACTATATTTTCAAGATTGTGCCACCAAACAGGTGATAATTTAGTCAGGCAGGAATCAATGCTTAGGGGAAATTCTTCAATAGAGTAACTTGGCCATGGCTTCAGCGACCGATGCATACCAATTACCTTTATCTTACTTAACATTTCATTATTATTACAGCAGTATTATTATGCAACTGTACAGGACATGGGAGCCTTTGTAGGGTGACGGACAGATCCTGTAGAAAACGGGAATATTATGAACTACGGCCGTCGTTCTAAAAACGATTTTGGCGGGAGAAGCTAACTTAAAAAACCCACCTAACCTATGCTAAAAGCCGTATCCTTACCCAGTATCCCCCCCCCCCCGAACCCCCCCTCTCACAACAGTTTCCTTACCTACGAGTACAACGGGAGAAGTTATCTTAAAAAACCCACCTAACCTATACCCACCCGGATCCCCCCGTACACAACATATTTAAGATCCGTAGACCATTTCCAAAAGTTTTTATTCTATACAAGATAACAGTAGGAGCGATAATAAGCAAATTAGGACGCTTGGCCGTAGCGCTAAAAACTACCCAGGACATGTCCCAATCAAAAACAAATTCAAACGAAGAATGTATATGAATGGGACATTATTAGTAAGACCAAACGCCTCATAACTGGATGACACGGCCTCTACATGGAAATTTTGCAACTAAACAGGAGGTACCCGTGAATTGTGTGCCGACCGGGGAGAACTTAGAAATCCTGGGGTGTATGTATGAAAGTGTCCACCTGTATGCAATGTTATGTCTAACGTAGAATACAGCAGTGAAGGGGGAGTTGTAGGAGGGCGTTAGCCCCCCATTAGGAAAATAGGTAAGGACACAGCTTGAGGCTTAGGGGGGAAAGTTCATGTTAGTTGATGTCCATTGGTAATGAACGCGTGAGGAACTGGCCGCTGATATACAAAGGCTCCGAAATCCCTCCATGAAGCAACTGAACTTAACTGAGAAAGCATTGCCATGATAAGGGTAAATCATATGTAAAAAATAACTTCACGTGGCACATTAGGTCATTCTAATAGAAAATTTTCCCCATAACGAAAAACGATTTGACAGGTAATAAAGATACTGCCTGTCCCAAAAATATACATTCTAACCAAAATACTAGTCTGAAAACATCCACTAGACTAATCAAGATTCATGCTAGATAACATAGACACGGGAATATACCGTGTAGACATTCCAAAACAAATATGTCAATCTACGAGACCGGTGAATAGGTTAATTTATCCAAGATACCACAACTCGGTGTAATGGCAATGTGCAAATAAATACACGTGTTTACAGAGCCAACGGTTGTCGTAAATAACTAATAAAATTGTGCTAAGGTCTAATGACATCTTTACCAGAGATAATGATAAACACGGAATAACAAGATGGGATTTAATACATCAAAATAACAGCAAGCAAGCTTAAAATGATACGCATTTCATACAACCAGGTATTATTTGTTTACATAATGTACCCGAAAACTTCAAGTATAAAATACTACACAAATAATAATGAAAAACTTAAAATAAACCTATACTAACATGGTTAGATATTTAACACAGAAATTACGACAGAAATTGGCCGCATAAACAGTCAGATGTTAAAGTAATTTAACGATAATATGAAGCACTCACCATCTCGGCAGTTTCTCCTCCGTGGCTAGAGGAATAAGACAGAACTGCATTCTGGGAGTTCTCGCGAAATCTCGGGAACGGCGAGAAGCGCGGGTCATTTAAATCTCTCTCTCTCTCTCTCTCTCTCTCTCTCTCTCTCTCTCTCTCTCTCTCTCTCTCTCTCTCTCTCTCTCTCTCTCTCTCTCTCTCTCTCTCATTACAGCTAAATTTAGAATATTATATTTATGATTTCAAGAGTAATGAAGAATTCCCAACAATACTTGTTTCTAATGGATCGAATTTATTAGCCAATGTATATTATCACTATGTATAAATTAATTACAGTAAAAAAAAAAAACCGGCGTTTTTCGGTTTAGTAGATCAGAGTTCATATATCCACAACAGACTCTTCTAGTTACTTTTGTAAATTACTTTTCAAGAAACAACTACAAGAAAATTAGTTAACAATTAAAATAAGATATTCTAAGAAGAGTAAAAACACTAGAATAAATCTTTATATATAAATTGTAAAACTTAAAAAAAATCGAGGAGAAATAAACTAGAATAGTATGTCTGAGTGTACCCTCAAGCAAGAAAACTCTAATCCAAGACTGGAAGACCATAGTACTACCCAAGACTAAAGAACAATGTTTTGAAAATTTGGAGTGAGTTTTGTGTCAGTTTTATTAGTCCTACCACGCAAGAAAATCCTCAGCTCCGCCCTGCATTAGCCTACTTAAGAAATTTGTTTCTCATATACATGGTATATCCTTTAAATATTTAGAGAATCATACAGCGTAGTCCACATTAATTGTAAAATCCACGTTATTATAAAACTTCGAAAATAAGGAAGACTTAATCTTCTTGAAATATTTCATAACCTACAAGTCCTTTTGATATCAAGTGTGAGCTTGCTGTACAATCTTTAAACATTCTGGAACTTACTTCTGAGTTGAAACCAACCGTAACTAGTATCTTATCGACAACATTTGTTGGTTTTCTAAGTCTTTTGGAAGCTCATTTCTGATATTATTTTAGCTTTAATATGCCGCCATTATATTTCAATCAATACAGAGGAAATCCTTTCTCATGGTGGAACACCCTAGCAATCTTGCTCCTCTGTTTATTAGGTTTTGTAACTTATTAAGTTCCACTTTGGGTAAGTTGTAACACATAGATTTGCAATAGTTAATTCTGGTAATAAAACATTAATCACAAGTTTCGTATCGCTACATTTATCACTCGGATGTGTATAGGGACCAAGAATGGGCTAATAATTTTCTATATTAAAAAAAAAAACAATAAGAAATATAATTTGGTCTCATAGATATTCTATACCAGATTGCTTCTTTACTAAATAAAGGGGCAAAGAAAACAAACCGATTAGTCCATATCCGAATTGGAGTAGAAAACACTATACTGTATAGTATCGATGAATGTAAGTTTCCTAAATCTGAGAATGTGGATATAGTTACACCGGTTCTTAAAAGTGCTCTAGAATCTAGATTATCAGAAAGTAAGTTCTCACAGATCTATTTCGAATCTATCCTTTATTTCAGAAGTGCTAAACATGTGATTCTTGAACAACTAGTTAATCATTTAGAAAGAATCGAAGCATTGTCAGACAACCAGTCAACATACAGACAATTATATTATATAGAGACAGCTATTTGATCTTCTGGATATGATGGATACGAACAAATGTGGTATCTTGATATTATTCGATCTTCGTGCTGCTTTTGATACAGTTGTGCACGAACTGCTACTTAATGATTTACGGTTCATTAGTATTGAAAATCAAGGTTTTGAGTATCCAAAACATTACAGGCGTAACAGAAATTATTGTGTAGGCTACGGATTGCAAACTCTCATTCATCATATGAACCATTAAACAAAGGGGTGCTACAAGGAAGTGTACTAGGCCCAATATTATTCTTTATGCATACTAAATGTCTGTCAAAAATACTACAGATACATGAAATGAAGTTTAGACTATTTATAAATTATACAAGATTTTACTTCGCCCAAAATGACATTGATGAGACCAGGTTCGAGTTGTTAAGTTACATGTTAGACACCTAAACATTTCTTCATTAGGTTCTTAACCATTTCTACTACAGCATTTGCATTTCCATTGCCTTCCTGGTGGTGAGGTGGTGATATTTAGTGGTCAATATCCTATTATTCTATGAAGTTCTGGAATTTGCAACCAGTGAACTGTGAACCATTATCGCTCATCAAATTCTTATAGGTCTTCAAAATCTAGCACACATCTCGATTCCACGAGTAACAGTTCTCGTTGTTGGAGATTTCTGGTAATTCTAATTAATGAAATTGGTGCAATAGTCAACAACTATTAGACAGTCATATCCTTTCAAGCTCAAATAAATCACTTCCAATCTTCTCCCAAGGAGTGATTCCAGGTGATTACCGAAAACGGAAAATGACACTGTAGGGTATTCCTTAGTCTTATGTTAAGATACCAGGCGTTCTACTTCTCCATAGCACTTTTCTTCTGCGTGGTTCCACATGTACGTACAGATTCTCTGCATCTTTCTTTACTTGGTGTCTGTGGACATATCTTGTGTGCATACAGTTGACCATTGCACTAGGGTTAAGAAGAATTTTTACGTTGCAGCCATTGACATTTTGAGTTACCATTTCGTTTCACTGAGAACACGCAATATTTCTCGTTCTTCCATCTTCGTTCGCTATTGTATGTACCTTTGACCTTTTACATTTTATAGCAGTGTCCCTTTTTCTGGCAGTTTTTGTGTTCTTGACTATATGCAGGACAGTTATCTTTACTTAGAGCATGACTTCATCCACAAAATTTACAGTGTTTCAATCTTTTAATTTTGTGGATTTACCAAATTCTTTTTGTCTTAAATTTCTTCCCAGAGTTCCACTGCACTCCCTTTTTAGAATTTGCCCTTTTGCTGACCTCTGTCCAATTTCTCTATAGATTTTCAACTTCCACATTCCTTTACATTGATCATCAATTGTTCATGTGTTCTGCAAAAAAAATGCGAGCCTTCTTTAAATCTAAGTTTCATTTTCGAAGCAGAAACTTTTGGAGCATGCCTCTTGTAGAGAATACACTCTTGTCACGAATCATGGGGTTTGATTCAGTGTAGTTACATGGCATCACTATATTTCTCAGTTCAGTGAGAAAAGCATCAAATGGTGCAGACCACACTGCATTTGAAAAATGTGTTTAAAAAGTGTTTTTTATGAAACGGCTTGATATAGAACAGTTTATTAAACTATTTTCAGTCTAGCCTTAACAAAGATTGACTGATTTGAGTTTTTCTGGTAGCCTTAACAAAGATGCAGTGATTAGGATATTGGAAATCTATAGCACAGAAGATAAATTTTCTGACAGTGATTAGAAATGTCCACAGACAATTGCTTTCAAACCTACCTCCACCGAGGTAATGTAACCTCCGAATTACGCAGTAAAACTCATCTCATCCCCTCACTGTAAGGCCCTATACACATCATCCCCTATATTTTACCATAACTTTTTCTACTACTATAATACTCCGCAGGGACCCTAGGGAGTAAAGAGTTGGATAACCCCACCTGTAATATTTCTCTACATTTCAAAGGCCTTACAATCTTTCAAACTACCACTATCCGTGACACGATGCCCCCCCTTCCACTACCACCATCATCCTTCCTCTGGTCACATCTGTCTCTACAACTAAAAACTTTTCAAATTTCCTTTTATTTAACAACCACTCTTCTGAATTTTTCAGATCACCTACGGGCCGAACGAGAGAAAGGCCCGTGCCATCAGGAATTGTTGGCTACAATACCACAACAACAACAACAACAAATAAAAATGTCCACGATAAATACAGTTTGTGTAATCTCGTGTAAATGTGTAAGTGATTGGTTTGGAGAAACGGTGAACTTCACACAATAGTGTGCCATGTTTTCTTGATTATCACCATCTATAATGATGTGATAATGAGAGGAACCTGTCAATATTTTAGATGAAGCAGAGTTACTTCCCGGCGTTGAAGAAAACTTTAAGGCTCCGTTTACAATCCATATGACGAACATTGTTTAAGGTGGCGTCAGAAGCGTAGAAACAGAGAACAATGGTCTGTATTTTTTTTTCCTCGCAAGATTACAATAACGATAGCTGACGTACTCGTTGGTGGATAAAGATGGGAGAGAAGTCCTTGTCTTACGTACTTAATTCCTCTTTTTTTTTCTTTAATCCCAATGATATACCATTTCTCTATCGTGTATTTTAAAGTTTGAACATGTCCCAGATTTATTGGTCCCGTGAGACAACTTTAACTTTAATAGAATTGTATAAAAACACACTTTCGGCCTTTGGAATGTCAGGGCTGACGTTTATATAAAGATCGTGATGCACGAGTTGTGACCATTTCTAAAATAACTCGGGGCCTTATAAGATATTGATAATGTTATTGAAGAAGAGGTGAAGCTAAATATAGTACTTTTGCATGGTCAACATGGACGATAAATGTGGGAAATTAGCAAGTTGAAGAAATCTCTTCTCTTAGGACTTCATAGATCTCTCTTCAAATTCCGGGTATAATTTTACACAAACTCTGCTTGTTGAATATATCGAAGTGCTGTATAGTGAAGTGACATCCTGTTGACAGCTAGAGAAAATAATGTTGCCAGTAATATATATGACTTCAGCGGAAATACTGTCTCATATTCAGTATCATGTTTGGTGATTGTTAGTTCTAGTTTCGAGATACGATTGTAAATCTTATTTGGACCCATTATCATGTAATTTATGAAATATAATTTTGATTCACTTTTCAACTCCCGTAGTATTGTAGCAGGACTTAACAAAAACGTTCTCACCTTTGCAAGAAATTTTCTTCTTCCTTGTTTTTTTTTTTTTTCTAGTAAAGCAATAACAAACCACAGGAGTTTCTTTTTTCTAGAGTGAATGTCCATTTTCTCATTACTCTTACACCAATCACTCTTGCTGGCTGCCGTCACTACTTACCACCAAGAGGCTCTCGCTGCTCAACTGTCATCATTTGGATGGAAGCACAAAGATCTTTATCGAACTTTGTTCGATGAGAAACAAAGTTCACCGAACAATATTCTGTCGTGTGGACAGAGCCTAATAACCTCGAATATGAAAACAGCTTGGAATGTATGAGGACTTTATTATTATTGTTTGCTAAGCTACAACCCTAGTTGGAAAAACAGGATGCTATAAGCCCAAAGGCTCCAACAGGGAAAATAGCCCAGTGAGGAAAGGAAATAAACTACAAGAAAATTAATTAACAATTAAAATAAAACATTTTGATAACAGTAACAACATTGAAATAAGTCTTTTAAGCAAGAGAACTCTTCCCCAAGATAGTGGAAGCCCATGCTACAGAGGCTATGGCACTACCTAAGACTGGAGAACAATGGTATGATTTTGAAGTATCCTTCTCCTAGAAGAGCTCTTACCCTAGCTAAAAAGTCTCTTTTACCCTTACCGAGAGGAAAGAAGTCACTGAACTATTACAGCGAAGTGCTCATTGAGAAAAGAAGAATTGTTTGGTAATCTCAGTGTTGTCAGGTGTATGAGGACAGAGGAGAGAGTATGTAAAGAATATGCCAGACTATTCGCTGTGTGTGTGTGTGTGTGTGTGGGGAGGGGGGCAAATGAAAAATGAACCGTAACCAGAGAGAAGGATCCAATATAATACTGTCTGGCCTGTCAAAGGGTCCAATAAGTTTCTAGCTTTAGTATGTCAAAGCGTGGCTGGTGCCTTGGTCAAAATAAAGTTCACTAAACGATTGTTCTGTCGTGTAGACGAAACCTATAAATTATGTTGAATATGAAAACTGAGGTTGGGATGTATGAGCACATCGTTGGACTAGACCTCCTTTATGGAAGTGAAGTATGGATGTTGAACATGAATGAACAAAAAAGATTGAAGTTGTGAGACAAAATATTTTTCTTATATGTGCTTTACAAAGAAATGAGAGAGTGTGCATATTTAGAAATAGTAATGATATTAGCGTAAGTGAAATAATGGATCAGTTATTTGATGGTTCAATCACGTGGAAAGAATGAAGGATGAAAGTTTCGTGAAAAGAATTTCCTGGACTTATGGAGTTGGAGAAGACCATTTAGGCCTATATCTAGGAAGATGTGGATGAATAATGAAGTGTGTGTACAGGGCGTTTTATTGACGATTGAAAGATGGAGTATGTTTTGTTGGTCTGTGGTATGAATTTGACAGTTATCTCGCCTTGTTTACCTAGAGGCTACAACCAATCCTAACAATATGTTGAACGCGCACACACGGGTGTGAAAACTTAGGGTGTCTATGTTTAAGATAACCCAAATGAATGTTTTATTTTTGTCAACTACATATGCTTTGATAAGGATAAGATTTGTACTTTCAGAAATATGTTATTTTGTCTCTTGCAATGTACTGTTTATTATTAACACGTAGTCAAAATTTCTAGATAATGCATTTGCAACAAGCATAGAATGTTCAAATGAATTGGAAATTTAACGCATAGATATTTTTAAAGATCTTGTATATTTAGATGACATGTCCTCTCTTCTATATGTAGGTTAGAGTTCAACTGGGCTTAGGATCGGTGTGTATTTTTATTTCGAATTTGTTTAGAGCATATTTCGAAAATATATTTATAACTCACGAATTTTCATTTTAAATTTAGGAAACAGCGCATTCTTAAATTTTGCTACTAAATTTAGATATTGCTAGCAAAACATGCAAAACGTCATTTAAAATTTAATATTTATGATTAATTTTGTGATCATCCCAAGGCAACACTAAACAGCTGTGTATGACAGGTGATGGAAAAGGTTGCATGGTAGGGGGTTAAACGATATTATTATTTGATTTATAAATGTTAGGGGTTTATAATGGCAGGCTAAAACGTGAGGAATCATGCACTGTTGGCCATGGTAGTCAAACATTCTGTTTGAAGAATCCGCGTTGCACCACTTTTGATCACCAAGTATTGTGAGGCGTCTGCTCCAGTATAAGCGTTCGAATCAAAACTGAATGGCGATAAAAAGAAGCATCGAGTTCTACATGTTCTCTTAAGTGGAATCAAATATAGGTTCGGATCCGATTGGTAAACGTTTCTTGGTCCCGGCGGGTTCGTTTGGCCTTCAGTTCTTCCGTCATCTATTGGCCTAGGAAGGCGTTCAGCGTAGTGGCTAATATCGATTACATTCTGTTGAATTTACACTTAAGTTACAAGAGTCCGAGTGACAATGTCAGCCAGAGGCATAGCCAAGAAGAGACAGAAGAATATCAGCAAGAGTCAAAGAGCCAATGTCTTGTTTCCCGTAGGGCGTCTCCACCGATACTTGAAAGCAGGGCCAGGGACTCGCAAACTGAGGATCGGAGTTGGGGCTCCTGTCTATGCCGCCGCTGTCATCGAATACCTTACAGGTCGGGAGACAAATAGCATTTTATATATGACCGTGTGGGGATGTTGTACTACCTAGTGGTCAGGTTTACTAATGACGTTATTTTTTTATAATTTAATGAAGGAAAATAGTATTAAAAGTATAGCAACACATGGGAAGTTGGTATTCTAAACATCCACTGACAAGAAAGGCCAGTGATTGAATAAAGGTATCAGTGACATGGAAAGGATATTATATTATATAAAATTAGATGTGGAAAACCATTGTAATAGCTATTTAGTATTTAATTACTGTAATTATGATACTGAAACGAAAATTATAGCCCATGAAACTGTAAAGTCTATCTAGCCTAATTATATTAGCCATGGATCTGTTATGGCGTTAGTTATATATTGTTGAAAATGTTAAAATCAATATTAATTTGGGAACCTTCCTAGTTCCTTAGGACCGACTGAAGAAAACACATTTATAAAAGATGTGATTTTTGCATCACCCATATCAATTTGGATACAGCAATGTTGAGGATAACCCAAGTAAATTGATGATGATATAATTAGTTTTGGGCATTTATATAGGAACTGTACACTTGCAGGTCGAATAATGTTGACGGGACTACTAAGTAGTTAAGATTTCATTCTTAAAGTTAGGTTAGGTGTAGGAAAGTAGATGATACTTTAGGAGTCTTTGTATATCAGCGGCCAGTAACCTAATGGGGGCTAACGCCCTCCTGCGACCCCCCTTACACTGCTGTATTCTTAGTCAGCCGTCATCATACATACAGGTGCCACTATTATACATACACCTTATACTTTAATTTGTAGCAAAGTTCATGAACTGTATATTTTTCTAGTTTTATTATAGTGTGTGTAATACAATATTAGTTAGGTCATTAGAATTTTAATAATTAAAAAAGATTGCACTATTTTGAAACCTGTATCTTATTGACGGCAGCCACTATGAACTTAGTAACAGATTTTGAATAAAAATTCACGTATTGTTCCTACTGCTTTTATATTTACATCAATGAGAATCTCTCATAGTTCTGAAAAATTTGATAAGTGGAACTTCTGTCCTAAGTTATTTGTTCGAACATAATCCAAGTCCCAACTTTTTACATTTATAACCTCTTGATATAATGTAATAATGTACATATTTCAGTTGTGTGAAGGATGTTAGGTTAGGGTAGAAATGTGTGTTGATATCTTGAGTCTGATAATGAGAAATGGAAGCCAAGTTTAAAGTTTGAACAGATGCTGGCGCTTCAGTTGTAAGCTGCTTGTTTAAACAGAAGTAAAGTCACAACGTTTTATAGTCATAACCTCTTGCTTATGTGTTTTCAATATCGGGATATACAATGTAATCAAGGCCTAATTTCAGTTATATAAATGTTATGGTAAAAAAGTGTGTTTGACATATTTAGTCTGTTAATGAGTAATTGAAGACAAGCCTAACATTCAAGCTATTCCAAGATATTTGTCTGTTAGGCTTACGTGCGTAGTGCAATATGTACTGCTTTTTAGAACAGAGGATCTTGGGGATAATGTCATATTGCGAGCGAAGAGTGATTAAATGAAAATTCAGTGGACCAGCTTGCCTGTGAATATGCTTATGAACAACTCCTGAGAAAATAGGGTAGAAAAATCCCATTTTCTATGTATCTGGAAGGCCTTACGTAGTACAGAGGCTCCGGTGTTTTGAACAGTCTTAGTAATGATATTTGGCGAAAACTTGTTTTCCGAGTTATGGTAGCTGACCCACTTACACCCAAAAATTACAAATTTTTAACAATTTAGTATCAGTAAGATAAAATAACATTGTAATAGGATCTATTTAAAAGGGTTTTGAACATTTTTCATGACGATAACTAGCAGAAACTCATAGTTTTTTAGTTGTGGTAGCTGACTAACTATAACTAAAACTACGGGTTTCTACCAGTCATCTTCATCAGAACTGTTCATAACTTCATAAAATACGCAAAGTACCAGTCTAATTTTGTCAGTAATGGTTTTTGTAGTATTCTCTAATTTTACCGTTATTCCAACTGGTTATCTTGAATTTTATCAATTTTTGACTACAATTATTATGGCAAACCACCCTTTTAAGAGTTTTCCTACCCCCTATTTAAAAATGGTGCATGCCAGTTTTGCTAGAAATGAAAGTATCCTATATTAACCGATCACGCTACAGTATTAGATTCTTGGCGCTAGACTTTCATGTGTAATATCTATGTTGATAATTGTTACTTTAACTGGATATATACTTTTGCAAATCTGCCATGTTAGACTAGTGTAATGTTTTTGATTAGGAGTTTTCCCTCACCCAGTTACCTCAGTTTTCCATTTGAGTCCCTCAATTACAGATATTCTTCAACTCAAAAACTTATTTCTTTTGTTCCATGCATGTAGTGCTATATGTATGTATTGTAAGGCTCCTCTGAGAGAGCGAGAGAGAAAGAATGTATTCATATGATAACTAATAACAATAGCTATAAACAAAATGTATGAAGACTATAACCTGCAATAACATGGTGCTGATTATTAAGAAGTTTTGGATAAGTTAAGTTAATGGTACTCTTTGTTATTTGTATGTTTGCATATTCTTGATACAGTAGCGGTGATTATTAAAATGCAACTGTAATTAAGCAAAAATGCTTTGATAAAGCACAATTAGCGTTTTTTGAGTTTTTAGAATGCGATAATGTTTCGTGCCAAAATAGTGGTCAGCTGACAAAATCATAATGCAACAATCGAACATTGATGTAAGCAAAGTATAATTGTTCTGGTATGAATACAAACCTTTTCGCTCATTACAGTGGATATTATTTTGGCAAATGTTAAAACTAGCCATAAAACTTTTAGTGAGGTATGATGACCCACCATTAGTCAGGGTGGTGGGTGTAAACTAGCCACTCCGCTCACGCACTCACCAGTTGAGTGACATCACTTTTTATTTTGGCTTGGAAGAGGTTGGACGTACTTACCCGTATTTTCCTTTAACTTTTCGTTCCGTTACGATTGCATACTGGCTAAAACTTGAAACCTTGTTTTTTTTTTTTCAGAGTGAAAGTATGGTGGAGAATCCAACCATGCTGGTTTGTCTGGGTGTGGAAGGACACCAATGCAATATCTTTATGTCTGCCACAGAGAAAGACCCTCATGACCTTTGTCCTACCTGCCGAAACTCTACCTACACCTAGGAGTGTCCATGTAATTTGTGTAGGGAGTGGCCATCCTTCCAGTGGCAGAGATTTGATAGGCAACAAAAGAAGTCCAAACCTGACTGTTCCCCTTTGGGTTCATCCTTGAAGGGGAAGAAGCCCAGAATTCCGTCTTTGTCGTCTCTATCCTCTCATTGCGACTCTGCTTTTACAGTTTCCTTTGGGGACCATTTAAGTAAGAATGGTGGCCCTTTAACCCCCAGAAAACCCTACGTAGAGGGTTCCATTGCTTCCCCTTGCAAAGTGGTGCCGCCCCTTACCGTAGGAGTCTCTCTTGCTGCTAATACTTTGTGACAGCTGTGGGCTTCCTTGGGGATTTTGAGTTCTCCCTCTAAGGAACGATTTGTTGAGGTCTGTGGACAGACATAGCAAGAGTGTGCACCTGCCTCCCCAAGGGAAGACTCGAGTAAGAAACCTCCTGTGTTTCTCCCCGTAGTAATCTCGGCTCCTTCCTCTCTGGCTCATAATGCTTCGGTAGTTGAGCGAGATCCTTTTGAGGTGGACCCAGAAACCAACTGCGGCCAAGTTTCACAGTCCGTTGCTTACGGTGCCCGCCATCAGCCTGAGTCTTCTCAGCAGGGTGAGGGTATGCAAAGTTTGCTTCCACTAGCACCTCCTTCAGCTGATGAACGACCATCATGTCAACGAGTTTGACTTCCCTCTCCAGAATGGTCTCCTCCCAGGGGATCCCACAAGCTAGTCTGAGACTCTTCAATGCCTTCATCAAGCTCTTTGGAGTGTAGAATTTTGAAGTGGCTGTTTACAACTCCTGCCTCTAGCTGTCTCATCCATAGGTCACAGCAAAACATATACCGTTCTTCATTTCAGGTTCCAGGATGGTGGAATTCCTCGCCCACTTCATCCTCAACCAATTGGTCAACTGGATTCTGAAGAGACGGGCCTCCGTCCTCTCAAAATTCAGGAAGCAGGGGCCTCATAGAGAAACAATGAAGTTTCACAACTCCTTGATGGATGGTTCTTCCCTCTATAATTAACATGGAGGACGTTGAGGAAGTAACAGAAGGATAGAGGAAGGTGAGTCATGACTCTTCTTCATAGGGCAATTACATCTCGCCCGTTCTCCTGGGCATCTCTGCCGCAGAGATCATCACTGGTAAATTGCCAAGGGCAGAAGAAGAGCTCTCATGCCCCAAGAGAACCTGCGTCAAGGAAACAAGGACCCAAGCAGTCCTTTCGAAACTGAGATTTGACAAGGAGAGGAGGCAGAAGTGGAAGACGAGGTTACCTCTTGTCAGGAGGCCATTACTACGACTAGTCCACCGGTGGGAGGACGCCTGAAGAGCAGGTGACAATGATGGAATTTCCATGGGGCCGAGCCTTGGTTGGTCCCCATCCTCCAAGCAGGATACTTTGTCCCAGTCATGTTCTCTCTTCCTCCTCTAACCTGTAGTCCACCAATGATGAGATATTTTGCAGTGGGATCAGCAAAGGCGCAGGCTTCTCTGGGCCAAGGTCTGGACCATGATACAGATAAACGCTCTCCAAGAACTCCAGGACGTGTGTCCTGGCTTCTACAATTGACTCTTCCTTGTCGAGAAGGTGTCTGATGGGTGGAGACCAGTCATAGACCTCTCAACTCTGAATGAGTTTGTTCAGAATGGAGATGGCTCAAACAGTCAGGAAGTCCATCAGACCCTTGGACTTCATGATATCACTGGACCTCAAAGAAACATACTGTACTTCCAGATCCCAGTACACCAGTCATCAAGGAGGTATCTATGGTTTGTCTTCTGTAACAGCATATACCAGTTCAAAGTGCTGCACTTTGGCCTGTCCACACTACCTTACGTCCTCACACAAATCCTTTCCCGGGTGTACTTACAAGACCGGCATTCAGCTACTTTGGTATTTAGATGATTGGCTGATTCTAGCAGACTTGATGGAAATCCTTCTCCTTCATCGAGACAGGCTTTTTGAGTTTTGCCATGATCTGGGGATTGTGGTAAATAATGAGAAGTCCTCTGTGCTCCCTATGCAGAATCGGGTAAATCTCAGAATGAATATCAACACAAAGCTAGGCAAAGTTTTTCTGTCCATAAACAGAATAGATTGGCTGAAACGGGCAACCAGCCCATTTCTGATACAAGACAGGTTACCAGCTCATCGGTTGGAGAAGCTACTGGGTCACCTGACCTTGTTAGAGAGGCTGGTATCCAATTACTGTCTTTGTATCTGTTCTCTCCAGTGGCAGCTGAAGGCCTTTTGGGCTTGGCACAAGGATCTCCATACCTCCTTGTTCCGATAGGGTCAGAGAAAAAGAAAGAGACCTGAGTTTGTGTGTGTTAGACAGCAATCTCCTCAGGGGAGTAGACTTTCTCTCTCCTCCCCCGGAATTGATGCTCTTTACGGATGCGTCAATAGAAGGGATGGGGTCTCACATGTTGCACTACACGGTCTCCGGACTCTAGTCCGAGTCCGAGTGACAGTGCCTCCAGCCCTCAAGCCATTCAACCAGGTCCTTTTAGAACACCCCGTGGTGCTGGCGAGCAACAACACAACGGTAGTGGCTTACGTAAACAAACAAAGAGATACTTTTCCACAACCCTTTTATGTCATCTGGCTGTGGAAATATTGAGATGGACGGAAGACAAGTCGGTAACCCTCTTGGCCCGATTCATTTCAGGCAAGAGTAATGTGCTGGCTGACAAACTGAGCAGGAAGATTTGGATAGTTGTCTCTGAGTGGTCTTTAAATCGTCAGATTGCTAACAAAGTCCTGACTTCATGGGGTTCTCCGTTGATCCACATCTTCGTAACGTCTTTCAATCGGAAACTAATGGTGTACTGCTCGCCAGTACCAGATTCCCAGGCCATCTGGCCGGATGCCTTTCAACATCCATGGTGGACAGGATGGACGTTTATGCGTTTTCCCTATTATCCTTAGTAAGATGACTCATGAACAAGGTAAGAGCATCGCAAGAGCTCTCAATGACCCTCATAGCTCTGATGTGGCAACATGCAGAATGGTTCCCGGACGATCTACATCTGGTCACAGAAGCTCCGAGAGAGCTACTACCTCTTTCCAAGCTACTCAAACAACCGGATGCAAAGATATTCCACTAAACCATGGCTTTGATACGACTTCATCTGGACTTTATCCAGTATCTCCTCTCGAAGAGAAGCTTTTCACAACCAGTTGCGAAAAGGATGTCTGGATACCGCCGGGACTCTTCACCCGCCATATACCAGGCAAAGTGGTCTATCTTTTGTGATTGGTGTCATCAAAGCCACTATCCCAGTGATAGCCGAGTTTCTTTTATACCTTAGGGATGATAAACTATGCTTGGACTCTGTGATAAAAGGCTATCGCTCGGCCTTGAGCCTCACCTTTAGAATGAAAGGAGTTATTTCCTTCTTGACAGAATTCTCTCTCCTTTTATAAAGTTTCAAGCCCTCTTGCCCTCAGGCGTGCCCTCAGTTGGAAGTTATACCTCCTCCGTGGAACATAGTACGTGTACTACGAGCCCTGAAAGAAGCACCTTATGAACCGCTACATCAGTCGTCAGATTGTGACTTAACACTCAAGACAGTTTTTCTTCCAGTCCAGGCCCCGGCAAAGAGTGTCTGTAAGCTACATGTCTATCGTACAACGTCACCCAATCAAGGGGATGGGGCAGGAGATACTCAGTCATCCCTGAGTTTATTGCTAAGACTTGAAATCCAGCTGTAGTGGATAATAGATTCTGGCCCTTTGGGATTGATGGTCTATGTTAAGTAACAAGTGATCCAGATCAACTGCTATTATGCCCTAACAGGGCGCTGAGGTCTTATCTCAAAAGAACCACAGCAGCTCGCCCACAGACTAACAGACATTTTGTCAATATGAGCAGGGCAAGAGGAAAATATCATGTAATAGTATCTCTGCCTGGATTAGGCAAGTGATAGAAAGAGCCCTTGTTCCAGAATCTAATCCTCAGAGTAGAAGGCATAAAGCTCATGACGTCGGGGGCATAAGCATGTCCCTGGCATTAAAAAATAACTGTGGCACAGGGATTGCATGCGTTCATGTGAAAGCATCTGACGACCTTCACAGCTCATTATTTGCAAGATGTAACCCACAGGAACCTGGACACTTTCTCCATAGGTCCTGTGGTGGCTGGACAAAATGTGGAGGCAAGCACCTCAGCTCCCTTGTAGAATAATTAGCAGTTGGTTAGGGAAGGATGTTACCCGGTATAAGACTAGAATGAATGTGCGAGTGATTGGGGTTTTTGTCTTTCACTCCCCGCTCTTGGGGTTGCGCAACCGAGGAACTCTGCAAGCTGACCTCCTCTAACTGCAGATGGGTACCATTGTCCCTTGTGTAATCTGATATGTGTTTATATATTTATGTCCCCGATCTCCATGCGAAGTGGAATCGAGCAATGTCTATGTTTCTTATAGAGTTTAGCTCCAAATATTACCTTACCTGGTCAAGTCACATTGTTGTTCTCACACATTCACTTGATTGAGAGTTAGTGAGGTATCAGGGTGTGTCTATTAAGCTTGTGCAAAGCACAAAATAACACCCCAGGGCAGGAACAAGCCAGTTGGTTTTTGGACGTCCACCCACATAAAGGTGAGTCTCCACTGTAAAGAGTGATAGGGTTTGTATTTGTTTCGGAACAAAGGACAAATTTGAAATTAATTTGTGTTTTTCCTAACTATACAAACATTGAGCTCTTTATACATACTTGACCAGCCATTGGCTAACCCTGGAAAAGTCCTGCCTGCAATTAAAAACCGACGTCACTCCACTGTATTGTGCGCGGGGTCCCGGCTAGTTTACACCCCGCTAACTATAGTCTATTTTTTATAGCGGTGCATATTTGCACCGACTCACAGGGGGTGCCCTTTTAGCTCGGAAAGGTTCCTGATACTTGATTGGACGGAAGTATTTTTGTCCGAACACCTTCATTGTTCTCAAATAATTACCAAGTAATGTGAATCAAAACCCATTTACTAACCTATATTTCTCCATCACATATATGTTTAGTCAATAACAATGTGAAAGAATAAATATATTATAAAGTATCGTCATGATAAGTCTACATTTAATAACCCAATTCGCCGAAGTCAACGACAGCAGCTTATGTTCGGATGCACGCTTTGTAATTTTGTAATTTTTCACATAGTTTAACACAAATTGGGATAAATTACACTCAGCATAAGTTAAACATGCTATTACAAACTTTTTTTAATACCAGAATTTACCAAAAACAGGAGAATTAATAAAAGCCTATGTTTGTGAAAGCTTATAGGGAGTTAAAAGAACAGCCTGCAGCGGCCTGGCGGAAAAACAGTCCCTTTTGATTGTCATAGACGCAGTTTTTTTTTTCCGTAATATAGTTTGGCCTATTCCTTTTAGTTTAAATAATAGTCTTGCATTGTCTCCCTTCGTAATATTTTACTTAGTATTTTCCCACATTCCGGTTTCTCACCTAATGTCTATCTATTTTCCCGGATATCCCTTCTTTCATATAGGCCTATATGATATTTGCACTACGATTCCTTATTTCTTATCCTCTGTGGAGAGAGTTGGCCTGAAGGGAAGCGCGTGCTAGTCTCATTAAAATAGTGTAGAGGCGGGAATAAAAAAAATACTATGCTTAATTTCATTTGATATAATGTGAGCTACTGAACAGGTTTACAAAATAGGCTATACTTGCTACACAGCATAAAATTTATGCTGTTATTATTTACATACTTACTGACGTAAGGTACAAAACATAAGGAATCGTAGTGCAGATATCACATAGGCCTATATGAAAGAAGGGATATCCGGGAAAATAGATAGATATTAGGTGAGAAACAGGAATGTGGGAAAATACTAAACAAAATATTAAGAAGAGAGACAATGCAAGACTATTTTAACTGAAAGGAATAGGCCGAACTATATTACGGAAAAAAAAACTGCGTCTATGACAGTCAGAAGGGATTGTTTTCCCGCCAGGCCGCTGCAGGCTGTTCTTTTACCTCCCCATAAGTTTTCACAAATATAGGGTTTTATTAATTCCATGTTTTTGGTAAATTCTGGTATTCAAAGAAAGTTTATAATAACATGTTTACCTTATGCTGAGTGTAATTTATCCCAATTTGTGTTAAAATATGTGAAAAATTATAAAATTACAAAGCGTGCATCCGAAAACAAGCTGCTGTCGTTGAGTTCGGCGGATTGGGTTATTAAATTTAGACTTGCCATGACGATACTTTATAATATATTCTTTCATATTGTTTATTGACAAAACATATGTGATGAAGAAATAAAGGTTAGTAAATAAGTTTTGATTCACATTACTTGGTAATTATTTGAGAACAATGAAGGTGTTCGGACAAAAATACTTAAAACCAATCAGGTATCAGGAACCTTTCCGAGCTAAAAGGGCACTCCATGTGAGTCAGTGCAAATATGCACCGCTATAAAAAATAGACTATAGTGGTGGGTAGATATAACTCGCTAAAAGTTTTTTGGCTAGTTTTCAGTAATAGCTGAAATAACATCCACTGTAAAGAGCTCAAGGTTTGTATGACTAGGTAAAATACAAATTATTTCCAAATTTGTCATGTTAATAGAAAATTGAACTCTGTTGGAGCTTTCTTTTTATTTTTTCAGCTGAAGTTCTTGAGTTGGCTGGAAACGCTGCCAGAGATAACAGAAAAACCCGCATCACACCTAGACACATTCTTCTTGCTATAGCTAATGATGAAGAACTTCACCAGGTATGATTTCTGTATTATAAACAGTATTGTACTATTGTGATTTACTTTATAGTGACTAATACAGGACAGTATTTTGTGTATACGTGGTGTTCAGATATTTTTTTATTGAAAAGCAGAGAATACATTATAGCATTTGTTTTGTATGCTGGGAAAAGAAACATTTTGTACATCACTTAATAATACAGTATTTAGATGAGGAATGCTCATATTTTTTTATTAACACCGTTACCAGTCAGAGATGTTGGTCACTCATTTTTCATATACTGTACAGTACTTTATTCAAATTAATTCAGTGAATGTTGCCTTCAAATATTTAATTGCTATTAATTCTAAAGTGCAAACTTCATGACCTCAAAATGAAAATGTAGTTTGTTCTGACACTAAATACAAGCCCTTTCGCTATTTATAGGTATAATTGTATACTTCTGGCAAAGCTGGAAGACTATCTCTAAGATTTTTAGTGATGTGTAACTACCCCACCACTAGTTAGTGGGGGTAGGGGCTAGCCAGTTACCCCACTCTCACATACACAACCACTAGTTAGTGGGGGTTAGGGGCTAGCCAGTTACCCCACTCTCACATACACATTTGTTGTTTCATCACTTGCTTTTGGCTCGGTGAGAGTAGACATTCGTCTCTCTCCCTCAAGAGAACTACAGGAACTTGCCCTTGAGTGTTTGCACTCTCCGTCAGCTCGGGGAAGATCAAGAGAAGGATCACCAAGAAAACGTTCATGGCTTGGATTCACAAGGTCATAGACTGAGCATTGAATCTTGATCCTCTTCCTCAATAGAGTAGTCCTAGAGCTCGTGACGTTAGGACCAACGGTATGTCCCTAGCGTTTAAGAGGAACTACTCTGTGACGTAAGCCTTGCAAGCGGGCATGTCGAAGCATCAAACAACCTTCACCGCCCACTTCCTGCCAGATATGACCTGCAAGAACATGGAGACGTTCTCCATTGGCTCTGTGGTGGCTACACAATAAATGGTTTAAACAGCTTAGGCTCCTTGATGGTGGAGGGCAGAGTTTAATCATGGTTAAGTCTGGGATGAATGATGAAGAATGACTGGTCCTTTCTTTCCTCCATCTTAATCCGTTTGGGGGAACAGCACCTATGGTACTCTGCAAAGCTGGCTTCCGTTGTCTGCAAATAAAACCATTTCCCTTCTGTAACCTGGTACAGTATAGAGTACAGTACCTAGACTAGTCACACTGCCAGTACCACACAGCCACACAGATTGCTCATGCTGCTAGCAGTGCTTTGCATGAATTTAGTAAGGTGTCATATTTTGTGTTTCTTGTTGAAGTCAGGGGTTTCCATTTAATGGCATGTGTGATGAAATTCATGGTTAAACATCAGACAAAGACAGATCTTTTGCCTTTTGAAGACAGTTTTCCCCATTATGCTTTTTTTCAACATTTATTCTGCTCCGATATGGCATGTTGTGGTTCTTCAGCCACTCTACTTATTGAATGTAACGATCAATGGGGAATTGCCGAGTCCTGTTTCCATCCATCCATGTACTGTTCCTGTTTTTACTTCTATAAATCAGACAAAGTTCCAGGATACTACCAAGTTACTGAGGATCCCAATTTCCATAACTCCCATATTATCTAAAGTTTTTGAACGTCTTCTGGCAAAACGTCTTAATAGGGTTGCTGAAGGTAATCATCTATTCCCTATTTTGCAATTTGATTTTCGTAAAGGCCTTGGAGCATATGATGCCCTTCTTACAATCTCCAATGCTGTACAGAAATCTCTTGATTGTGGTCAGGAAGTTTGTATGATTGGCCTTGATTTTAGTGCTGCCTTTGACTGTGTTAATCATGAGGCCCTTGTTTTCAAACTCAAACAGTTGGGAGTTGCTGGGTCGTTTCTTAACATTATTATTGATTTTTTAAGTAATAGATCTCAAAGAGTTGTTGTTGATGGGCACCATAGTGAGTATAGGAATTTGATATCCGGTGTTCCACAGGGTAGTGTTCTTGGCCCATTACTTTTCATACTATATACACATGACATGTAGTTTGGCTTAGCTTGTTGCATATGTAGATGATGCTACTCTTTTTGCATCAATTCCATCCCCTGAATGTAGATCTGGGGTTGGTGAATCCCTTAATAGAGATTTAGCTAAAATTAGTGCATTGTGCAAATTATGAGGTATGAAGTTGAATCCTAACAAAACTCAAAGTATGATTGTAAGTAGGTCAAGGACGGTGGCTCCTCAACATCTGGATCTCAGTGTTGATAATGTTTCTTTAAATTTGTATGACTCCTTTAAAATTTTAAGTGTGATTCTCGACAGCAAATTTACTTTTAGAAACACATTAGGTCTGTGTCCTCTTCAATTGCACAAAAAATTGGCTTTTTGAGAAAGTCTTACAAGATTTTTGGTGATCAATCTATTCTGAAGAAGTGTTTTAATTCTTTCATTCTACCTTGTTTTGAGTATTGTTCTCCTGTTTGGTCTTCAGCTGCTGATTCTCATCTTAATTTGTTGGACAGAAACTTACGGTCTATTAAATTTCTTATTCCTGATCTAGATATTAATCTCTGGCACCGTCGTTCAATTAGTTCTTTATGCATGTTGCATAAGATTTTTCATAACTCTGACCATCCTGTACATTCAGATCTCCCTGGACAATTCTATCCTGTTCGTAATACTAGGCAGGCAGTTAATTCTAATTGCCAGGCCTTCTCCATCACGAGGCTCAATACTACGTAGTACTCTAAAAGTTTTATTCCAGCTGTTACCAAGTTGTGGAATGATCTTCCTAATCGGGTGGTTGAATCAGTAGAACTTAAAAAGTTCAAAGTTGGAGCAAATGCTTTTTTGTTGACCAGGCGGACATGAGTCTTTTTATAGTTTATTTATGACATATTTGTTTTTGATGCTGTTAATAGTTTATATATGACATGTCTGTTTTGACGTTGTTACTGTTTTAGAATGATTTATTGTTAATTCGTTCTTTTCATTTATTTATTTCCTTATTTCCTTTCCTCACTGGGCTATTTTTCCCTGTTGGAGCCCCTGGGCTTATAGCATCTTGCTTTTCCAACTAGGGTTGTAGCTTGGATAGTAATAATAATAATAATAATAATAATAAATGACATGTCTGTTTTTGACGTTGGTAATAGTTTATATAGGACATATCTGTTTTGATGCTGTTATTGTTTTTAGAATGATTTATTATTAATTTATTCTCATCATTTATTTTTTTCCTTATTTCCTTTCCTCACTGGGTTATTTTTCCCTATTGGAGCTCATGTGCTTATAGCATCTTGCTTTGCTTTTCCAACTAGGGTTGTAGCTTGGCTAGTGATGATGATAATAATAATAATTAGTATAACTTTAAGGAATCCTCACTTCACCGGGATATTCTGAAGTGGTGCAGTTCATTGGAAATCCATTTCCTGCCCACTCCATGCGGATCATTGGTTCCTGTGAGAGAGTGAAGGGACATGAGGGTATTATCAAGTAAGGAAATGGCTGGCCACAAGCACACACTTTTGATTCCATATTCGTTCATCCATTTTTTTCTGGGCTTGCTAGAGATTTTGTGCTCATAGTAGGTTATGACTACAATTGGTCCTATATCGCTAATCGAGCCAATCTAGTTGGTTCTACTTCTAGACAGTATTCAAAGCCCGAGGTTTGCAATCATGTGTAGTCATTCTCTTCTGATCATGCTAAAGTGTGAGAATAAGTCCAAGACATTTATAGTTCATAGATTGTGAAAGGAACATCCTTATCTTTGGACACTTCAATCGGAGGGGATATCTCTGCTTCTGGAACAACAATGATAGTCTTTCATCATGGCCCTTCTCCAGCATATGTCATAGATAGGCTTTTGGCTTTTGGCAATGACTAGCTTTGGCTGTACTTGAGTTTGAGATCTGCTACAGGATATTTATCTCTGATAGTTGTGTTGAATAAGTGAGGTCATTTGATGAGGTTTCTACTGAGTCAACTCTCCATGCCATTCTTATATGTACTCTATCAAGGGTTTTCTGTACAGTATTGGAAATTGGAAGAAGGGCATCACATGCTCCAAGGCCTTTGCAAAAGCCAATCAGCAAGCTAGAGAACAGAAGATTACATTCAGTATGTCTATTTAGATGTTTTGCAAAAGTTCATTAAAGTTTTTTTTATATAAAGTTGAATTGAGCTGTAATTAGCTGGGTTATAGCTACCACTAACACATTTACATAATGGAGTAACATTACCAATTTTACAACAAGTGTACAAGTAATCTCTTTTTGTTAACTTTTGAAGAACAACAGACAACTGGTATATGAAAAACAAAAGGAAAAGACCATATAGGTCTACTCCTCCATAAGCATGAATGTCTAGTAAAATTTTTATTCCAGGGGACCAAGAAGCTAAACTAGTTAGTTTAGCTTCAGGAAAACAGGAGTGAGGAAGATGGGTGAAGATATTTGGTAAATGGCAAAGCTCTACGATTTTGTTAAAAGTTTCCTTTCTTATTTTTGCCATTGATAATTTGATTATTTCTCATACCTATGATTCTCTTCTTCAATTACGTCTTACACAGGAACTTTAGGCTGAGATTTTGCCTTTGCAATAAATTGCCATTTTTTTGAGAGTTAAACTACTGTTGAATCAGAGAAGCATTACGACATAAGAATTAGCTTCACTGTATAATTATATGGTTGATATGGTTGTATGAAAAAAATATTTTTTAATATGAAATTTTTATTGAAAAATATATTTGTTAAGCTTTGATAAATATTTTATTTGCTTTTAATTTTAATGCATATAATGATAGAACTATTTTGTCATCAGCTGACACAAAATTTTGATGCATATAATGATAGAATTATTTTGTCATCAGCTTTTACGAAATGTCACCATTGCATCAGGAGGTGTTCTACCAAAGATTCATCCAGAATTATTGGCCAAAAAGAAAGGTGGCAAATTTGTTACCGGAGGCAACACTCCTGTTACTGTACCTTATAAAAAACCTATTGCAACCAAACCACCAGCACATAAAAAAGTGAGTAAATTAATTACTTTATTTTTATTGTATTATTGAATATTAACCCGATTCTTAGACTTTTTTTTTTCAATCTGTTGGCTATTGTATATCATCTTTAGTAATGTGATTTTCAGTCGGTGAAATTATTACATGAATATTTTTTTTATTGATTAGTTTATCTGCATATAATACTGTAGTTCATTTCCTGTTGAGTTTCATTAGGATTGCTTTTAAATCCTTTAATGTAATATGGTTTTTGTTTTTACAAAATGAAAACTACTTAGGAGTACAGTTCAAAATGCAGGTGGGAGTCTGTGATAACTAAGATCTCTATTTCTTTTAGCACTTTAGGTACCCAGTACCCTGAAATGTTTTCTTTAATTAACTTTCTGAACCATTCTATAAGACTAGTACATTAACATAAATGTTTAGGAGCTTGCCTAGTGGTGTGTGTTCAAAGAAATTACTGTGGTATGAGCCAAGGGAGAGCCAATTTCAAGAGTGAATGAAGGTGAGCGATGTTCAAGTGATAAGGGGGGAGAATGTGCTGGAAATTAGCCACCCTGTTGACCTGACCTGCGATTTGGGAGGGTATATGGAAATTTTAATGGAAGAGACCACGAGTCAGCGTGTAGAAATACATTAAGAGTAATGATAGTGTAGCTGGATTTTTCAATATTAATCTTACCCGATGATCATGTAGCTGTCAACTCTGTTGCCCGACAGAAATCTACGGTCGGGATACGCCAGCGATCGCTATACAGGTGGGGGTGTACACAACAGCGCCATCTGTGAGTAGGTACTCAAGTACTTCTTGTCAACAAGAACTCAATTTTTCCTCTGTCGTGCCACCGGCAAGACCTACTAATACGCCGTCCCTAACTGGATTTGTTTTCACAACTTTTTGGTGAAGTACACTATTCCAGTTTTGAGCTTTCGCTATGCAGGGGTTTTATCTTCATTTCAAAACTTGAACTCGTTTTGGATAGATTTAATTATGGTGACGAAGAGAGTATGGACTCTCTTTCACTTTTAAATGGCCGACCCTTCCCTTAGACGGAAGTGTTGGTTTCGAGAGAGTATAGACTCTCTTTCACTTTTTATGACCGACCCTTCCCTTAGACGGAAGTGTGTTTAGGTTTTTGGTAATTTTGCTTAACAAAGTTATAGATTTATTTTCTATCTCTCCGCCATTTATAGGCCTCTTCGATTAACTTTCCATTTATTATAAACTTATAAAATTAATTTTTATGGTTGTTTATATGCGACCTTTCCTAATAGTAGGCGGTCCTTACTTGGAACCGAAGTTAATTAACATTGAGCCCGTCATATCGTATTTCCTGTTAAGAATTTATGCTATTTTAATTTTAATGTTTTTGAAAGAATTTCTTTGATAGTCTCGTACTGTTTTCAAAGATTAACTAACGTTTAGTTTAGTCTCCGCAGTTGTTGACGTTCAGAACGTTCAACATGCGCTCTATCGTTACGATAGAGAGAGAGTATTTCACGGTTTCACGTTGCAGTAAGAGTAAACCGATTATAGCGTTTCGTTCATTCTTTCTTAGCTTAAATGGATTTAGCTTAAATGGATTTAATTCTAATAAAGGAACTTTTTATTTGGGAAACCTTTCAGTTTTTTTCCTTCAACAAATAATATGTTTTAACGATATATAATTGGGATCATCTCTCAGGTTCTAAGTCAAGAGAGAGAGAGAGAGAGAGATAGAGACGGAGGGAGAGAGAGGAGGATAAACGTTTCGTTCAAGCGGGTAACGTTGTTCTCGTTTTTTACTCTTCTCCCTAGTCGCTATAGGGGAAGAAGGTAAAACGTTTCTAGAGTTTTATTCTTGTTCCCAGGCTTTATGCGGTGAGAGATTTTAAACGTAGTTTATTTGATCTAGTGTTTAGTCTCTTTTCCAGGCACTGAATTCTTTATCTTTCATTATGTTTTTCTGTTACATTGTAAAACTGTTTTCGCAATTACTACCTTTTAATGAAGGATAGGATTGCGTGTTTCAGGTACAAATCACTTAAAGTTCGAGTTCAGTGAAATAAGTGCAAACAGAAAATCAAAAGTGATAAAGTGATATGCGCAAAGTGTTACAGTGTTGCGTTCGAGGGTTCGTTTGTTCGTGCCTGTTGTTCACCTAGTCCTATACCTCTTACAAGCTCCCAAGCCCAGGGGAGAAGTAATGTCGAAGGACTTATGGGTTCCACAGGTCTTGATCGACGAACAAACGTTTCCCTCCGTGGTTTCGGGTGTATCTACACACGTTGCCGACGTGATCACCCCACCCACACAAAGACGAGAGAGCCCATTTATTCCTCGTCTGCGGAAGAGGTTTCTCGCAGAAACCATGGACCAAATCTTGCAGCTTTTAAGTGCAAGTCGGTCCCTTCCGCGCAAGTCCAACGGCCTAGGTGTAGCCACTGGGTCAGTTCGGACTCGCTCCAGTCATCCGACAACTGCACACCTCCCAAGAGAGGCAAGGCGGTACCGCAACAGGCAGTAACTCCGTCTGTTGCCGCACCAGCTGTTTTAGACCCTCAGTCACAACGGACAGTAGCTCCGTTTGTTGTCGTCTTTCATAGACCCTAGTGGTCCATGCTGCAGACTATACAGTCTCAGCTTGCTCCTTCATGCAGGAGTATTGTGCTGGAAGGTTGACAATGCACCTGTTAATCTACAACCTTCCACGGTTGTGCGCTCAGCAGATACTGCGGCTGCCTGCTCCCACACTCCACCTGTGAGAGCTCCACCTCCGATGCGCAGTCGACCCTGCCAGACGTATGATTCATGCTGCGCCCTTCATTGACATGCGTGAGCTACCGCATCAGCAGTGGGAAGGTGCTGTAGAGCTGCTGTGTTCCAGTACTATGCGGCATTCTCCGCAACCCATGCGGCATGCTCCGCATACCATACAGGATGCTCCGCATACCATACAGCATGCTCTGCAACCCACCGCAGCCCCTCCCACGCACCAACACTCAGCTTTTGTTGTTGCCAGCTCCCACACTCCGACTGCGGAGAAGGTTGACGATGCACTCGTGGGCCTACACCTCCCACGGTTGTGCGCCCGGCATGGCTTCCTGCTCTCACACTCTTGTTGTGAGAGCTCCTCCACCCATGCACAGTCAACCCTGCCAGATATATGATGACTCCCACACACAGAGCACTCCGTTGCCGTGCGTGAGCTATCACAAGCTGCCGTGTTTTGACACGGTGTGTCAGCCTCCGCTACACACTGTGGTTTCCGCCACTCGCCCGCAGCTAACTGGTCAGTCAGGAGTTGAGGCTTCCCCACACAACTTTGGTTGTTGCCAACTCACAGACTGTCAAACAGTTACATGACGTTGCCTTCTGGTCTGCTACTTATACACCAGTGCTGTATGTCCTCACGCTCCTGTTGTGGTTGACAGTTCAGTTTTTGACAGTTCACAGACTGTCAAGCAGTTTCATAACGTTGCCTTCTGGTCTGCTGCTTTTGCACCAGTGAAACCCTCACTGAGAGAACCTAGCTTTTCTCGGACATGGTTCCTGTAGATGAGAAAGTGCTGTTCTCCCTCCTTCTGATATTCCCTTGAGGACTCTGTCATTTGGAGAGGAGCCTTAAGCTGCTTAGCCTCCTATGGACTTTAATTTAAGCATAACATGCTTCCAGGGAGGGTAAATGGTTCCGCTTCAGTCGCTAACCCCGTCTGTTGCCACACCTGCTCCCATAGACCTTGGGCTTTGTTGCAAGACATGCAGTCCAAGCTTAGTCCTGGATAGAGGATTTTTTACGGAGAAGAACCTTCTTGCCAACGACCTTCCTACCGGTTGGTTGTACGCCCTGTTGACGCTGAGGTATCCTACTCACGTCCGCCAGTTGAGATGGTTCCTCCACCGGTGCGACCCAGTGTGGGTTGCCAGTCGCACGTTGACGTTAAACTACTCTCGGAGGTGGTTGTGGACGTTCAGTGTGTCACTGGGAAGACGTTCAACAACCAGCAGAGGTGACTTGTTGTGACGCAGTGCGGCAACCTCAGCAACCCGATAAGGGGTTGTCTGTACTACCCAGACAGTCTAGACAGTTTCGGGTTGTCGCTGTACTTCCTCGCATCCCCATGGTTGACAGTTCACAGACTGTGCAGTAGTACCATGATCTTGTATCCGGCTCCGTCACGCATCCACCAGTGCGACCGGATTCAGCGAGTCAGACGTTGCCCACTCCGTTGCCGTTTCCTCATCAGTTTCGGATGAGGAACCCTCTGATGAGGACATGGCTGAACAAGAAAATCAATCCCCAGCCCTGCTATCCATCCAGAAGATGCTGAAGAAGGAATACGGCCCTGTCAGGCTGTGGATGAGTCTGATTAGGACACTGTCATCCGTGGTTCAATTGGTGTCACTTGGAAGACTACACCTCCGTCCTCTTCGGTTTCATCTAGCTCTTCACTGGAAAAGGACAAGACGCTAGAAGCGGTCTCGATCCCGGTTTCCGGAAGATAAGTCTGGTCTAACCTGAGGAAGGACTTTATCAACCTTTTATAGGGTCTTCCCCTGACTGTTCAGACTCCCAACCACGTTCTCTTCTCAGACGCATCGGACGTAGGCTGGGGTGCGACCTTAGGCGGTAGGGAATGCTCGGGATTATGCTCTCGAGTCAAAGGACAATGCATTTTAACAGCAAGAAGCTTCTGGCAGTACGTCTGACCTGGAAAAGCTTCAGGTCTCTCCTTCAAGACAAAGTAATGGAGGTCAACACGGACAACTCCCTGCTTTGATGTTCATCTCCTAGCAAGGAGGGACCTACTCTCTGACATGGTGCGAGTTCGCTAGTGACCTCCTCTCCTGTTCAACAGGTCTAGACTTTTCACTAGTTACAAGTTTCTTCCAAGGCAACTTGAATGTCTTAGCAGTTTGTCTCAGTAGGAAGGGACAATAATTCCAACATATTGGACCCTCCACAGAGATGTATGCAAGAGACTTTGGGTCACCTGGGGCCAGCCAACCATAGTTCTCTTCGCAACCTCGATGTCCAAGAGGCTCTCAATACTTTGCTCACCTATCCCGGACCCAGCAGTGGTTCTTTTAGATGCCTTTCTACTAGATTAGTCTCATCTAGATCTATATGCATTCCCTCCGTTCTAGATTGTCAACAAGGTACTGCAGAAGTTCGCCTCTCACGATGGGACAAAGTTGACACTAGTTGCTTCCCTCTGGCCCGCGAGAGAATAACTTACCGAGGTACTTCGATGGCTAGTAGACGTTCCCAGAACTCTTCCCCTAAGGGTGGACCTGCTACGTCTGCCACGCGTAAGAAGGTACTCCAAGGCCTCCACGCTCTTCGTCTCACTGCCTTCAGAGTATCGAAAGACTCTCGAGAACTAGAGGTTTTTCGAAGGAGGCAACCAGAGCGATTGTTAGAGCAAGGAGAACATCCACTCTTAGAGTCTACCAATCGAAGTGGGAAATCTTCCTAAACTGGTGCAAGTCAGTATCCGTATCCTCGACCAGTACCTCTGTAACTCAAATAGCTGACTTCCTCTTATATCTGAGGAAAGAGCGATCTCTTTCAGCTCCCACTTTCAAGGGTTACAGAAGCATGTTGGCATCAGTCTTCCGTCACAGAGGCTTAGATCTTTCCAACAATAAAGATCTACAGGACCTCCTTAAGTCTTTTGAGACCACGAAGGAGCGTCGTTTGGTTACACCTGGTTGGATTTTAGACGTGGTTCTAAGATTCCTTATGTTAGACAGGTTCGAACCACTTCAATCAGCCTCCCTGTAAGATCTCACCTTTAAGACTCTTTTCCTGATATGCTTAACCACAGCTAAAAGAGTCAGTGAGATTCATGCCTTCAGCAAGAACATCGGATTTTCATCCGAAACGGCTACATGTTCTACATCTTGGTTTTCTAGCCAAACACGAGCAGCCTTCTCGGCCTTGACCAATATCGTTCGTTATTCCAAACTTAGCGTATGGTTGGAAATGAACTAGAAAGAGTATTATGTTCTGTAAGAGCTCTTAAGTTCTATTTTAAAAACCTTTACGAGGCCCGTCTGAAGCTTTATGGTGTTCAGTTAAGAATTCATCTTTGCCTATGTCAGAGAATTCTTTATCCTATTATTTTCAGACTGTTAATACGAGAAGCTCATTCCCTTCTGAATGAGGAAGACCAAGCTTGGCTGAAGGTAAGGACACACGAAGTTAGAGCTGTCACAACTTCCGTGACCTTTAAATAAAATAGATCTCTGCAAAATATTTTCGACGCAACCTTTTGGAAAAGCTAATCAGTGTTCGCGTCTTTTATCTTAAGAATGTCCAGTCTCTTTACGAGAACTGCTACACTCTGGGACCATTCGTAGCAACAGTGCAGTAGTGGTGGGGGCTCCACCACTACATTTCCCTAATTCCAGAACCTTTTTAATCTTTCTCTTGAAATATTTCTGGGTTGTCCGGAAGGCTAAGAAGCCTTCCGCATCCTGGTTGATTTGGCGGGTGGTCAAATTCTTTCTTGAGAAGCGCCTAGATTAGAGGTTGTGATGAGGTCCTTTAGTATGGGTTGCAGCCCTTCATACTTCAGCACCTAGGAGTCGCTCAGCATCCTAAGAGGATCGCTAGGCTCAGTAAGAAAGACGTACTTAAAAAGGCAGAGTAATGGTTCAAGTCGACTTCCTTACCAGGTACTTATTTATTTTATGTTTGTTATTTTGAATAACGGCTAAAATAAGATACGGGATACTTAGCTTCTTTGTTAACATGTATGCTGGTCTCCACCCACCACCCTGGGTGTGAATCAGCTACATGATCATCGGGTAAGATTAATATTGAAAAATTTTATTTTCATTAGTAAAATAAATTTTTGAATATACTTACCCGATGATCATGAATTTAAGGACCCGCCCTTCCTCCCCATAGAGAACCAGTGGACCGAGGAGAAAATTGAGTTCTTGTTGACAAGAAGTACTTGAGTACCTACTCACAGATGGCGCTGTTGTGTACACCCCCACCTGTATAGCGATCGCTGGCGTATCCCGACCGTATATTTCTGTCGGGCAACAGAGTTGACAGCTACATGATCATCGGGTAAGTATATTCAAAAATTTATTTTACTAATGAAAATAACATTTTGTGATAAACTGGTGGTAGTTTGTGAATAAGGAACAGAACAGTACTTAGGCCAAGAGAAATTGCCCACAAAATCCCAAGCTATCGAGGCCAATATCATAGCAGGAAAAATCATATAATGGGGGGTAGGATATGATAGCTTGGTTGTCCAAGTTAGTCGCAAGGCTTCAAAAGAGCAAGAATGTGGCAGGGTTTATCCCTCGTTACCTGGAAGTATCCTAGCCATGTACCTACAGATTTGCAAAGCTGATTGCCAGGATATGATTGAGGAAGCTAGACTGGACCAGGCCTTAAAATTGAATGCAATGGCAGCGTATGGGCATTTGGCAAGACTGATATAGAGGAAGGAGTTGGTGGACATTTTTGCTAATGGTTCATTTTGATTGAGGTAGCTGTGTAAAAGGGCTAAGGGTTGGAAACAACCATTAAGTTGGCATTCTTGTGTGGATTTCTAGACCACATCTTGACAGAGCTACAACAGCTGAATTTTGAGTCTTTGGCCATGGGCCTGTTTGTGATGAATGCTAAGATAATTGTGTCTTCATGCACACCACATACTTCTGCAGTGGCTGCAAATCGGCTGGTCTTATGCCAGTCAAAAAGCCGTCATGACGAAGGGAATGGTGATCGAGTTAGTGGAAGGAGACAGGCTTTGACTTTCTGGGAAAAATTATCTTGAGTGTGTAGTTATTCTTTATTATGTGAAATATAGGGATCAAATGATCATAACTTAATTTTTACATTATCATGGACTAGTTCTAGAATTATTTTTCATATAAAAGGTTGGCTTTACAGTATTTCTTATTCAGTAGAATGAATTTAATACAATTATTTACATCTTTTGGCTGTCTAGTAAATGAAAAAGAGATACTTATAGGAAAATGACTAATATTACTCTTGATATTTATAAGTTTTATATCTATCCACTTGGCCCTGATAGTTTTGTTTATCTTTTCAGCTTCCAGCTGCAAAAATAATTGATAGTACAGGTGATACAGCAGCACCCGATGTCACAGATACATCCATACCAAATGCAACTAATACGCCAAACAAGACTCCAAATGCAGCTACTAATGTACCAGCAGGTTAGTTTGTCGTGAAAATTTGTATGCTCCATTCTTTTACCAGTTTTAACAAATTTAAAGATATTTTGTGCCATATTCAGACTGTATATTCTAAATGGATTTGTTGGTGCTTTTTCTTCTATGCCCAATTTTGAAAGGGTACTGTACTGTTGAGTGAAACAGATATTTATAGCATGGAAATTAAAAAAAGAATTTGTATACTCTAAAAATCAAATATGCTTAAAGAATATAATTAAGAGCGTGTATTTAAATCTTAGCATATATAGTCTTGGGAAACAAATAAACTCAAATGTCTTTCAATGTTTTGGTAACAGCGAGAAGCAAGACATAAAGTTCAAGTTAGATATCTGTAGGAAAATACATTTGACTTTGATTGTGTCTGGTTTGCTGAATCTGATATTTCCAAAGTCGAACCAGGTGTTTTACACGAATACCGCTTTCTTCAGGTCGACCTAACCATTATTTATTTAAATGAATATTGCAGTTCAGCAAGCGCCAACTCCTTCCTTCCTTGGGGCTTTCGGGTCTACCCATTAAGGAATGATATGTTGAGGCTCTGCGGACAGGTATATAGCAAGAGCCCGCACCTGCCTCCACAGAGATTGACTTTGGTCTCCCTTTTAGAGAATCCGAAGGCCGTAGGTCTAAGGAACCTCTCGTGTCTCTGCCAGCAGTAGTCTCAGCTCCTCCTTCTCTCGTTCCTTCTACTTCGGTAGATAGACGAGCAGTTATGGATGAGTACCCCTCAGATTTTCCTGTCGAGCTATCCTTTTGATGAGAACCCAGAAACTGACTTCGGTCACGTTTCACAGGTTGTAGCTTACAATACCCTCCCTCAGTCTGAGTCTTCTCGGCAGGTTGAGGGTATGCAAGTTTTCTACACAGAGCACCTCGTTCAGCTGGTGAATGCCATTAACATCCACGAGTATGATGTCCCTCTCCAGAGTGATCCTGCCAACACTAGTGGTTGTCGCCCATTGTGTCCCCAGAGGCCAACGAGTCTCGTTAGCTTTTCCCTTCTGGGTCTTTGCTACTGATGGTGATGCCTGTCAGCCACTCTCAGTTGCCGCCTCTCCCATCTACGAGTCTTGTAGGTGGTAACCCTTTTGGGGCTATTGTCTACATAAATTATGCCTGCTATGTGTCCTTTGTGCACAGCAAAGCTCATTGAGTCTTATGAGCCCTGGCCCTTCAGGAACTGTGCCTCGGAGTTCTGCCTCTCACGAGGAAGAACTTGCTGTTCTATGAGTTCAGCATGGCCTTATTCGTCTCCTTGCGAATGAATACCTACTCTGATAGGAGGGTTTAAGGCAGATAAGTCAAGCTTGCTTTTGTTTCAAGTACACACTACCTCGGTAGTCCGTATTTGCCATCCACAGGTTCAACTCCAGCCAATGCTTGCTTCGCAACAGTCTACAGCACCCAGCTTGCAACGTTCTCCACACCAATGTTCGCCAGCGTTTGCTTCACCAAAGTTCGGCTTGCTATTGTTCACCTTGCTTGCGTTCTCCTCGCCAAAGTTTTACAGCTCTTAGTATTCACTAGCATTTGCCTTCGCCAATGTTCGCCTTGCTATTCCTCACCTTGCTAGCATTCACCAACGTTTGCCAGCGTTCCCCTTATGTTTCCAGAGTTCCCCTTGCTATTGCTCACCTCACTAGCGTGTATTTGCTTCGCCAATGTTTGACAGCACTTGCTAGCGTTCTCTTGCAGTTACTCACCTCGTCAACGTTCTTCAGTGTTTGCCTTGCCTACGTTCTGCAGCGCTCTCTTCGCCAAAGTTAGCCTTGCTATTTCTCACCTCACCAACGTGCGTTTGTCTCGTCAACGTTAGTCTTGCTATTGCTCACCTCACCATCGTGCGTTTGCCTTGCCAGCGGTAGCCTTGCTATTGCTTACCGCACCAACGTGCTTTTGCCTCGCCAATATTAGCCTTGCTATTGCTCACCTCACCAACGTGCATTTGCCTCGCCAACGTTAGCCTGGCTATTGCTCACTTCGCCAACGTTCCACAGCGTTCGTATTGCCAATGTTCACCTAGGTATTGATTACCTCAACAGCGTGCATTTACCTCGCCAACAGTCGACAGCACTCACCAGCGCTCACCTTGCTGTTACTCGCCTCATCAGCGTTGCTTTGCTATTGCTCATCTCACCAGCGTGCGTCTGCCTCACCAACGTTCGATAGTACTCGCCAGCGTTCTCCTTGCTGTTAATCACTGCGACAACATTGTATAACGTTCGCTTTTTATCGCTCACCTCGCTAGCACGCGTTTGCCTCGCCAACATTTGACGGCGTTCTCCTTGCTGTTACTCACTTTGCCAGCGTTCGCCTCACCAAGGTTCTACAGCGTTTGCCTTGCCAACGATCATCTTGCTATTGCTCACCTCACCAGTATGTGTTTGCTTAGCCAAGTTCGACAGCACTCACCGATAATTTCCTTGCTATTGCTCACCTTACTGGCGTTTGCATCGCCAACATTGTACAGCGTTCGCCTCGCTAGCGTTCTCCGTTCGCCTCGCTAGTGTTCTACAGTGTTTGCCTCGCCAATGTTCTGCAGCATTCGCCTCGCCAATGTTCTGCAGCATTCGCCTCGCCAACGTTCGCCTTACTATGGCTCATCTCACCAGCATGCTTTTGCCTCGCCAACGCTTGTCAGCACTCGCATACATTCTTGCTGTTACTCACCTCATCAGCGTTTGCCTTGCAAGCGTTCGCCAGGGCTTGCTTCACCAAATGAGTTTGCAGGACCTTACTCACCAACCTCATCTGGGAACCTGACTAATGTCAACCACATTCACCAGCACTCAATAAAGCTTGCTTCACCAAATGAGTTTACAAGACCTTACTTAACAACCGCATCTGGAAACCTGCCTAGTGTCGCCAATGTTCGCCAGCGCTTGCTAATGCTCGCTTCACCAAATGAGTTTGCGAGACTATACTTACCAGCCTCCTGTGGGAACCTGACTAATGTTTGTGTTCTTTTAATGCTTAGTCAAATATTCATTTTCTTAAGAGAAAGCCTACTTGACACTAAGGAAAGGTGCTCCAGGAACTCCCCTCTCTGCTGAAGTCTGCTCATTTACAGATGTTCGCTAACTACTACTACTGCTACTACTGTACTAACAAAATACCATGTCCTGGACGTGGGCAGTCAGTCGCCGCCACCTCTCCCTGTCTCTAACAATTTGTGTCACTTCATTTGATATCTAATTACCCTCCAAGCTAACACCCTCATAATAAATGGTAAATGGATGACAAGACCTACTTTAGTTGCACTTGCACACTCACTCATATGACTGCCAGACCTCACCAGGAAGGTAGAAACCTAGAATTGTACAACGAATCCCTCAGGTTATTGCCGCAATTGAGGATTCCTGCCGACTGCTTGTGGCCGTTGCATGCCTCCATTGTCACAATGAGTTTTGTTAGACATAATCCCACCCAGCTATTGCTGCATATAGGTGTGCTTTTCCATCGCATGTGCCCGTTGCATCCCACCATATTTTGGAAACGATTCTCGGGAAACATAATCATACGGGGTTATCATCATGGACTTCTCCTGTCTACTGGTTAGAAAACTCATTTGAACACTCACATGGTATCAGTCTCCGATCCCTTGTGATCTCCGCCTCACTCCGTCATACCCTCAAAGCATAATATTCTTGCGAGACATAATCCTTCGAGGTTATTTTTTTAAGCCTCTATTTCCTGACATCTGATCGCTTCGCTAGCTATTTATGCTCACAAACATTTTCATGTTCACAATTTTATAGGTAGTCAACAACCATTCCCTTTTGAGCAATGATGTTGTACTTCATCGTGCATACAATATTTTCGCAAGCGACTCTACCACGTAGGTACTCGCACTTGGAAACGTGTTTGAGAGCTCAGACTTACACAAACGTCTACCCTTGGTCAGGAAGGTGCATATTGACTCTTCCACATAGGGAAAATGAGCTACTACGCCTGATGAAGGTTGTTTACTCCGTCAGTTGCAGCCCTACCCTCGCTGGTGGATGCATGTCCATGAGTAGTACCATGGGCTACTTACCATCTCACCAAACAATTGGAACTTTGTTCCAATACACACTTTTTTCATTCGATGGTTGTAACCCACCTAGCGTCATGTAAACAGACATTGTTATTCCAGTCAGGATCGTATGTCTTAAGTATCAAAATTAGACTCTGAACTTCCCGTAAGCAAGTCTGTTCCCTTGAGAGGGAATATTCAGAGCTCATGACAGTTTTTCCGATCGGGAACGGAGAGATACGAAACATATTCACCTTTTCCTAAGGGATACCTGTCATCAGGAAAGAGGTCTCGTTTCTAACATTTATCAGAGAAAATTTACCTTTCGGAGGGGTCCATACCAGAACTATGCACATAACTACCTATCTAATAATCCATACTGCGTGTGTTAAGGAGAGCTTGCACTAGAATGAGTGAGTGAAATCAGAAGAATGGTACAACATAAGGGTACTTAGTGTATACAAAGTCCAAGCAGTTGCTAGACCTATGAGTAGCTTCTTATGATTTGCCCACAGCCTGATTCAGACAAAGTCCAAAGATCTTAAGCTATGGCTGTCTGTAGAAGAGACAGAATTTACCTACTCCCTATGATGAGCATTGAAATCAACTAACACAAAGAGACCTTTCTATCATCTTCTATCTTAACCATAATGATAAGAAGACAATTGAAGATACAATCCAAGTCAGAGTTCCAGTAGATCGAACACAAATAAAAGTTGTTATGCCTTCCACAAACTTTTATGACCTGAATCTCATGCCATCCACATTCATAGCAGGACTTAAGAGAAGCAGGGTACTCTGTCCTATTATACACCACAATTCCCCTTGTAATAAGATGGACCAGTGGGAGCTCCCACGTTGGGACTCCTACAAAGGCGATACCCGGAGGAGAAGCTATGAAAAGAATTTTTCAGATGTTAAATGTCAAAAGCCCACGCTTTGTATATTTAAGTATAGTGACCTGGAGTTAAGTATCAAATTAATTCCTTTTGTTTTAGAATTATCTTTATTTTTTCATTTGTGTAAAAGATTTATGGGATCATTATCTGTGCCTTTGAAGCCAGAAGTGTTAGGTGGGTGAGGGACTGTGTGGGTTGGATAGTAATGGTTGGTTATTTTGGCTAACAATGTTTATCTTTTGTAGCTTATATGCAAATTTCCGAGTATAATATTTTTAAGTTGTGCCTAATTAATTGGCTTGATGTATGTGAATCCATGATCAGGAGACAGACTGTGTTGGAATTCCAAGGTAGGAGCTAAATGGACATTTTTCCCAACCCAGTTTTGCAAGCTAGATTCTGGCTTAAAGAAGAGAGCTGCACTCTAGCCTCGATTATAGGTCCCTATATCACATCTTCAATTCCTGTGCTTCCTGGAGATAGTTGGTTATCAGGTTAGGAGGTTCCTGTTGCTTTGTCAAGACACTATAAGCTTTATAGCTGAAAGTAGCCTCTTAAGGGTGAAGGATATTTCAGTGAGGCAAGGGAGTGCTTTAGAGGATTTTGAACTTGCCATTTGGCTTTCATTTTAGGGCATGGCTCAAGGTTTGGACAAAATTACCATGTTCATATCCAGGGAGACATGTTTCTACTTGGAGTAATCTGGATTAATTCGGAAGCACTTGGCTATTAGCTACGCTATAGGCAAACCTATCTGGGTTTACATCCTCACATTGTACTGTAGTGATGGATCTACATTCACCATAAGTCAGTCTTCTCTTCCTTTCATTGGGTGGTTATCATACAGCAGGCCACTCTGCCCATTATTACAGGTCACTTTTAGAAATTCTACTAAATGCTTATTTCATTACCCTTTCTGAGTCGTGGAAGAGAATGACTGAATGTAGAAATTTTTAGTATCGCACAGTTTAAAGGTATACACTTCCTTTATTTTCTTTGGGAGATCCTGGTGTCTTGAGATTGAGACTGCCTTTCAGAAAAGTCAATCCTCATGACTTCATACAGCTACTTGACCCAGACTCTTCCTTTTGGATCCTAATAATCTGCTTCAGCAAGTATTCACACTTTCCTTTTGTTTAATCTTAGTCTTTCTCATGACTGACATTTTTCCAGTCTAGAACCATCTAAGATTAACAACCAATACATTTGGTGAGTATTGTCTCTACTATCGCTTCTTAGTTACTAAAAATCTGTATCCTATACTGTAATTACTCATATTTTCTGCTACTTGAGGTCATGACTTGTCGGTTACAATTGCTGTTTGTTGAGCCGTAGGGTCTTTAGCTGATGAGCCTCCCAACTTTGCTCATTTGTCGCAACCATAATCTAACTGCGTGATGAGTGTTGTTCTTACATAACGGCAACCTAAGGTCACAGACATTCTTGAGAGATGTTACTAGTCAGCTGACAAATGATATTCCCTACATACTATTAAGGAATATTGTGTAGAATTTATGAAGACCTGTAAATTGTGCAAATGTAAGTGACGGGTTGTTATTAGAAAAATTTCTAATTATGCAAAAACAGCTTTATACACTGTAGTTTTTAATGTATTCACGTAGGATGTGTCTGTAATACTGAAATGGTGGAACAAATTTTTAATAATGCATTTTTTTTTCTATAGGTTCAGCATCTCCACTGAAATTAAGAGCAAAAGGAAAGGACATGGGCACTATATTACCGCCTCCGGGATCCTTCACTGTCCTCTCAGAAAAGAAGCTCTTTCTTGGCCAAAAGGTTAGTATTTTAAATTATTCAATTAGTGTCTCAGTTTAGAAAGGGTAAAAGCGCATTCACCCGATGTATTTTTTCAATATTAACCTTACCCGATAATCATGTAGCTGTCAACTCCGTTGCCCGACAGAATTCTACGGAAGGGATACGCCAGCGATCGCTATACAAGAGGGGGGTGTACTCACAAGCGCCACCTGTGGCCAGGTACTGCAGTACTTCTTGTTGACACCACCTCAATTTTTCCTCTGTCGTGCTTCCGGCAAGACGTTCATGGATACGCTTATAATTTTGGAGTCTTGTTCACGGTTTTTGGTGAAGTATTGCTCTAAGATTTCAGCTTTCGCTATTCAGGAAGTTTTATCATTAGCTTAGCTAGCTTTTGGAATTAATTTGATTAATTTTGGTGACGAAGAGAGTATGAACTCTCTTTCACCTTTAAATGGCCGACCCTTCCCTTAGACGGTAGTGTTGGTGTCTAAGAGAGTATAGACTCTCTTTCTTAATTTTGCTTAACAAAAGTTATAGATTTATTTTATATCTCTCCGCCTTTTATAGGCCTCTTCGATTAACTTCCTTTTATTATAAACTTATTAAAATTAATTTTTATATTTGTTTATATTCGACCTTTCCTAATAGTAGGCGGTCTTTTCTTGGTACCGAAGTTAATTAACATTGAGCCCGTCATTTCGGTTTTACCTGTTAACATATTATGCTATTTTAATGTTTTTGAAAGAATTTCTTTGATAGTCTCGTACTGTTTTCAAAGTTGAACTAACGTTTTGTTTTGTCTCTGCAGTTGTTGACGTTCAGAACGTTCAACTTGCGCTCTATCGTTACGATAGAGAGAGAATTTTCACGGTGTCACGTTGCAGTAAGAGTAACCGTTTCTAGCGTTTTGTTCATTCTTTCTTAGCTTAATGGTTTTAATTCTAATAAAGGAACTTTTTATTTGGGAAATATTTCAGTTTTTTTCCTTTAACAATAATATGTTTTAACGATATATATGATTGGGCTCTTCTCTCAGGTTCTAAGTCAAGAGAGAGAGAGAGAGAGAGATAGAGACGGAGGGAGAGAGAGCTGGATAAACGTTTCGTTCAAGCGAGTAACGTTGTTATCGTTTTTGTTCTTCTCCCTAGTCTCTTTAGGGGAAGAAGGTAAACGTTTCTAGAGTTTTTTCTTGTTCTCAAGCTTTATGCGGTGAGAGATTTTAAACGTAGTTTATTTGATCTAGTGTTTAGTCTCTTTCCAGGCACTGAATTCTTTATCTTTCATTAGTTTTTTCTGTTACATTGTAATTCTGTTTTCGCAATTACTAACTTTTAAGGAAGGATAGAATTGCGTGTTTCAGGTACAAACCACTTAAAGTTTCGAGTTCAGTGAAATAAGTGCAAACAGATAATCAAAAGTGATAAGTGATTAGCGCAAAGTGTGTCAGTGTTGTGCGTGAGGGTACTTCTGTGCGTGCCAGTCGTCCTCCCAGTCCGGGACCTCTTGCAAGCTCCCAAGCCCAGGGGAGAAGCAATGTCGAAGGGCAAAAGGGTTCGGCAGGCCTTGATCGGCGCACAGAAGTATCCTCGGTGGTTGCGGGCGTGTCTTACAGAGACCGTCACTCCCACCCGCAGACGATTGAGCCCTTATTTTGCTCGTCTGCAGAAGAAATTTCGGGGAGAAAACGCTGGACTCAGGTCTCAAGACCTCTTAAACGTAAAGTCCAGTCCTCTAGAGTTCAACAACCCGGATGCAGTCATTGGGTTAGCTCTGACTCTCCGCAGTCATCAGGTGACTGCACACCTCCTAAGAGAGGTAAGGCGATGCCTCAACAGACCTCATCTTCTGTTAAGGCTTTGCCTCAACATTTTGATCCCAAAATGACTTTGCTGCAGTCCATGCAGTCGCAGCTTGTGGTCTTAATGCGTGAGTTTCAGGCTGAGAAGGTTACACCTCCTCCTGCGAGCGCTCCGCCTCACCGCAGTCCAGTCTGCCAGGCGTACGAAGTTGAGGTTCCTCAAGCTACCTTACCGCGTTCGGAGTTGCCAGTTACCAGCGTTGTGCAGCAACCTCAACCTTCCTTAAGGCAACCTCAACAATGGGAGCAGGAGTCTTATGCCTTGAGGCAAGATTTTCTTGCAGTTAGACCATCTTTGAGGCAACAACCTCTTGAGGTACGACAACCTCTACCATCCTTGAGGCAGCCACCTCAGCTCTCGCAGCTGCTACCTCAACTTTCCTCAAGGCGAGAGCCTCAACTCTTGAGGCTAGCTCCTCAGGAACCTCAACTCGTGAGACAGGAACTGCGTTCTGCGCAGCCGCTACCTCAACTCTCGCAGCTCACACCTCAAGAACCTCAACTCGTGAGTCAAGAGCCTCTCTCTGCGCAGCCACCTCAACCCTTGAGGCAAGCGCAACTCTTGAGGCAGGAACCTCATGCTATGAGTCAGCCACCTCAACGCATGCATCTGCCACTTTCTCCTCAACTTGAGCCTCTTCCCATTCAACTTTGAAATAACAAATGACAATAATAATAACACATTACTTTCATAACTTGCATTTGTAATCATATACATGTATGCCTACACAAACATTATGATAATGGAGGTTATTCGTATTACTTAATAAAAAAAAAAAAAAAAATATATATGTATTCCTTGCAATATATTTTTAACAAAATCGCAAATATGGCAAAAATATCTTCAAAACAAAAATGAATCATGAGTTATGAATGTAATGTAAATATTATGTTGATATTAAAACCCCATGCTAGCATGCATGAAGTAATGCAGTGTTGCCAACAGGGCGAGTTCCCTTTCCTGAGGTGAAGTAGATTATAGTACGTATATTTAGTGCAGCTTAATTCTACGATTATCATGCCGGCTATCAAATTCATCAACAAAACAGTCTAAATCAATTCCCTCGGCACGTGCACTTTCAATGGACAGTAATGCGATATTACTCAATCTAGCACTGGTCATGGAATTTCTGAGAAATGTTACACGCCATGCAACATGCTCTGCTTACCTTACAGCATGCTCTACATACAGCATGCTCTGCATACAGCATGCTCTGCATACCTTACCGCATGCTTCTCAGTCACACATCTTTGGTTGTTGCCAACTCACTAGACTGTCAAGCAGTTTCATAACGTTGCCTTCTAGTCTGCTGCTTTTGCACCAGTGAAACCCTCACTGAGAGAACTTAGCTTTTTCTCGGATATGGTCCCTGTAGATGAGAAAGTGCTTTTCTCCCTCCTTCTGATATTCCCTTGAGGACTCTGTCATTTGGAGAGGAGCCTTTAGCTGCGTAGCCTCCTATGGACTTTTATTTAAGCATAACATGCTTCCAGGGAAGGTAATGGTTCTTTCAGTCGCTAACCCCGTCTGTTACCACACCTGCTCCCATAGACCTTGAGCTGTGTTGCAAGACATGCAGTCCAAGCTTAGTCCTTGTTAGAGGATTTTTTGTTTACGGAGTCAGTGTGTCTCTGGGAAGACGTTCAACAACCAGCAGAAGTGACTTGTTGTGACGCAGTGCGGCAACCTCAGCAACCCGATAAGGAGTTGTCTGTACGACCCAGACAGTCTAGACAGCTTCGGGTTGTCACTGTACTTCCTCGCTTCCCCATGGTTGACAGTTCACAGACTGTGCAGCAGTACCATGATCTTGTGTCCGGCTCCGTCAGACGACTGGCTTTTAAGAGCTCCCACAAGTCGTCGCTGTCTGGAGATTCTCAGATGGACTATGGATCTGACCAAGGAACTGGGCCTCCTGGTCAATTTTGAGGAGTCTCAGCTCGTCCCATCCCAGACCATTGTCTACCTGGGTATGGATCTTCAGAGTCGAGCTTTTCGGGCTTTTCCGTCGGCCCCAAGGATCTTCCAAGCCCTAGAATGCATCCAGAGCATGCTGAGAAGGAACCGATGCTCAGTCAGGTAGTGGATGAGTCTAACAGGAACACTTTCATCGCTGGCCCTGTTCATCGTGTTAGGGAGACTCCACCTCCCCCCCCTTCAGTATCATCTAGCTGCTCACTGGATAAAGGACATGACGCTAGAGACGGTCTCAGTTCCTGTTTCCGAAGAGAGGAGGTCTTCTCTCGCGTGGTGTAAGAACAGCTTTCTTCTCAAGGAAGTCTACCTTTGGCTGTTCAGAAACCCGACCGCCGTCTCCTCTCGGACGCATCAGACACGGGCTGGGGTGCGACTTTGGACGGACAGGAATGCTCGGGAACATGGAATCAGGAGCAAAGGACACTTCACATCAATTGCAAGAAGTTGTTGGCGGTTCTTCTGGCCTTGATAAACTTCAAGTCCCTCCAGCTTAACAAGGTAGTGGAGGTGGACTCTGACAACACCACAGCCCTGGCTTACATCTTCAAGCAGGGAGGGACTCTTTCGTGGAAGTTGTTCTAGATCGCAAGGGACCTCCTCATCTGGTCAAAAGATCGAAAGCTCACGCTGGTAACGAGGTTCATTCAGGGCGGTATGAATTTCATGGCAGATCGCCTCAGCCGGAAGGGTCAGGTCATCCCCACAGAGTGGACCCTTCACAAGAATGTTTGCAGCAGACTTTGGGCCCTGTGGGGTCAGCCAACCATAGATCTGTTCGCTACCTCGATAACCTAGAGACTCCTGTTGTATTGTTCTCCGATTCCAGACCCTGCAGCAGTTCACGTGGATGCTTTTCTGCTGGATTGGTCCCATCTCGACCTGTATGCATTCCCGCCGTTCAAGATTGTCAACAGGGTACTTCAGAAGTTCTCCTCTCGCAAAGGGACACGGCTGACGTTGGTTGGCTCCGCTCTGGCCCGCGAGAGAATGGTTCATAGAGGTACTGCAATGGCTGGTCGACATTCCCAGGACTCTTCCTCTAGGAGTGAACCTTCTACGTCAACCTCACGTAAAGAAGGTACACCCAAACCTCCACGCTCTTCGTCTGACTGCCTTCAAACTTTCGAAAGACTCTCAAGAGCTAGGGGCTTTTCGAAGGAGGCAGCCAGAGCGATTGCCAGAGCAAGGAGAACATCCACTCTCAGAATCTATCAGTCTCAAGGGGAAGTCTTCCGTAGCTGGTACAAGACCAATGCAGTTTCCTCAACCAGTACCACTGTAACCCAGATTGCTGACTTCCTGTTACATCTAAGGAAAGTAAGATCCCTTTCAGCTCCTACGATCAAGGGTTACAGAAGTATGTTGGCAGCGGTTTTCCGCCACAGAGGCTTGGATCTTTCCACCAACAAAGATCTACAGGACCTCCCTAGGTCTTTTGAGACCTCAAAGGAACGTCGGTTGTCCACTCCAGGCTGGAATCTAGACGTGGTCCTAAGGTTCCTTATGTCATCAAGATTTGAACCTCTCCAATCAGCCTCTTTTTAGGACCTCACATTAAAAACTCTTTTCCTCGTGTGCTTGACAACAGCTAAAAGAGTAAGTGAGATCCACGCCTTCAGCAGGATCATTGTTTTCACATCTGAAACGGCTACATGTTCCTTGCAGCTCGGTTTTTGCTAAACGAGCTTCCTTCACGTCCTTGGCCTAAGTCGTTCGAGATCCCAAGCCTGTCCAACTTGGTGGGGAATGAACTGGAGAGAGTACTTTGCCCAGTTAGAGCTCTTAGGTACTATCTAAAAAGGTCTTAACCTTTACGAGGACAATCAGAAGCCTTATGGTGTGCTATCAAGAAACCTTCTTTTCCAAGGTCTAAGAACTCAGTTTCTTACTATTCAGGCTTCTGATTAGGGAAGCACATTCTCATCTGAAGGAAGAAGACCTTGCTTTGCTGAAGGTAAGGACACATGAAGTGGGAGCTGTGGCTACTTCAGTGGCCTTCAAACAGAACCGTTCTCTGCAGAGTGTTATGGATGCAACCTATTGGAGAAGCAAGTCAGTGTTCGCATCATTCTATCTCAAAGATGTCCAGTCTCTTTACGAGTACTGCTACACCCTGGGACCATTCGTAGCAACGAATGCAGTAGTAGGCGAGGGCTCAGCCACTACATTCCCATAATCCCATAACCTTTTAACCTTTCTCTTGAATACTTTTTATGGGTTGTACGGTCGGCTAAGAAGCCTTCCACATCCTTGTTGATTTGGCGGGTGGTCAATTCTTTCTTGAGAAGCGCCGAGGTTAAAGGTTGTGATGAGGTCCTTTAGTATGGGTTGCAGCCCTTGATACTTCAGCACCTTAGAGTTGTTCAGCCTCCTAAGAGGAACGCTGCGCTCAGTAAGGAAGAAGAACTTATTTAAGGCAGAGTAATGGCTCAAGTCGACTTCCTTACCAGGTACTTATAATTTCATTGTTATTTTGAATAACTGATAATATGAAATACGGGATACTTAGCTTCTTGATATACATGTACACTGGTTTTCACCCACCTCCCTGGGTGTGAATCAGCTACATGATTATCGGGTAAGGTTAATATTGAAAAATGTTATTTTCATTAGTAAAATAAATTTTTGAATATACTTACCCGATAATCATGATTTAATTGACCCACCCTTCCTCCCCATAGAACCAGTGGACCGAGGAAAAATTGAGGTGGTGTCAACAAGAAGTACTGCAGTACCTGGCCACAGGTGGCGCTTGTGAGTACACCCCCCTCTTGTATAGCGATCGGTGGCGTATCCCTTCCGTAGAATTCTGTCGGGCAACGGAGTTGACAGCTACATGATTATCGGGTAAGTATATTCAAAAATTTATTTTACTAATGAAAATAACATTTTGCGTTAAGTACAGTAAACCCGAGTGAGTGAGTGAGTGAGTGAGTGAGTGAGTGAGTGAGTGAGTGAGTGAGTGAGTGAGTGAGCGAATGAGTGTAGCTTAGCTCCCAGGTTATACTTACCCAGAGAAAGAGTGAGTGAGTGTAGCTTAGCTCCCAGGTTATACTTACCTAGAGAGTGAGTGAGTGAGTGTAGCTTAGCTCCCAGGTTATACTTACCTAGAGATTGAGTGAGTGAGTGTAGCTTAGCTCCCAGGTTATACTTACCTAGAGAGTGAGTGAGTGTAGCTTAGCTCCCAGGTTATACTTACCTAGAGAGTGAGTGAGTGAGTGTAGCTTAGCTCCTAGGTTATACTTACCTAGAGAGTGAGTGAGTGAGTGTAGCTTAGCTCCCAGGTTATACTTACCTAGAGAGTGAGTGAGTGAGTGTAGCTTAGCTCCTAGGTTATATTTACCTGGTCTAGTCACAGGAGTTTAGATGTCACACCTTCGCACAAATGGTTCAGGCCGTTAGATCTCTAACAATTTTTGAAAGTTAGCGAGGTGACAGGGTGCACTGTCCACAGCTCATGCGAAGCACAGAGTTGCACCCCACGGCAGAAACCATCCAGTTGTTTTGGGATTTCCACCCACCTAATGGTGAGTCTCCACGGTAAAGAGCTGAATGGTTTGTATTTGATGCCGGAGCAAATAACAAATTTGGAAATAATTTTTATTTTTCCTAACCATACAAACCAAAAGCTATTTACACAGAATGGTCCTGCCATCAACTTCCCGCAGAAGTCCTGCCTGTAGTTACAGGGTGACTAGTTGTTGCTAGTGCGTGTGTGAGCGGGGTGTTTAGTCCTAGCCTCTCTTAACTATTGGTGGGTAGTTCCACCTTGCTAAAAATATTTTTGCTGGTTTCAGCTGTCACTAAAATGTAATCTCCACAGTAAAGAGCTTCAGGTTTGTATGGTTAGGAAGAATACAAATTATTCCCAAATTTGTCATATTTTATTATTTGTTTGATGGTTAACAACCTAATATGATCATCAGTTAGGAACCTTCTGCAGACATAATGAGCTAATTGTGTATACATTTAAAGTAAAAATTATTCTTCCTATTGTGCTTCCTCATTGAATTGATGTCTTAAGTACTGTAACATTATTTCTATGGTTGATTGGCAATACAGTAGAGTATTTTTGGATATTTACAAGTTTTTTTTTTTCTCACTGAAGAACCCCTCAAAAAGAAAAGATATTTTTTTGGAAATTTTAACTCTATACCCTGCAGTTAGTATGATTTTCTGGTTTGATAAATATCTTTATTTTTTCCAGCTGACTGTAATTCAGTCTGATATATCAACTGTTACAGCTGATGCTGTTGTTCATCCGACCAATTCTAATCTGGACTTCCTGGGTGAGGTTGGTCAGGCTTTGAGCAAAGCGGGAGGAAAGGAATTTGTACAAGAAGTGCGGGATTTGGCCAATGGCAGTGGAGCCTTACAATCATGTGATGGTAAATATTTCTTTTTATACATAACATGTCTTTGACAAGATTTTAGTATATTGTAGTACCTCGGTATAAGATTTTAATCCATTCCTGGAACAAGCTCGTAACCCGAAATACTTTTAAAACAAAACAACTTTTCCCATGAGAAATAGATGGAATTCAGTTGATGCATTCCTCATGTCCATAAATGCACATATACACGCATTTTTAAAGGTTTATAATGTTTTATGAAGAGAATATTATAATCCCTAACATTAGAAATTATTAAAAATTTATTCACAATGAAAAATATAAATTATTGATAAATTAACTCGCACTTTACCTTAAAGAAGTCGTGACTGGCACATAGATTAAAGAGAATTAGGGGTTACTGCTTGAAGGGAGAATCTCCCTCCATGAGAATTTATGGTAAAATATTAGTTTTCTTACTTGAATGGCATTCACTATGTCTAATTGAATTCCTTAATTTACTCTTTATGAATGCTTGGTAGTCATTTTACACTTTCTTTCAAATTAAATTTTGACAAGGAACCTATCTAAAGACGACTGCATTTGCTTTTTTGTTCAAATGACTTGAAAGGGGGGTAAAAATCACAGGAATATCCTTTTTCAATATTAAACTTACCCGATAATCATGTAGCTGTCAACTCCGTTGCCCGACAGAATTCTATGGAGGGATACGCCAGCTATCACAATACTAGAAGGGGGTGTAATTACCAGCGCCACCTGTGGCCAGGTACTCAAGTACTTCTTGTTGACACCTCCTCAATTATTCCTCTGTCGTGCTTCCGGCAAGACGTTCTGGGATACGCTTATGTTCTTGGAGTATTTTCACGACTTTGGTGAAGTATTTCTCTTTGATTTCGGCTGTCGCTTTACTGGAAACTTCTATATTAGCTTAGTTAGCTTTTGGAATTAATTTGATTAATTATGGTGACGAGAGAGTATGAACTCTCGTTCACCTTTCAATGGCCGACCCTTCCCTTAAACGGAAGTGTTGGTGTCTAAGAGAGTATAGACTCTCTTTCTTAATTTTGCTTAACTTATAGGCCTCTTCGATTAACTTCCTTTTATTATAAACTCATTAAAATTAATTTTTATATTTGTTTATATTCGACCTTCCTAATAGTAGGCGGTCTTTTACCGAAGTTAATAAACTTTGAGCCCGTCATTTCGGTTTTACCTGTTAACATATTATGCTATTTCCACCACAGTTTGAAAGATTTCAAAGTTGAACTAACGTTTTGTTTTGTCTCTGCAATTGTTGACGTTCAGAACGTTCAACTTGCACTCTATCGTTACGATAGAGAAAGAATGTTCACGGTTTCACGTTGCAGTAAGAGTAACCGTGTCTAGCGTTTTGTTCTTTCTTTCTTAACTTAATGGTTTTGATCCTAATAAAGGAACTTTTCAGTTTTTTCCTTTAACAATAATATGTTTTAACGATATATATGATTGGGCTCTTCTCTCAGGTTCTAAGTCAAGAGAGAGAGAGAGAGAGAGAGATAGAGACGGAGGGAGAAAGAGGATAAACGTTTCATTCAAGCCTGCCAGGCGTACGAGTAACGTCGTTATCGTTTTTGCTCTTCTCCCTAGTCTCTTTAGGGGAAGAAACTAAACGTTTCTAGAGTGATCTAGTGTTTAGTCTCTTTCCAACCACTGAATTATCTTTCATTAGATTTTTCTGTTACATTGTAATTCTGTTTTCGCAATTACTAACTTTGAGAAAGGATAGAATTGCGTATTTCAGGTACAAACCACTTAAAGTTTCGAGTTCAGTGAAATAAGTGCAAACAGAAATCAAAGTGATAAGTGATTAGTGCGTGAGGGTACTTTTGTGCGCGCCAGTCGTCCTCCCAGTCCGGGACCTCTTGCAAGCTCCCAAGCCCAGGGGAGAAGCAATGTCGAAGGGCATAAGGGTTCAGCAGGCCTTGATCGGCGCACAGAAGTATTCTCGGTGGTTGTGGGCGTGTCTTACCGAGACCGTCACTCCCACCCGCAGACGATTGAGCCCTTATTTTGCTCGTCTGCAGAAGAGATTAGGGGAGAAAATAAAGGCAGAGTAACGCTGGTCTCAGGTCTCAAGACCTCTTAAACGTTAAGTCCAGACCTATGCCAGACGTACGAAGTTAAAGTTCACAACCCGAATGCAGTCATTGGGTTAGCTCTGACTCTCCTCAGTCATTAGTTGATTACACTCCGCCTAAGAGGAGTAAGGTTCTGCCACAACAGATCTCTGCTGTTAAGGCTTTACCTCAGCAGAACTTAGTGTCTGCCGACCCCAAGTTAACTCTACTGCAGTCCATACAGTCACAACTTTCGGTCTTGATGCGTGAGTGTCGGGCTGAGAGTGTTGCGCCTCCGCCTCCGCCTACACTCCCCCCCGCCTATGATCGCTCCGCCTGATCACAGTACCTCCTGCCAGGCGTACGATGTTGTGAACTCTACTACAGTCCATGCAAGCACAGCTTTCGGACTTGATGCGTGAGTGTCGGGCTGAGAGTGTTGCTCCTCCGCCTCCGCCTACACTCCCTCCACCTACACTCGCTCCGCCTGATCACAGTACCATCTGCCAGGCGTACGATGTTGTGGACTCTACTACAGTCCATGCAAGCACAGCTTTCGGACTTGATGCGTGAGTGTCGGGCTGAGAGTGTTGCTCCTCCGCCTCCGCCTACACTCCCTCCACCTACACTCGCTCCGCCTGATCGCAGTACCACCTGCCAGCAGTTCCACCTGCCAGGCGTACGATGTTGAGCCACGTGCTGAGTTTGCTGTTCCCTGTGGTGTTCAGCCTCCGCCTTCCTTAAGGCAACCTTTACATTGGGATCAGGAGGATTATACCTCTCTTCCTCCGCCTCCACTTGCTGCTCCACCAGTGATGCAACACTCGGTTGAGGTACAACAACCTCTCCCGTCCATGAGTCAGTCTCCTCAGCTCTTGCTGCAGCGAGCTCAACCCTCCACAAGGCAAGCACCACAACACCTTAGCCTTGCGCCTCAGGAGCCTCAGCTTGCGAGACATTTACCTTGTTCTGCGCAGCCTCTTCCTCATCGCGCTCCGCTCACACCTCAGGAACTGGAACTTGCTACTCCGCTTCCGCCAACCGCTCAGCAAGCGCAACCCTTGGGTTCAACCACTCATGCTAGGAGTCAGCCTCCTCCACCCATGCGCCTTCCTTCTGCTTGTCTTTTATTCAGCCTTTGCAGACTGAGCCTCAGGTGTTCCCTCATCGGAGTCTTGAAGAGGAAACCACAACTATTGTTGTTCCAGCTCGTTCTGACTCTGCTGTTCAGCATACCTTACCTCCATTTTCATACCATGGTTTAAACCCCATGCAAGCATGCATAAAGCACTCTAGCACTGGTCATGGAATTTCTGAGAAATGTTTAACGCCATGCACACGCTCTGCTTTCCTTACAGCAGGCTCTGCTTACAGCAGGCTCTGCTTACTACATGCTCAGCATTCAGCATGCTCTGCATTCAGCATGCTCTGCATACAACATGCTCTGCATACAGCATGCTCTGCATTCAGCATGCTCTGCATACAACATGCTCTGCATACAGCATACTCTGCATACATCATGCTCTGCATACCTTACCGCATGCTTCTCAACACATCTTGGGTTGTTGCCAACTCACTAGACTGTCAAGCAGTTTCATAACGTTGCCTTCTAGTCTGCTGCTTTTGCACCAGTGAACCCTCACTCAGAGAACTTAGCTTTTCTAGGATAAGGTCCCTGTAGATGAGAAAGTTCTTTTCTCCCTCCTTCTGATATTCCCTTGAGGACTCTGTCATTTGGAGGGAGCCTTTAGCTGCATAACCTCTTATGGACTTTTATTTAAGCATAACATGCTTACAGGGAAGGTAATGGTTCCACTTCAGCCACTAATCCCGTCTGTTACCACACCTGCTCCCATAGACCTTGAGCTGTGTTGCATGACATGCAGTCCAAGCTTAGTCCTTGTTAGAGGATTTTTTGTTTACGGAGTCAATGCGTCACGGGGAAGACATTCAACAACCAACAGAAGGGACTTGTTGTGACGCAGTGCGGCAACCTCAGCAACCCGTTAAGGAGTTGTCTGTACGACCCAGACAGTCTAGACAGATTCGGGTTGTCACTGTACTTCCTCGCTTGCCCATGATTGACAGTTTACAGACTGTGCAGCAGTATCATGATCTTGTGTCCGGCTCCGTCAGACGACTGGCTTTTAAGAGCTCCCACAAGTCGTCGCTGTCTGGAGATTTTCAAATGGACTATGGATCTGACCAAGGAACTGGGCCTCCTGGTCAATTTTGAGGAGTCTCAGCTCGTTCCATCCCAGACCATTGTCTCCTTGGGTATGGATCTTCAGAGTCGAGCTTTTCGGACTTGTCCGTCGGCCCCAAGGATCTTCCAAGCCCTAGAATGCATCCAGAGCATGCTGAGAAGGAACCGATGCTTAGTCAGGCAGTGGATGAGTCTAACAGGGACACTTTCATCGCTGGCCCTGTTCATCGAGTTAGGGAGACTCCACCTCCGCCCCCTTCAGTATCATCTAGCTGCTCACTGGATAAAGGACATGACGCTAGAGACGGGCTCAGTTCCTGTTTCCGAAGAGATGAGGTCTACTCTAACGTGGTGGAAGAACAGCATTCTTCTCAAGGAAGGTCTACCTTTGGCTGTTCAGACCCCCGACCACCGTCTCTTCTCGGACGCATCGGACACGGGCTGGGGTGCGACACTGGACGGACAGGAATGCTCGGGAACATGGAATCAGGAGCAAAGGACACTTCACATCTATTGCAAGGAGTTGTTGGCAGTTCATCTGGCCTTGATAAACTTCAAGTCCCTCCAGCTTAACAAGGTGGTGGAGGTGAACTCCGACTACACCACAGCCTTGGCTTACATCTCCAAGCAGGGAGGGACTCATTCGAGGAAGTTGTTCGAGATCGCAAGGGACCTCCTCATTTGGTCAAAAGATCGAAAGCTCACGCTGGTAACGAGGCTCATTCAGGGCGATATGAATGTCATGGCAGATCGCCTCAGCCGGAAGGGTCAGGTCTTCCCCACAGAGTGGACCCTTCACAACAATGTTTGCAGCAGACTTTGGGCCCTGTGGGGTCAGCCAACCATAGATCTATTCGCTACCTCGATGACCAAGAGGCTCCTCTTGTATTGTTCTCCGATTCCAGACCCAGCAGCAGTTCGCGTGGATGCCTTTCTGCTGGATTGGTCCCATCTCGACCTGTATGCATTCCCGCCGTTCAAGATTGTCAACAGGGTACTTCAGAAGTTCGCCTCTCACAAAGGGACACGGCTGACGTTGGTTGCTCCCCTCTGGCCCGCGAGAGAATGGTTCACCGAGGTACTGCAATGGCTGGTCGACGTTCCCAGGACTCTTCCTCCTAGAGTGGACCTTCTGCGTCAACCTCACGTAAAGAAGGTACACCCAAACCTCCACGCTCTTCGTCTGACTGCCTTCAGACTATCGAAAGACTCTCAAGAGCTAGAGGCTTTTCGAAGGAGGCAGCCAGAGCGATTGCCAGAGCAAGGACGACATCCACTCTCAGAGTCTATCAGTCTTAATGGGAAGTCTTCCGAAGCTGGTGCAAGGCCAATGCAGTTTCCTCAACCAGTACCACTGTAACCCAGATTGCTGACTTCCTGTTACATCTAAGGAACGTAAGATCCCTATCAGCTCCTACGATCAAGGGTTACAGAAGTATGTTGGCAGCGGTTTTCCGCCACAGAGGCTTGGATCTTTCCTCCAACAAAGATCTACAGGACCTCCTTAGGTCTTTTGAGACCTCAAAGGAACGTCGGTTGTCCACTCCAGGCTGGAATCTAGACGTGGTCCTAAGGTTCCTAATGTCATCAGGATTTGAACCGCTCCAATCAGCCTCTTTTAAGGACCTCACATTAAAAACTCTTTTCCTCGTGTGCTTAGCAACAGGTAAAAGAGTAAGTGAGATCCACGCCTTCAGCAGGAACATAGGTTTCACATCTGAAACGGCTACATGTTCCTTGCAGCTCGGTTTTTTGGCTAAAAACGAGCTTCCTTCCCGTCCTTGGCCTAAGTCGTTCGAGATCCCAAGCCTGTCCAACATGGTGGGGAACGAACTGGAGAGAGTACTTTGCCCAGTTAGAGCTCTTAAGTACTATCTAAGAAGGTCAAAACCATTACGAGGACAATCAGAAGCCTTATGGTGTGCTATCAAGAAGCCTTCTCTACCAATGTCTAAGAACTCAGTTTCTTACTACATCAGGCTTCTGATTAGAGAAGCAAATTCTCATCTGAAGGAAGAAGACCTTGCTTTGCTGAAGGTAAGGACACATGAAGTGAGAGCTGTGGCTACTTCAGTGGCCTTCAAACAGAACCGTTCTCTGCAGAGTGTTATGGATGCAACCTATTGGAGAAGCAAGTCAGTGTTCGCATCATTCTATCTCAAAGATGTCCAGTCTCTTTACGAGTACTGCTACACCCTGGGTCCATTCGTAGCAACGAATGCAGTAGTAGGCGAGGGCTCAGCCACTACATTCCCATAATCCCATAACTTTTTAACCTTTCTCTTGAATACTTTTTATGGGTTGTACGGTCGGCTAAGAAGCCTTCCACATCCTTGTTGATTTGGCGGGTGGTCAATTCTTTCTTGAGAAGCGCCAAGGTTAAAGGTTGTGATGAGGTCCTTTAGTATGGGTTGCAGCCCTGTATACTTTAGCACCTTTGAGTTGATTCAGCCTCCCAAGAGGAACGCTGCGCTTAGTAAGGAAGACGATCTTATTAAAGGCAGAGTAACGGTTCAAGTCGACTTCCTTACCAGGTACTTATTATTTCATTGTTATTGTGGATAACTGATTATATGAAATACGGGATACTTAGCTATCCTTTAGTCTTGTACACTGGTTTTTCACCCACCTCCCTGGGTGTGAATCAGCTACATGATTATCGGGTAAGTTTAATATTGAAAAATGTTATTTTTATTAATAAAATAAATTTTTGAATATACTTACCCGATAATCATGATTTAATCGACCCTCCCTTCCTCCCCATAGAGAACCAGTGGACCGAGGAATAATTGAGGAGGTGTCAACAAGAAGTACTTGAGTACCTGGCCACAGGTGGCGCTGGTAATTACACCCCCTTCTAGTATTGTGATAGCTGGCGTATCCCTCCATAGAATTCTGTCGGGCAACGGAGTTGACAGCTACATGATTATCGGGTAAGTATATTCAAAAATTTATTTTATTAATAAAAATAACATTTTTTTGTGTTCTTGCTTGTCTTGTTTGTACTTGTCCACAAAAAATATGTATGTGGAGAGAAATGTTTGCTCGCAGACCGAAACAATGATCATATACCGATATGGAATTTCATGCTCATATACCAAAATGCTTGTATACTGAGTTTCTTGTAAACCAAAGTATTGCTGTATTATAAGATATCATTTGATTGTTTTCATTGTGATATAATCTACTTTATTTTTGCATCATCAGTCTTAGAGGCAAATATATGAAAGTGGTCAGATAAACATTTCCTTTTATTGCTTTATCAGGGATAAATTTTTATGAAATACAGTATATAAAATATGATGAAAATGTATATTTTAGGAACCCATTTACTGTACTGTGATCCCATTGGACTTTTACGTATAAATCCTTTTTCTGTGAGATTTATCCAGATGGCTTGAAATCCACAGTAAATGTTATTTGCATATAAAATAATAATCTGACTTGCTATTTGGTAATGTAGATTGGAATAATTGAAGTTTTTTCCTTTTAAAAATTAAAGTTCTGAGCTTAAGCCAATTACTATGGCTATCCTTCATACTCTACTATTTCCAAACCTCATCTTTTAAATAAATGTCTTGGTTTTATGCAGTGGAGAATCTTATGATATTTAAAGCAGTATGACTTGCCTTTGAATTATTCATGAGAAAACTATATTAAGACATTTTATCCCATCTTCCAATTAACCTGTCTCATGCACTTTTGTGTCCTCTCAGGCTGTTTCATATAATTCCCTATATTGGGAAATATGACAATCATCCACTGCTATTTTCAGGTTCTAATATACAATATCTATGATAATGTTAGTCAACATCTAAGGTAAGTTAGCTATCACCTGAATGACATCTCATAGTGTACAAACACGCAAACAGCAGACCAGGTGGGCGGTATTTTGATGCTATTATTGCTGAAGACAAGTGGTACTTACAAACTTTGTGTGAACAAGAACTAGAATATGATATTACCTATTAATAGATTAAATTGTGTTGTCACATAAAGTAGAATTTTGCAATAATGGACCCATTTCTGATGGATTCTGGATAAAATGGACCAAATCCAGATACTGTAATCATATTCTTGTTCAGGTGGCATTTTAAAGGTCACTGTAAGCAGTCAGGGATAGGTCTTCAAGTTACAAATGAAATCCATTCTTACGATACGTCGTAAGCCATTTTCGTTGTAAGTTGGATTTTATATACTTAGCATACTGTATGTACATACATAACATACTTTGTGTTTATATAATACACTTTAGATAATGTATATGAGTAGTCGTTGACTTACGACCTATGCGACTTACGACTGTTCAACTTTACAACTGTTTTTTCACTGTGATGACGTCACAAGTCTGTCGGAAATAGTACACTACTAGGACTACTATTTCCTTAGAAATAATCTATTTTCTTATATAAAAGTTAATTAATTTATCTTGGTAAGGTAGTATTTTATTTTACTGTTAATATACAAGGTTGGTCGTGCAGACGAGTGTTGTTCACTACAGTATTATGCACCCAACCACCTAGCGAGGTGGGCGGGCGACCCCTTCTGGGTATGGCAGAGTTGGATGCCCCCTGGATCTGAAACTCGGTCGGACTCCGTCCTCAAGGTAGTATAACACGTCTTGTTCTTACACTCTCTCCCTCCTCTAACCTCATCCTGTGAACACGATTTCCCACAGGATTGGATATGCGAAGGAACTGGCCCTTATTACCAAAATCCGGAGCTTGCTGGAGAAGCGTGCTTCAGGAGCCCCGTCACGGATTTCCAGCCTCCTTCAATCACCCTTCCCTCGTAGATAAGGCATCTAGAGGCTGGAGACTGGTCATACATCTTGGCTTCAAACGGGTTTGTTCAACAAGTCTTGTGGAAGATAGATGTAGCCTGATGGTCAGACAGTAGCGTACCTCCAGATCCCCTTTCATCTATCCTCCAATTAGTACTTGAGGCTCATACACTGCAAAAATGTACCAGTTCAAGGGGCTGTTCCTCGGCCTGTCCACAGCACTGTAAATTCTCACTCGAAGATTTTCCCTAGTGGTAGCTTGGGGACATCGCTTAGAAGACTTGCTGATGCTAGCATAATCGAGGGAAGTTCTTCTCCCTCATCAAGACAGACTCCTCATTTATTGCCAAGAATGGGCAGTCATGGTAAGTCTGAGAAGTCCTCTTTGCAACCGATGCAAATCTGGTATACTTAGGGATGAATATACACTATCTAGGCAGTCTTGCTATCTTTAACAGGATTGGAAAGATTGAAATGAATAGGGGAACTGTTTTGAAGATGAGACGAATTGCCAACAATTGTTGGCAGAGGCTGCTAGGACACTGCGCATCTTTGAGAGGCCCCGATTCCCAACAGCTGTTTCCGCACTCACTCTCTCCAGTGGCAGCTGAAGACATTCTGGTCTTAGCACAAAGACCCTCTGGATCTACTGAACCCTATAGGGTCAGAGCAGTAGAGAGACTTGCAGTGGTGGGTATCAGATGCCAACCTACTCTGGATCAGATCTCTTTCCTCCCCTGAGATGGATGCTCATTACGGATACATCAAAAGAAATGGGGTGAGGTGTCTCCTATTGCTCCTTACTATCTCCGGATGGGGGTCCAAAGCCAAGCAACACTGCCACATAAACCTCCTGGAATGAGAGCAACATTTTAGCTCTTAAACTCTACCAACAGCTCTTTACAGGACTCATGATTAACGACAACACCACAGTGATGGCTTACAAATACAAGGAGGGACATACTTTTCTCACCCCCTCTGCCATCTGGCTGTGAAGATAATCAGATGGATGGAAGACAACTTGGTGACCTTCTCAGCCTGTTTCATACCGGTGTAATGCTTCCCAGTACTAGATCCCTAAGCGTTATGACAAAAGGCTTTTCAACATATGGGGGCCAACCCAGACGTCTATGCATCCCCCCCTTTTGCCTAAAAAGGAGGCTTCTGAACAAAGTTTGGTTATTTCATAACCTATCTATGACCTTAATAGCTCTGATGTGGTAGCATGTAGAAGGGTTTCCAAATCTTCCAAACCACTTTGCAAAGGCACCCAGGGAACTCCCTACACTTCCTGAGCTACTCAGACAACCACATGTTCAGATTTTCATAGACAAGTAGGTTCGCTACGTCTTTGGGCTTGGAAGTTATCCTACAACTCCTTACTGCACGAGGTTTTTCTGCAACAAATTGCGAGGAGAATGGCTTGATACCTCAGAGAGTCATCTATTGATGTCTTCCAAACGAAGTGGACTATCTTCTGTGGTTGGTGTCGTGGAAGGGGCATCTCTCCACTCCGTCCCACTAGTTCAACATCAGTGGATTTATTGTTATACCTCAGGGAGGAAAAACTCGGTTCAGTGTTGGTGGTTAAAGGCTATCATTCAACCTTAAGCTTTTCTTATAAATTAAATGCAATTGACATTTCCTCCTCGACGAAAGTCTCTCTCCTCATACAAAGTGACACAACTTTGTCCCCTAGTTTAATGTAAAGACTCAAAATCTGGCTGTAGTGGATACTAGATCTAGGCCCTTCCAATTGAGAGTCTCCATACTGTAACAAATGATAAAGATCAACTGTAATTATGCCCTGTAAGCGCGCTGTGTAAATACCTTAAACGAACTGCTTGAGCTCGACCACAGATCAATAGACTTTTTTCCCAGAACAGGTAAAGTCCAGAGGAGGGTTACCAGGAGTTCAATCTCTTCCTGGATCAGAAAAGTCATCGAATGAGCCCTCCAAGCGGACTCGCTTTTTCTTGACCGTAGTTATAGAGCTCATGATGTTGGGCATTAGAACATCCCTGCTGTTCAAGAGAATTTCAATGGGATGCAGGTCTTACAGGTGAGCGTTTGAAACGTCTGTGTACTTTCACCGCTTCAACACATTCGCCATAGGTCCTGTGGTGGATGCATAAATTGTGATCAACACCTCAGCTCCCTAGTAGCACAAGGAGCAGTTGGTGGATGGCAGATGTTACCCAGCTGTAAGTCGAGTATGATAGGTAAAGGACTGGCCTTTCACCTTTCATTCTCCCCTCTCTTGGGACTTGAGCAAACCATGGAACATTGCAAACTGACCTCTTCTGACTGTAGGTGGGTATCTGACTGTATCCTAATATAGGCATTATATTGTTACGTCCCTGTTCTCCCAGTTAGGTGGGAGTCGGGTTATGTCCAGGTAAAAAAAGCCTAGCTTCAAGTGAAGTCTAATCTTGAAGTGTCACATTCACACAATTGCTCAGGCTGTTATCTCTCGTTAGGAGTTACCAAGGTGATGGTGTGTACTCTTTCACAGCTCATACGAAGCATAAGAGTCACACCCTGGGTCAAGGCCCACCCAGTTGGTCTTAGACTTTCACCCACCTAAGCGGAAGTCTCCGTAGCAAAGAGCTGAAAAATTTCTATTTGGTGCCAGAACCAATGACCGATTTGGAAATAATTTGTATTTTTCCTAACCGTACAAACCTGAAGCTCTTGACACATACTGGCCCTTGGTCACCTACCCCCAGGAACTCCTGCCTGCAATTGAAAAGTGGCTTGTGTTGGCCACTGCATGTGTGAGTGGGGTGGTGGGTCTACCTCTCACTGCCCTCCGCTATCCAACAGAGGGGAGTAACACCTCGATAAAAGTTTTGCGGATAGTTTCTGCTATCGCCGAGATGTACCTCCATAGTAAAGAGCTTCAGGTTTGTATTATAAGGAAAAATACAAATTATTTCCAAATTTGTCATATTTATCTACTTCATGAATGCTTTTTGTAGAGTTAAATAAATTGCAGATGGTTAGTTTACTGGATTATTTTAATTGCTGTTGTTTGGAACATAGGAGTAGGGTGTTGGCCGCCAATTTTGTTTTGGTTCATCATGACCAGCGTAATCAACTGATCAGCTGAGGCACAACACGCTCTCTCTCTCTCTCTCTCTCTCTCTCTCTCTCTCTCTCTCTCTCTCTCTCTCTCTCTCTCTCTCTCTCTCTCTCTCTCTCTCATATATATATTTATATATAGTACAGTACTGTAAATATAATAAAATACTGTAACTTATGTTTTTAAACCTTTTCTTATGCATTGGTGTACAATACTGTAATATTTTATTATAAGTTATTACTTTAACATACTGCTGGGTAATGTATACATTACAAAATAGTAGATAAATTTGATATACTTTATTGGTTTACTTTATTGTATATATGAAAAGACTATTTTTCACGGTAAAGTATTGGGTTGTCACGACCGACGGAATCGTCTACATTATACAAAACACACAGTGTATTAAATATATATTAGAGTACATTTTACTGTATTAGATAAAATAAACGATAAAATATCCACCTGTAAATCACGTTGTATACTTTGACATCAGAAATGGCCAGTTCTGATGTTGTAGTGTACAATACTAAAATATTCATTTGTAAATTAGTATGGTGATGTACTGCTTGGTGAAGTATACAGTACAAAACAGTAAATAAATTTGATTTAGAATATGAAATCATTTACCTTACAAATGTACATTTATATTACCCAAAACAATCAAATATATACAGTAGTACAGTGCATTGTACTGTAAATATTTGGTAAAGAAAACAATAAAATACTGTAAATTACATTTTCAAACCATTTTCTTGCGGTAACAGAGATATGATGAAGGGAGACAAATTAGCTGACACCTGGGATAATTTGTCGTCATCGGATAACAGTGTCGTCTTATAAATTGTGCCTATTGTTGAACTATTTACTTGGTATGCACGCACAATATTTGCCATCTTCTCATCGCTATCTAGTTTCTTGATAAACGCTAATTTAATTTCCAGTGATCTTTACTACCATTATCACCACTAATCTTGCACTTCATTGCATTACCACTAGCAATCTGCTTATCAGCCATAGTTAATGTTATTGTAATTTACGGAAATAAAGCAAAAATACAGCGAAAGTAATACACAGAAATAGATACAATGATCACAATAGCAAACATAATTGATTTTGAATAAAGCGGGTCGATGCTGAACAGGCTGTGTGGTGGCGGCGGCATCAAGACCCAGTCAAAAGTGGTGCTGATTTCAAAATTATAAAAATATTTTGTCTTGTGTTAGTTTGCATTCATAAATCGTATACACATACCACGAGGACTGACTGTCAAATGTAAATACTGTAATAAAATTTACAGTACAGTCGGTGAATTACGTGTTTTATTTAGGGTGATAGTCGATCGCATGTGGTCAGTGGTTAGTTTATTAGGATAGTTATGAGTTTACTGACTCTAGGTCACCAGTATCAGGCTGTTTTTCAGTCCTTGTTGTGGTCTCTGTCACCTAACCCTCGCAAAAATCGAGGGCTAACTATAGTGTTACCAGGGGTTGTATGTAATAAAAGGCAATGTATACCGTATGTATTACTCTTTCTGTGTAATGATAAAGTTCACTGTTAGATTTTCTGTTGTCTATCCAAAGGCAGCCTCCCTCACTACCCTTACCTATAGAATATACTGTTGGTATGCAGCGTGAAGGCATCTTAGTACAAGGTTTAGGAATGTACATTATATGCCTATTGTTTTTATGCCTTTTCAACTTACATATTGCCACCATTGTGATTGTATGGGTATGCTAGTAATAATGAGGATGATGAAGTAAAATGATACAGACAATACCTGACTAGAGACATTACATTAGATAAATGTTTCAAAGTGATGACATTGTGAATGGTGGTGATGATGGCGGCTATGTACAGACTACTAATTAGAGTAAGATACTAATATTAAACTTTTGTAAAGGTAGAGTACTGCATAATATGCTGTATATATCCAATATATACATCTCGACAGTAAATCATCTGTGGGCTGTGGATCATACATTCATTAACTTGCATTGTAATAAATTCTAAACTTTTGTTTTTATTAACTTGCTTTCTCAATACTTTATGTACATGATTATATTCAAATCCAGTTTTGGAGCTATTTTATCTCATTTCTTATAGTTGTCAATTACCTTTATGATACTGTATTTTCAAGTCTTGATCTTTATATTAATCTCTGGCAGTATTGTTCAATTAGCTTAATGTGTATTCGAAGTGGCTGACTGGGTTGCATAAGGTATACCTTAGCAAGGAGTAAGGTTTCAAAGTAAAAGTTGAGGGGTCAATGTGCCTAAGGGACAATCCAGATAATGTTAGAATTAAATTGGTATTTACATTGCTTAGTACACTTGGGAAGGTGAATGGATGATCGAATGAAGGAATAACAGATGACTGAACTCTTTGATAAGTGTGTGCATAATTTTTATGTTCTGATGTAATTGTATTTTTTACAGTTGCTGTTTGCAATGGCTTCAAGCTTCCAGCCCGATGGGTTATTCATGTCAATGGGCCAACTACTGGTGACACAGATGCTTTTGAAAAGTTAGAACGCTGTGTCAGGAACTGTCTTGTGCTTGCCGACACAAGGAACTTGAAGTCATTGGCATTGCCTTCCATTGGTAGTGGAAAGTGAGTAAAGATTTTTCATTTCCAGTTTTACTGATAAGACCATATTTTTAATTTCAATTTTATGTGCAGTACAATGGAATTGCCCTTTTTTTGTGCTTGTGTGAGAGATGTTTTAGTGTTTTTGCAGTAGGTGAAGATTTTTGGATTGAGATCTTAATTTTATTGGGTATTGTCATTGGTTCATGTATATTTGCTTTGGCATTTCACCTACACAACATTTACCTTTTGATATTCTGTCCACTGATTGAATACCAATAATAATGGTGATGTGGCAGTTTGATAGCAGTGTGTGGTTCCTCTGGTTTGATCACTTCTAATATTAAACAAAAAGGTATCTTACAACGTATGGAGACAGGAATTCTTGTAATAAAATTCGGACTGATGCTGCCGGAGAATATAGTAATCTGCAGTTTTGTACTTTTCAGTTGGTAGTAAAGATTGAGGCTTACGTTGAATTGCATTCTAAATTTACAAATGAGGCTGTTGGTGGTATTAAAAAAAAAGAAGGGTATTTCTATCACCTATCCAGTTTAGATTTAGAAAAATTCACTCAACTGATATGTTGATACGACTGGAATCCTCTATTTGTGAAGCATTTGTTTCCAAACACCACCATGCAAGTCTTTTTTTTACCTTGAAAAGGCATATGATACTGCATGGAGATATGGTATACTTAAAACCATTCATGAATTGGAATTAAAAGGAGAGCTACCATTGTTCATTCAAGAATTCGTTTCACATAGATTTTTTCAAGTGAGAGTGGGGGAAACTCTCAGATAGGAAATGACAGGAAGAAGGAGTTCCCAGGGTAGTGTGCTAAGTGTAACCCTATTTGCATTAGCCATTAATGGAATATCCCCCATCATTCCCAAAAATATTCTCTTAACATTATTTGTCGATGATCTCTCCATATCATTTACCGGATCTAGAATGTCGGTGGTTGAGAGATTACTACAACTCTCCATTTCTGTCGTATTCGGGGAGTACATCCAGACCCGGATATATACACCAATGATCAACGGATCCAATGTATAAGTGAGGCTAGATTTTTAGGATTGATATTTGATTGTAGGCTTACATGGGTTCCTCACTTGAAAGCTTTAAAAGTAAAGTGTCTCGAGGCTTTGAATCTTTTAAAGGTTTTGTCCCATACATCATGTGGGGCAGACCACAAAACTATTTTGAAGTTATACAAGTCGTTAATTTTTTTTTTAAAATTAGTTATGGGTGTGAAATATACTCCTCAGCCACCCAAAGTCAACTAAAGATTTTAGACTCTCTACACCATACTGGTATCAGATTGGCCCTGAGAGGCTTTAGAACCTCCCCTATCCCAAGCCTCCTTGTTGACGCTGGAGAGTTACCTTTAGACCTTTATTGAAAGTCTTTTATTGTTTGGTATTGGGTTAGGTTGCAAAGACTCCCTAATTCTTTAGCCTTTCAGACTACAAGCCTTGTAAGGAACTCAACATACTTTGAGTTGCACCCAAAATCTCCTCAACCCTATGGTTTCTGGGTGAAACAGTTACTAAAAAGTCTTGATATAATTAGAAGCAAGGTGCCTCCATTTATGATATCAAATTCTCCGTGTAAATTACCAGAGATATCTTTAATAATTATTTTATTGGTGTTAAAAAGAATATGACTGACTTAGAAGCCAGATCTTTTTGATGGAACATATTGCAGAACATTGCGAAGCAACTTTAATATATACTGATGGCTCCAAATCAGATGCTTGCGTTGGATTTGGAGTATATAGTAATGGTTTTAATTGTATAGGGGCACTTCCTCTAACAGCTTCCATGTTTACTGCCAAACTGTATGGCATACTAACCGCTATTGCTATTTAATGAAATAGTGCTAGAGGCTGAGGGCAATTTTACCATTTTTAGTGATGCAAGGAGTGTCCTTCAAGCTTTAGAAGTTTTTGATTCATGTGACCCTTTAGTTTTAAAGGTTTTAGAATGGCTTTTTATTATTGGACTGAGAGGTATGACTGTTCGATTTTGTTGGGTTCAGCCCATGTAGGTGTGTCTGGGAATGAGAAGGCAGGTTTACTGGCAAAGAATGCTGCATCCAAGTTGCTACCAAGAAGGTGTTCCATTCCCTGTAATGATTTCGTACCTACCATCAAGAAATTATTTTATAATAATTGGCCACAGCATTGGGACAGTTGAGATGGAAATAAGATAAGCGAAATAAGAAATGTCACATCTCCCTGGAGGTATAACATGATGCCCCAAAAGTGGGAGACTTCTCTTTGCTGTCTCTGCTTTCGTCATACTGGGTTGTCACACGAGTTTTTGATGACTAGGCAACATCAGCCAAATTACGATGAATGTTTGGTACCCATGGCAATGAGACATTTGTTGATCGAACACCCCACTTATTGTATCGAAAGAAATAGATATCTGTTTGAGGCTCAATGGGAGGATGGAGGGTTCATCCTTGCCAAGATTCTCGGACATGTTGTACCATATTAGTGGTATTTTTAAATTTATTTCAGAAGCAGGTCTTCTGAAAGCTATTTAACTGCTATAAGGACAGTCTTGCTTTTATTGTATTTAATTGAATTACCATTTATTTATTTCTTTATTTATAACGAATATCTGGGTCAATGACCTTAAGGGGACCGTCCGCTATGTCCGCCATTTTTTTTCCTAATGATCCAAATTACACAATTTCTATATATGTTTTAGACACATATAATACCTTCATCATATAAAAATTTCAAGTCATTTGATCAAAAACTTTTGGATTTATGAGCAAAAATCATGATTTTAAAAAAATATTTAGGTACATTTTTCCCCAATACTATAATACCAATTGTATTGAAACTTATACCACAAAAACTACTCTAACAACCGAACAATTCTGTCAGACAGAATTTTGATTTTCCTTTCTGTTTTTTTTTAATGAATTTTTATTTTTTTTCCTCGTCTAGACGGAAAATAATCGTGAAAAAAAATGTAAAACGAAAATCAAAATTTTGTCTGACAGAATTGTGAAATTTTTATTCTTCTTTTCAACGATATCTTTTTCTCTAATATCGAACAACAAATAAGTGAGAAAAATGTACCTAAGTGGGAATAAGTATGTTTTTGAGTTATGAGCTCCCAAAGATTTGCAGCAAGCTTTCGCTTCTTTTCTAAAAGAAATCAAGATAGTATTATTATGATAACTTTTATTGTTCATTCCTACATAAATGCACCCTAAAGGAGGTATTTGAACCCTCAGTTTACTATTCCTATGTTATGAGTTGCCAGTGATCTCTAATTGTTGCCAGTGTTTTAGTTAGCAGGTTTCAGCATTGTACTCTTATCCATGTTTCCCTCTTTCTTGGTTCTTTTTTCTTGTTCTCCACTTACTTTTTGTTCTTTCTATCACCTTATGTAACATTGGCATTGCTATAAAATTCCAGAGGACGTTGTGAAAGCACAATCAACATACGAACTTCAAGTAAATAAACACATGCATTATAATTTCTATATGTCTTTGGAAACTTTGTGATGTGTTCGTAGGTGGTAGTTTTCATTCACCTACCCTCTACCAATGCCTTTCATTTCTGCCAGAGGTACGAGATTTCGAAACATGAGAGAGAGAGAGAGAGAGAGAGAGAGAGAGAGAGATACAAGTATTTGTATAAATAGCAGGGGTATATAATTCGAGAGAGAGAGAGAGAGAGAGAGAGAGAGAGAGAGAGAGAGAGAGAGAGAGAGAATACAAGTACTGTATTTGTATAAATAGCAGGGGTATATAATTCGAGAGAGAGAGAGAGAGAGAGAGAGAGAGATAAGTATATTTTACAAGGGTATACGAACAAATGAAAAAGAGATTCATTCTATTATCTAATAAAAGGATGTACAGAGAGAGAGAGAGAGAGAGAGAGAGAGAGAAGTACTTTTTACAAGGGTATACGTACAAATGAAAAAGAGATTCATCCTATTATAAAATAAGATGATAGAGAGAGAGAGAGAGAGAGAGAGAGAGAGAGAGATAAGAATTTTTGCAAGGATATACGAACAAATGAAAAAAGAGATTCATTCTATTATCTAATAAAAGGATGTACAGAGAGAGAGAGAGAGAGAGAGAGAATACAAGTATTTGTATAAATAGCAGGGGTATATAATTCGAGAGAGAGAGAGAGAGAGAGAGAGAGAGAGAGAGAGAGAACTACGCATCTGTCACTCAGTCTTGCAGACGACGCCATAAGGATGACGTCATCATTTAAAGACCGCTATTTTCATTGTTTGGAAAAATTATTGACTATTTGTTCTTTCTACAACCTTAGGTAACATTGGCCTTGCTATAATGTTCCCGAGGGCGTTGTGGAAACACAATGTACATACGAACTTCAAGTAAACAAACGCATACATTATAACTTCTATACATCTTTGGCATCTTTGGCTTCTGTTTTCTTGTTCTCCACTTACTTTTTGTTCTTTCTATCACCTTATGTAACATTGGCATTGCTATAAAATTCCAGAGGACGTTGTGAAAGCACAATCAACATACAAACTTCAAGTAAATAAACACATGCATTATAATTTCTACATGTCTTTGGAGACTTTGTGATGTGTTCGTAGGTGGTAGTTTTCATTCACCTAACCCTCTACCAATGTCTTTCATTTCTGCCAGAGGTACGAGATTTCGAAACATGAGAGAGAGAGAGAGAGAGAGAGAGAGAGAGTTGAACATTGTTATTATAGTATTTGTATAAATGGGAGTTTTAAATAATTCGAGAGAGAGAGAGAGAGAGAGAGAGAGAGAGAGAGAGATAAAAGTATTTGTATAAATGGCAGTGGTAAATAATTCGAGAGAGAGAGAGAGAGAGAGAGAGAGAGAGAGAAACTGCGCACCTGTCTAACTCAGTCAGGCAGACGATGCCATAAGGATGACGTCATCATTTAAAGACCGCTATTTTCATTGTTTGGAAAAATTATTGACTATTTGTTCTTTCTACAACCTTAGGTAACATTGGCCTTGCTATAATGTTCCCGAAGGCGTTGTGGAAACACAATGTACATACGAACTTCAAGTAAACATAGGCATACATTATAACTTCTATACATCTTTGGCAACTTTGGCTTCTGTTATTGTAGTAGACTTCGTTCATCTACACTCTACAAATGCCTTCCATTTCTGCCAGACGTACGATAGATCGAAATATAAGTGAAAAATCGCTATATATATGCAAAATTACACACAAAGACGATTTTGTCAAAACTAAGTCATGCAGACGACACAGTAGGGATGACGTCATCATTTAAAAACCTCTATATCTTCGTTATTTGTAAAAATAATGGGTTGAAACTTCTGGAGAGCATGTACGATATGTTTCTCTATACAGAGAGACAATAAAACGATTTTTGAATTTTTCAAGTTGGTATGCCAAAATACCAACCCGGACGGTCCCCTTAAATGTCAGGATGCCAGATAACTCATAATCAATCAATCAATCCAAGAAAAATATACCGTAATACTATGGAACTTTGGTTGTAGGAAGGGTTGAATATTTAGCATATACTGTAAAGAAATTAATGGAGGTGATGAGAAAAAAAAATATCTGAAAAAAATATTTATCAGATTCTTCAAACATCTTAATTGTTGAATGTTTCATCATAACTCATCAGTAATGCAGTTGGCCCTGATCGGCATATTTGATGATTACACGAAGATTTAACATAAAAAGTGGATTACAGGCCCTATATCCGAGTGGTCGCCCAATTTGTTCTTTTTTCTCCTTAAATACTCAAACCTTCATTGGTAGTATATAGCCTCAATAAAAGCTGGAACAGCCAGAATAGGGCTGTTATCAAGAAAGTTAATGTTAGTTACCTGGCAAGAGGAAAAGGACACCTCATCAGAGCTCTTGCTAACAATTTATTTTTTACCATCACCCAGTGTAAAGTACTGTTTGTGTGTGTGTACATTTATCATTCTTATCTCGACCTATAATATGCATTCTATTGTTCCCTGAAGATAATAGAATATTGTTGTATTTCCTTAAAGACTTGACCTTACCTTTTACTAAAACACATTTCTCCAATTTGATATCTTCAGCGTTTATTTTGAGCAATAGAAATCTGCTGCATATAAATTTAAAAAAGTCAACATTTCTTATGATGCCCTATGTTACACATGGTATAAATTACTGAGCTTAGTGGCTATTTAAGGTTTGGGGTGATGAAAAAAAATATAAGGAAATGCTGTATAGTATTTGTTGATATATTTGTGTTTTTATTCTCAATTCTTGTAGTGGTTTAATATGTTAGGGCTATCATTTGTATTGTTCAGATACACTGGTTGATGTGGCTGTTATGTTGAAGGTGTAGTTGTTTGTGTGGCTGGTAGTAGGTGAGGATTTGTTGAGCGCCTGACAACTTGACTGATCCCCAATATTGTTAGTACAGTATTTGTTACTAATTTATAAACCCGGACATTTTTTTAGGCTGATTAGTTTTTTGGCTGGCTGGTAGTAGGTGAGGATTTGTTATTGAAACCTGACAGCTTGACTTATCCCTAATGTTGTTGTTTTTTGTCATTAATATATAAACCCAATTCTCACTGATTGCATCTACAATGGATATTCAGATTGAGAGCTTCTGGTGAATCCTGCCATAGTATTAAGGTTTGGCAAGCATTCTTTATGGATAAGCGCAAGTCATACCAGCACATTCTTTTTGTGAAATACTTTTTATAGAATGTTGAACACTTGTAAAATAAATTTAACTCATCCACTACCAATTTTTTTTTTCTATAGGGCCGGTTTCCCAAAACAGCAAGCAGCACAAACCATAATTAAATCAATCTGCAGTTATTTTGTCAACGTCATGTCATCATCACTGAAGCAGATCTATTTCGTCCTTTATGATATGGAAAGTATTGGCGCATACACAGCAGAGCTTGCCAAGTTGGATTCTTAAAGGTAAGACTTATGAAGTTATTTTGTATGAACATATAATTTTTTTTTAAAGAATGGAAGCAAGTAATTATACATATTAACATTCAGTGACAAGTCTTATAAAATAGAGATACAGGTATATGCAAATTGTAAATGAAATTGCAGTAGACTTTGTGTAGATGATTTCTTGAATTTTGATTACTAAATAGCTAAATAAATTGCCTAAGGCTGTATATTGTTATTATTAATCATTTCCCTTCATTTCTATAAAACTTATCTAATGTTCGTATTGCTTTTTTGTGTACGCTCAGTGGTTATATCAATGTTAATCCCTAAAACTAAAACCAATCCTGTTTAATTTCCTTCCAGTAGAATTAGGCCTCTATTGAAGTAATGAGACAAACCAATGGCTTGGCCAAGCCATACTGCTTTTTTGTAAGTCTCTACATCACTATTGGTTAAAATATTATCCTCTTTTGTCTGCTGACTCTGTTCACTATGAAGATGAGGAAGTAGAGGAAGAATTTGAGGAAGTCCAATCACCTGCAGTTGTAGGAAATGGCTTCTTTCATCATCACTTTTCATATGACGGGTGGACGGCTACCAACCCAGTGATTTGGTCCTTCAGGCCTGATGCACAGAGGCGGAGCCTTGAGCCTCTGGCCCACTTTGGACTGGGCTTGGGTCCCTTGCTACCCCGGTATCCAAGTAGCACTGGCGTTAGGCTCCGAGCTTTGGTCCCACAGGGACATGGCAGGCCCCCAAGGGACATGGCTGGCCTGGTTGTCTGGTGTTGACATTGAGGTTTGAGATGAACGGCCTTCTAGGACCAGGGTTTTGGTCCACCCAGCTACCTTGGTATCCGGGCGGGACAAGTTGTTTGGCCCCCTGGGGTCAATGCATAGGTCGAAGCAGCGTGGAGTCCCGTAATCCCGTGCCCTGGTCCCCCAGCTACAGAGGTAGGAGTGGAAGTGGATCTGAAGAACGTACACCTATGCATAAGTCCATTATTAGTAACCCCAGTTCTATGGTTTATTGTACCAGTTCAAGTCTCTTGGCTCTGAACTAGGTACTCGTCAGGTATCCATGCAGATGTTCACCTTGGTACTAACTTGGGCCTGCTAACAAAGGATACGACTGGATGTCTCTTAAGTAGGTGGAGATGTTCAAAGCTAGTCATGGCTGGTTTGATAACTTTAAAAAGCAAACTAGGAACCACCTGGTTGTGAGGCATGGGGAATCTGTGAGTTTAGATATGAAAGCCACGGAGGAGAACGTTGAATGCTTTGCCTCGCTTGTTGCTAGGGAAGGTTACATCACCCAACAAGTCAACTGGCCCTTGTAGGAAGATGATGCCACGGAGGACATTCATCACGGCAGAAGAGAAGAAATTGCCAGGGCATAAACCCATGAAAGAGAGATTGATGCTAGCCTTGTGTGCTAATGCCAGTAGTAATTGCAAGATCAAGCCACTGCTGCTATATCACTACGAAAACCCACATGCTTTCAAGAGTCACAAGATCTTGAAAGAAAAGCTTCAAGTGATGTGGCGAGCAAATTCAAAGGCATGGGTTACAAGGCATTTCTTCATAGAATAGGTAAATCTGGCCTTTGGTTCAGCAGTCACGAAGCATTTGATGGAGAAAAACCTGCCATTGAAATGTCTTAACATTTTAGATAGTGCCCCTGGTCACCCTCCAGGTCTTGAAGATGACAGTCTCGATGACTTCAAGTTCATCAAGACAGGTCATTTCAAATTTCAAGAAGCTGTGCACAATGTATTTGTTCAAAAAATGCTTTGATGTCTCAGATAACACCAACCTCACCCTTCGTGAATTTTGGAAGGACCATTTCAACATTGTGCATTGTTTAAAAATAATTGATGAAGCATGACAGGGTGTAATGCAATGCAAAGAACCTTAAGTTCAGCTGGGAAAAAAATTGTGGCCCAATTCTGTAGCAGAAAGGGATTTTGAAGGGTTCGATGCGCAGCCTGACCCCGAACCCATTGTGTTGGAAGAGATTGTCTCTCTTGGAAATTTCATGGGACTGGAGGTAGATGAGGCAGATGTCAACAACCTTGTTGAGGAGCATCAAGAAGAGCTCACGACTGAGGAGTTGATTGAGCTCCAGATGATGCAACGTACAGAGGTGTTGCAAGAGCTCAGTAATGAGGAGGTGAAACCAGAGGAATTTGTTTTCTTCAAGAGAGATTAAGGAAGTGTTGGCTAAGCGGCAGGATATTTCTGGTTTCGTTTAAAAGAGACACCCTGATAAATTGTCGAGTGGTCGTGCTTCAGTTCTTTTCAACCAAACTTGCCCGACTCATTTCTGCAACATTTTGAAAGGGAGATAAAAAAAAAACTTCTTGGATAGATATTTAGAAAAAAAACTCCTTGGGATAGGTATTTTTTAAAAGTCGCACAGCAAGTGAAAGTGAAAGCGAGGCAAAAAAACTAAGACAAGTGAAGAACAGGATAAAAAAGTAGAAAATATATGATTTTTTTTTTTTTTTTTAATTCAGTAAGCCAAGTTCAGTTAGGATAATTTTAAGTGTTACGATAAGTAATGTAAGGAACAGTGTAAATACCGTACGTGTACCGTACCGTTCTGTCCTTCCCTTCCTCCTACCCTCCCTCCACTGCACTCACACTGCCGGTAGCCACTACAGAATACTGTAGTCTGTCTCGAAGGTAAGAACTCCATAATAAAGCCACATTTTATTGCAGATTACAGTCCAGCAATCATTTATGTCATTTTGTGAGTGTATGTAAAGTATTATAGCAATTAAAAGCATGTATATCCATTGTTATATAAATGATTTGGGTATTTTTAAGAAAGCGGGAACGTATTAAATTTTTATTTTTATTTTATATGGGAAAAATTGACTTGATACGAGAAAATTGACATAAAAGCTTGGTCCTGGAACGCAATATGCTCGTATGTCGAGGTATTACTGTATATTCAAAATGTACATACATATACCAAGGCAATTCCCCAATTTTGGGGGTTAGCCGACATCAAACAAATGAAACAGAAAAGAGGAACTCTCCTCTGTACGTTCCTCCCAACCTGACAAGGGACTCAACCGAGTTCGGCTGGTACTGCTAGGGGTGCCACAGCCCACCCTCCCCCGTTATCCACCACAGATGAAGCTTCATAACATTGAATCCCCTACTGCTGCTACCTCCGCGGTCATCCAAGGCACCGGAGGAAGCTGCAGGGCCTACCGGAACCGTGTCACAATCGCTCGCCATTCATTCCTATTTCTAGCACGCTCTCTTGCCTCTCTCACATCTATCCTCCTATCACCCAGAGCTTTCTTCACTCCATCCATCCACCCAAACCTTGGGCTTCCTCTTGTACTTCTCCCATCAACTCTTGCATTCATCACCTTCTTTAGCAAACAGCCATTTTCCATTCTCTCAACATGGCCAAACCACCTCAACACATTCACATCCACTCTAGCTGCTAACACATTTCTTACACCTGTTCTCACACTCACTACTTCATTCCTAACCCTATCTACTTGAGATACACCAGCCATACTCCTTAGACATTTCATCTCAAACACATTCAATTTCTGTCTCTCCGTCACTATTTTCTCTGGGCTGACAGGGTAAAAAAAACCTTAAAGCATGTCGATGCTGCAATGCCCTATTATATATATTGTCTCTGGGGCTTACTGAGCTTCTGAACGAAGACAGGTTCTTCAGATTTTCCTTTGATATTCAACAAATGGACAAAATATTAAATGCTGAAAACTCCAAAATTTTACCTCCAAGATTATGTAATTTACATTGAAAACATTTAAATTTCCAGAATTAAATTTTTATAAAAAAAAAAAAATATGTGCAAGCCAAAAATATATCTTGTTATAATTTTTATTGGGATAGTACAAACTCTTGATGTCTTAAAAACAATTTCCTTAATCAAATTTTAATATTCAACAGATGCCACTACCTATGGTAATTGGATAAAAGCCTCAAAATAGTACAAGATATCTCTCCCGATTAAAGAGGCTGTACGACTTGGATCGCTCAACTCGGCAGATGGTAAAAAGCATAAAAGAATCCCTATGAGGAAAGTTTTATATCTTATGGTTTTGAGGCCCGTTGATATGATGGTCAGACTGTTTTGGGAGATAGAGTAAATTTTTAATTAGTATTTAGGTGAGTATATCTTTAATATAGCCTGAGGATCATGTTTTGCTGGGAGAACTGTGAGAAATATGACTTTCATGTGTAACGTCTTGTAGGGGGTCATTGATCTATGGTTTTTAACATCTCTGTGTAACACAGCCCCAGTTTAACAACCATACAATTATGTGCAGGAAGGTTAAATTTCTTTTTTCTTTCTTTTTTTTTTGCTTTGTAACTCCATTGTCGTAGAGCAAGCTATTGCTTTGGGAATTTTCTTTTTCCTTTCAGCTTAGTTGTGATTTGAAGATTTTTTTGCATGTGAGATTATGTTATTATCCATGTGATATATGCCATCATTAGGTAAAAGATGTACGCTTATGCCTCGATTGTTCAGGATACTATCATAGGTAAGGTTTAGGTAAGGCTTGTTGGGCTCGTTTGACTGGGAGTGCATTATAATGAAAGTTGACAGATGTTTAGAGATGTAAAGTCTTATTGTGCTAGCTTTTTTAATAAATGATTCTACTGACTTGCAGGTTCAGTGAAAACTTTGAGGGTAAAATTGGAGACATTTTTTACAGGTGTAGCTTCTACACAAGTACTAAACTATTCAGTTGAAGAATTTACTGAATTAATCAGTAATTGAATTTACAGTATGTTTCAATTTATTTTTTGTAGAAAGCACATGTTAGGACTTTACTGCAGTATTTATTTGGAAACAACCCAAGGGGAATTATACACGAGCGTTAAAGGTTTATGACAGTGTGATATTGCACAGCGTGTGAAAACAAAGTAAATAAAGAATACCTTAGTATTATATAACCTTATTTAATTATGTACTTACAGTAATTGTTTTATTTTTTTGCTATATTATTTGAAAGTTTATGTATTTTTTTTGTTAAACTAATCTGTTGTATTTTGATTGGTTTTCTGTGGTGCTTTATTGACAAGTGATATAGTTTACTATATGATTATTTCTTGTTTATTCTATTGATAATATGATAGTTATCTATCAATGTTCTTTCAAGTGTTGTTATAAGAGATGAATATGGTATGTGTAGTGTTAGAAAATATCATACTGCCATGTAAAGCATGGAACTAAATTTAGTAACCAGGTCATCAAAGAAGTTGTAGCATTTCATTAAAACAGGAACCATAATAAATTGCTGTATACAGAGTATCAGAAATTAAATGCTATTCTGTAGCAGCATATTAAATTTTTTTTTTACCATCAGTAAACTTTTAATCATGAAAAAAAATTAAATAGTGCAGTGCAGTACTTTCCATGTTGGTGAGAGGATAATGTTATTGTACATTATTCCCTAATTTTTGTTTTTGTCAGGTAATTCAATTCAAAACATATTTTTGGCACATTGATGTTGAAGAGGTAATTTTGTGAGCACTCATCCTAACAGGATGTTGTCTGATAAGTTTAACATGTAAACTTTTCTATAAAATCCATTTATGATTACTGTTTGCAATGGGAAAAGTTTTCCATGTTCTGTTTATTTCATACTTTAAGTCACAGACATATACATAATGTTTTTGTTTTGTCACAAAATATATGTTTTTTAATGTGTGGAGCTTTTATAATTGAAAGATATAGCTTTATACTGTCGATTGAGTTAGCCTACACTGTAGAGTAATTTCAGCCTTTGATGGTATAGTAGTTTAATTCTATTAGCACCAAAGATCTCTTTACTAGATGTGGTTTCATACTTGCAAATTGCTATACAAGTAAAATTTTGTAACTATTGCAGTGTTAGATGAAAACCTGTGAGTGTTGTGATGGTCAATTTGAATGGCTTTTGTTAGAAATATTGAAGGAGCCAGATCAAGGTAGCGCAGGCAATGTTTCATTATAAGTAGAACTTTGGAAAGGAAGAATTGAGTTAGGGGAAGCACGTTATGTGATTGTAATCAGTACACTCAATTTTTTGTAGAAAATATGGGGTGTGTGTATTGAGGTTAACTTTTGATAATAGTATATCTTATCCAGTGACTACTCAAGGGAAAATCTTGTTTGTATCCTTCCATGTTGAATTTTTTTTTATTTTTTGAGTCGCTGAAGTTTTAAGTACACTTCAGCAACCTTCAAAATATGGATATCAGGTATTTAGTCCCTTTACCATAATAATGTCAGGTGGTGTTTTGTATACAGTATTTCAATACCCTTAAATGATCTCGATTTAGGTAGAATAGGATGAGCACAGGAATGGGTCAAAGTAATTCTGAACATTTTATAGAGGTAATAATCATTATATTGCCTAAAGGGTAGGGCATCTGAGACACTATGTAAGGTTTAGTAGCTTTAGTAATCTTATTTTGTTCTTTATTAAGGAACATACATAAATCCTCCACATGGCTATAAATATACATTTAGCTTTATAATGAAAGTTCTTACTAACAAGACAATTTTTCACCTTTGCTTATCTCTTCCTTCAGAGAGTTCAAGTGGTTTTCTTGTTATAAAATAAGTTATGGTCTTTATAATTGTAATACTTTCCCTTTGCAATATGATTTACCCTCATGTTTAAAACTTAAATTGTTTGTGCATTAAGCTATTGGCAATTAATTATTCTCTTAGGCAGACATGATGCCCATTTTCAACTTATTAGATCCATCCAGCTTCTCATATTGTCTGCAAGAAAGTAATGGTAATAGTAAAATCACAAACTGGACTAAGCTGAAAACTACAATACAAAATGAACTTATTTTTCCTATATCCACAGTTGATAATTTTAGAGTGCACTTAAGCATGGTATCTCTTATCCTCTTCCCTTTTCATATACATAATAAACCGTAGATTACATCTAATCCTTTAAGGTTGCTGTGCATGTTAGGAAATTGTAAATGACCATATTTTTCATAGTTTTTGTCTCTAAAAGCTTGAAAAAATTGCACTAAAGTAGGTTAATATCTCAAAGAAAATGATTAATCTCTTAAAAGTAAAGTGCAATTATAGTTGACCTTTTGGGAACCAATCATTCATCCTCATTGATGCTATCAGTAGTAATTACTTTAACATGCGATTTTACATAATGCCCATCCCCCATTATTTTCTAACTTATTAGAAACCATTTCTTGTCTGATGTTGCATCTTCACATTTTCTAATAAAATATAAAAATCCATTGTAGAAGGAAGGTTTTGCTGTTTGCATTATCCCTCCAGTATCATTATCAGTAAACTTCAACTGGTTCTTCTTTGATATGTCAAAGCTTTCCAGTTAATTTTCATTGACAGTGATATGACAGTTGTGCAACTCTTGAAGAGTATCTCCATAAGTACAGAAACCTCAATCAAAAAGAAAAGTTGTAAAGTTGACATATTTATTTGGATATAAGGATTTGTCTTGCAAAGAATAGGAGATAATTTCTATTGAAAATAGTTTGTATTAATGTTATTAATAAGAGAACAAGTGTATCCATCTAGGTTGGTGTTTGTGGAGGTAATAATTTTCCCCTTCTTACCCATGTTTCATTAAAAAATTAGTCTTTCTTTTGAATTTAGTACATTATTGTTTAGTCAAGTGTTGGAATCACTGCCATGTGTTATTTGCTACATCTTGCTGTCCCAGTCTCTCTCCTATCTCAGGCTGATGAATAGCCAGAAGTACTGGATATCATTTATACACTTTAAGATACCTTGCATTAATAGAAAGTATTACAGATTACTTGTAATGTGCTGTAATTTGTTTTGGAAATGCAGCATTTACCTCGGCTATTGGCATACAGAAAAATCAAATGCATAATCTATTTAAATTAGTACTTTCCTCCTTTAAATGCAAAAGAGTCCCAATAGTGTTGTCTTGTTAATCAAATTTACATAGATTAAATTTTGGCATTTTTTTTTTTTAAGAATTTGTTAAAGAAACATTACACCTTATCAAAAGCAAGGGTAATGTCTTCCTTTTGTGGCTACCAAATTTAGGATTGTTAATTCTATGGGCAACTTTTGCATTAGTTATTACTTTAAAGGTAAATGGATTAAGAATTTAGATTGTCAGATTGGGCATTTTTTCAATTTTATGTGTTGGCTATTGCTGTTTAGTAGTATTAATTTTACTGTACGCACATAAAGATGGATCTACACGACTCATGGTTAATAAAATCGTGTTCGGTAGACAAATTGATAATTTAGGAGTTTGATGTGTGTAGTACCATTTTTAGACTTCAGTCTCTAGGGTTAATGCTTACCTAATTTATGTTGTTCCAAGATTGCTATAAAAGGTTGCTTAGCTGATAGTTTTCCTACTTTGTCAGACAATTGTCAAGCTTCATGGTAGTCCTGAGATTATTCGAAATTTAAAATTGAATTACCCGTGTTTATATCAATTTGAGTGAGCCATGTTTGTATCTTAAATTATCTTTTATTATTGATAAATTCAAGATATATCATTCATATGCCTTTGTATCCTGAATTTTTTTTGTTCTGGCACTATATGCAAACCCTTACGCTCTTTACAGTGGAAATATATTTCAGTGATAGTCGAAACATATCTCCACTGTTAAGAGCTCCAGGTTCGTCTAGTTAGGAAAAATATAAATAATTTCCAAATTGTCATTTCATTATTGATAAATTCAAGATATATAATTCATATGTTTTGTCCATGGTATTTAACCCTTATGGCTGGTGAATATTATTTATGAAATTGGGAAAATTGAAAAATGTTAATTGCTAAAATGTTTTTTGGTTTCTTATTTTATAATAATTTAAAATAATTTATGTTGAAGGTTAAGTTTATATTGTTAATTTTCCATGGCTAGAGAAATATATGAAAGTGAATGAGGCTATGATGTTGGTTATTTCAGACAAATGCATTCTCTCTTATGTTACTGTGTACTGTTGGGATAAGCACAATTTGTTGATGTAAGTTTGTCGTATTAACAACAGTGATAAGGTAGAGACTGGCAACCATGTTTGGAGAGTGTGTGTACTTTGATAACAAATCACATTACTTGTATTGCATACCCAGTACTGTATGTATATATTCCTTTGCTGTTTGAATCCTTAGACATAGGAACGTTTTAGGATATACTTCATGCTCATTTGTGCAAGGTAAGTTTTTGTTAAATTCCATTTATTATAGTATACTATAGTTATTTCGTTGTTATGTTATTCCAGAAGTTTTGATAGAAAATTATCTAAGTTTGTGCTTAATTAGTCATTGTATGAAAAAATAAAATTGTATATTATGTATTACCTTGAAATTCAGGAAATATATAATGAAATTTTTAAGATTCATGTAATAAATAAGAGTTGGAATTTTTTTTTCATTTCATACTCTCAACAGGTAAATACATTGTTTTAATACGAAAAGTGCCCAATTGGGTAGGCCAAATAAAAAGGTCTACACCAGGCCTCTTAATTCCAACATCCGTTTACCACACCTGCCGGCTGTCTGTATTGGCATATGGCAGTGTCATTTTAGTCAATGATGGTAATGGGATGGCAACAGGCATAATTACCCAAATCCAGTCGTTTAACAATTATTTAGAGTTGGCATAGGAAATTAACATTTCCTAGATTTTCAAAGAATTGTCTATCCTGAACACTTTAATGTCAGAGCAAGGTTTTGAGCTGGTCAGTGTGAAATTCTGTTTGTTCCAACACGAAGTACTTGCCTCGAACTACTTTCTTAGGAGTATCTGGGATCTCCTCCCATCCGAATAGAATTTTGTGTAGTTTACCCTACTCCCGTTTTCTATGCGGGGCATCTCTGGCGGAGTGATATGCGCCCAGAGATGACCTGGGGTCAGAGAGCATGCTTGCTCAGGTCTCGCTCTCCAGTAAGTTTCTGGTCGCGTCGGCGTACGCTCTCTCTTAACCCAGTGCGACCCTTTGTGTCCCCGAACCCTTTTGTGTCTCACGTGGTCCCTTTGTGTTTCCCTATCCTTTCCCTTTGTGTTCCTGTGTCTCGTGGTGTATTACTAGTTCGTTATGGAGCATCCCTGTCGTTGCCGTGGGCCTGTGGCCGGAAAATAGTGTGCCGCTTTATTCTCTATGCCCGAAGTTGACCCGCACTCCTTGTGTTCGTCGTTTAGGGGCAGTGTGTTGCCTACAGCCACGTGTCCGTAGTGTGAATCCTGGAATGAAGTGCAGTGGGTGCGGTACGGCACTAAGAAGAAGAAGGCCTCTTGACGGTCCCTTAGGAAGTCCAGCGTCTCTTCGCCCCTCGCTTCGCCCGGCGTCCCGTCAGACGGTCTCTCTCTGCCGTCTTCCCCTACCCAGAGTAGGGGTTGAGATAAGTCTGTTGCGGGGAAGCGGCCTGTGGCCCTTCCCCAGGAGTCTGATTTACCTGACAGTGGGATTATGTCTTCGGTCCAGGCAAGTGGGGGACCTGAGGTGGGGGGGGGTGTATCCGGAGGACGGAGCCCTGGTGAAAGCAGGTCCCGTCTCTTCGGACGATCCGATGTGGGGTAAGACGGCAACAGTCTCTTCTCCCGTCTCGTGGGCAGGTTTTTCAGGTGCGTCAGCAGCCGAGGGTGCCGCCGAGAAGGATGACTCACCGTCATCAGACACCCTCGGGTGAGCGCCTCCGGAGACGCCCTTCAGATCGCCCCTGAGGACAGAAGAGGAGTTTCAGACCTGGTTCCCCAGCGAGGAGCTCCCCCGCTCCCCTCCAACGCCTTCAGCTACATTCCCAGTGGACTTCATGGAGCCTTCGTCGCTGGCCGAACCCCATGCAGAACCACCAGCAACGCGGCACGATTCAGGCCCTCCAACGAGATCCTACAGGTCTTCGGGCTCCTCGGTCGAGACCTCCTCCTACTCGTTGGAAGACGGAGCCCCGAAAGACCATAGGAGACCATGAGATAGGTCCCGCAGGAGAAGATCTCGATCGCGCTCCCATTCACGCTCTCGCCACGGGAGGAGACGTTCCAGATCCCCCAGGAGGAAGTTCAGGAGAAGTCTTTTGCCTGAAGAGGAGTGGGTGCGAGTCTCCATTCCCCGTAGCCAACTCCTGGGGGTTGCAGCAGTCTCGGGATGGCGCCCCAGCCCCCGCGCATCTGTAGGCTTTGTCGACAAAAGGAGGTATGACCAACGGAGGGACTCGTCTCATCAGGCACCAAGGGACAGGCATAAGTCCGCAAAGGTTCCAACTCCACCCGCCCAGCGGGGAGAGTCGCCCCTTTGGTCTGGCAGCCGCGTCCCGGCCTCGAGATCTACAATGAGTTGTCCAGAACGGGAGAAACACCTTTCCTCGACGGGCAAGCCCGCAGACCCATGGACCGTCTGAAGAAGAGATAGGACCAGGACGGAGGCCCCCGTTCCAGCGGCGATGTCCGTCCTACTGCCTGAAGCGAGGGAATTGAACCACTCCAGGAGGATGCCTCCTTCCCGTGCGGCTCCCCCCGTCGGAGGTCCTTCGTCACGAGAACTGAGGCCCCCATCGGAGAAGGTAGAAGACGGGGAAGAAGGTTCACCAGTGGAGGTTTCCGCATACAGGAGGGTGATAGGCCTTATCCGGCGGCACCATAGGCTGGACGAACCGGAGCCCTCTACTGACGAGGTCTGGCTCTCGAGCCTCAACAGGTTGGTGGATGTGCCTGTACAGCAGAGGCCCTCGCTAGTCCTCCCTTTGGCAAGGGATGTGAAGCTGGGATTGGCGCACGTTAGCAAGGTCGTGGCCAACCGTGCTGAAGCCCCCAAGAACCAGAGCGCGTCTAGACTTCTCCAGGGCCTGAAGACGCAGTCCCGGTTCTACCTCCCGGAAGGACACCGCGCGGGGGGCCTGCGCAGTCGAACCAGCAGTCGCCATCTTGGGACAGGGTGCAGCAGAGGAGAGGGCTACCACGGCACCGGTTTGTTTCTCCACCGCAGAGACTGCCATGATGGAGGAGCTGTCTAGGGACTTGATCCACGTATCATCGTGGCTGGATTGGTGGGCCTCCACGCTGGTAGGATTCCAGTCCGCGCATGACCTCGCAATTCCGGAAAATCAGGCCTTGCTGAAGGAGCTGATTAGCTTGGGAGGTAAGGCCCTGAAGTTCCTTTCCCATCAGTCGATAATACAAACCGCCAACTGGATTCTGAGGAAGAGAGAGAGTGCTCAGCAGGTTTGTAAGGAGGCTCCCCGACAGGGAAGTGAGGACCCTGAGGAGCCTTCCACTGTGGGACGAGTCTGTTTTCCCCCTCAAGGAAGTGGAAGAGACGGTGGAGAGGATGAGGAAACTAAAGGGTGTGGCGTAACCCAGGCCCCCGCCAGCAAGAAGACCTACCCATAGAAGAGCTCCGTCTGACGTCCCTCTCACTCCTCGCGCCTCACCTAACCAGCCCAGGAGAGACGCTCCTACTGCATCCTGGCAGCAAACTTCGCAGCCCTCCCGTAGGAGAACGTCGGCTGCGCAGTCAGCAATTATTCCCTCCTATTCAGCCGCCAGAAGAGGTTGTTCGGGCCGCGCCTCTCGAAGGAGATAGGTAGAGAGGCCCCCTACTCCTGCCGAAGCCTCAGGTGGGGGATGCCCCAAACATTCTTGGCAAGCATGGCGGGACCACGGATCGAACCAGTGGACTGTGACATACCTGAAAGAAGGGTACAGGTTGCCCTTCCTGGTGTACCCCCCCCTCTGATATCAGATCTACAGGCGGAATGGTTGGCACCGAAGGACCCCTTGAGAAGGACGGCCCTGCAAGAAGAGGTTTCTGCTATGCTGGCGAAAGGGGCAATGGAACCAGTCAAGAACCCAGGTCCAGGGTTCTACAGCAGACTCTTCCTGGTGGAGAAGGCGACAGGGGGCTGGAGACCGGTCATAGACCTCTCGGCCCTCAACAAGTTAGTGTGCAAGACCGACTTCAAGATGGACACTCCGAAGTCGGTCCTAGCGGCCTTGAGGGAAGGAGACTTCATGATGTTCATAGACCTCAAAGACGCATACTTCCAGGTCCCTGACCACCCTCCAGCAGGAAGTACCTAAGGGTGAAATGAGGGTACCCAAACGTTACAGTTCAAGACCCTCTGCTTCGGTCTGTCCACAGCCCCTCAGGTCTTCGCGAGGATCTTCACGATAGTCTCAGCCTGGGCACACGAACAGGGCATAAGCCTGATTCGGTACCTGGACGACTGGTTGTTGCTTACAGCCTCAGAGGAAGCACTGAGGGGGCAAGGCGCAAAGCTCCTACAGTTCTGCAACGTCCTGGGTATCACCAACAACCTGAAGAAGTCCCAATTGATACCCTCCACCAGGATGACCTACCTCGGGATGGTCCTGGACTCCGGGTTGGCGAGAGCATTCCCTTCTGCAGAAAGACTGGACAACCTGAGTCAGATCGTATGGCCCTTCCTGTCGGGTCAGCCCAGGAGAGCCAAGGACTGGCAGAGACTAATAGGTCACCTCGTGTCATTGGAGAAGTTAGTCCCACAGGGAAGACTCAAACTCAGAGGAGTACAGTGGAACCTCAAGGAGGCCTGGAACCAGAGAGACTCCCCGCTCAAGGAGATCCTGATGTCCCCGGAAACGAAGGAGGTCCTCGAGTGGTGGCACGACACTTCGAACACCCTCAAGGGGATGCCCTTTGCGGCCGATCCTCCGGAGATGCTCCTGTTTACGGACGCATCAAAGGAGGGTTGGGATGCTCATCTCCTCGACAGCACAGCGAGAGGAAGATGGGGAACCAAGGTGAAGAACCTTCACATCAATGTGCTGGAAATGATGACAGTGCAAAGGGCATGCCTAGAGTTCGTTCAGAAGCTCCAGGGAAACACCGTGGCACTGATGTGCGACAACGCCACGGTGGTGGCCTACATAAAGAAGCAAGGAGGACTAAAATCGAGGGAGTTGTGCGGCCTCACGTTGGAGTTCCTGGAATGGGCCAAAAGGGAGCAGATCAGGATCTCGGCCAGGTTCATTCCAAGGAAGAGGAACGTCCTGGCTGACGGCCTCAGCAGAATGGGTCAAGTGGTGGGGTCAGAGTGGTCCCTGCACCCTAAAGTGGCCAAGACTCTGATTCAGAAGTGGGGCTCGCCAGTAATAGACCTCTTCGCCACCAGACTGAACGCACAGCTCCCCGTGTTTTGTTCTCCAGTGCCAGACCCAGGAGCGGCGTTCGAGGACGCCTTCCAGCATCCTTGGGACAACCTCGACGTTTACGCCTTCCCTCCCTTCGGAATGCTCAGACAAGTCATCAACAGGGTGAGGCGAGCGGACAACCTGTGGATGACTTTGGTAGAGCCCTGGTGGCCGGAGAGAGTGGTTCGCGGAGCTAAAGGAACTGGCGCGCCTTCCACCTTAGCCCCTTCCGGACAGGTCAGACCTTCCCCGGCAACCACACTTTCAAAGGTTCCACGAAAACCCTCGGTCCCTCAGCCTTCACGCGTGGAGGTTATCGAGCGTCTCCTGAGGAAGGAAGGGTGTTCGGCGAAGACCGCAAAGAGGATGTCGGGTTACCTGAGACTGTAGTCAGCCGCGGCGTACCAGGCTAAATGGGCGACCTTCACGAAGTGGTGCGTCCTAAAGAACACAAAGCCGTTGAAAGCCTCCATCCCGGAGATAGCTGACTTCTTAGTCTATCTCAGGGACGAGGTAAATATGTCTATTCCAGCCATTAAAGGAGTCCGAGCCGCCCTAGGACAGGTCTTCCTCCTGAAGGGCATCGACCTAAGTTCCTCCAGACACATCTCGATGCTCATCAGGAGCTAAGAGCAATCATGCCATCCTCAAGCGGTTAGAGTGCCCCAATGGGACATAGCTAGGGTCCTGAAGATGTTGAGGTTGCCCCAATGGGACGTAGCTAGGGTCCTGAAGATGTTGACGGAACCTCCCTTCGAACCCCTAAAGGACACCTTAGACAAGGAGCTCACCCTCAAGACAGTTTTTCTGTTAGCACTGGCATTGGCAAAACGGGTAGGGGAGCTGCATGGACTTTCATACGAGGTGTCGCACTCGAAGGGCTGGCGTGAAGCTACCTTCAAGTTCGTACCGTCCTTCGTGGCCAAGACCCAGAACCCGCAGTCTGGGATCCCAAGTTCGAAGGCTTCTCGATGCCGGCAATTCCACGTACAGACAACCCGAAGGACTTGTGGCTGTGCCCTGTCAGAGCAGTACGGAAGTACTAGGAGAAGACAGTCAGGCTTAGACCCGAAATCAAGAATCTGTTCGTTTCTTCAGGTTTAGTGAAGAAACCAGTCTCCAAAAACACGATCTCCTTCTGGCTACGGCAAGTGATCATGAGCCTACAGTAGTGCAGGGATGCCTATTCCGGGTAAGCCTAGACCCCACGACATCAGAGGACTGAGTATTTCGTTGGCCTTTGAAAAGAACATGGCAGTCGGGCAAATCCTACGGGCAGGTACTTGGGCCAATCAGTCAACCTTCACAGCTCACTACTAGAAGGAATGTTCGAGGAGGTCCTTGGCCGGATTCTCTCTCGGTCCCGTCATTTCAGCGCTTCAAAAGATTTTAAGATTTAAAGGTGTAGCCCCAGGGTAACCACGTGCAGTAAGTCCAAGAGAGACAGGTTCCTTCCTTACCCCCCTAGTCCCTTATTACCCTCCCTGAAATGACACTAAAACCCTTTAACTGCCAGAATTTACATCGTCAGTGAATGGATATGTCTCCGAAGATGTTTACAGAGGTGAGTTACTTAGACACTAAGATAGTTTTTTGGGTAGTTTTCCCTATTTTCTCGTGTTTTCTCTTGAAGGGTCACCAGAACCTAGCCTCCTATCTAGGTTTCCCCCCTTTTCTCTCCTCATCACGGTCTCTGGGTCCTGTGGTAAACTCCCACCTAAGGTATAAGTCTCCTAAGAAAGTAGTTCGAGGTAAGTACTTTGTGTTGGAACAAATCACAAATTTTAAGTAATTTGTATTTTTCCTAACAGTACTTACCTCGAACTACTTTTGGGTTATGGCCCGCCCATCCTACCCCGACTGCCTTACAGGACTTGATAGAAACCTATCTGACAAAACTTACTAGAGAGCGAGACCTGAGTAAGCATGCTCTCTGACCCCGGGTCGTCTCTGGGCGCGTATCACTCCGCCAGAGATGCCCCGCATAGAAAACGGGAGTAGGGTAAACTACACAAAATTCTGGTCGGATGGGAGTGCAAGATTTCATCATTCTAGGCACTCACTTCATGCACATGAAGTCGCATTCTACCTGTTCCTTCACTTTTTTTTTTTTTCACAAAAGCATCTTCTGGTAGGCCACAGGTATTCTACCCAGTCAGTGCTTGCGACCTTAATCTGTGTGAAGTTCCCCCTTCACCTAACACTACCAGCGAGATGGTTTGAGTCTGGGAGACAGAGTTGCCAACTATGCCTTTCCTTCCTTTATGTCATTCTCAGGAGTGTTTTGGCTTTCGCTACTCTTTTTTTTGGTCACCGCTTTTAAAGATTAAGACTGTTCTAGCGACTGTTCCGATACAAACTTTGTGCGCTCCCTTCTTTTAGGCTGTTGGGCAATAGCGATTGTGTGTGACCAGACATTTAGGTTTCCCTTATTTCTTTCCTTTCTCGATTGAAGTCTTTGCTGCAACAAAAGACTTCTCTTAATGCCCAGCTCGAGAACGGCTCTTGACTGCTTGTCTTATCTACTGTGGGGTTATGAAGATTTCTGTTTTCCCCAACGGGCCAAATTTTCTTTATGGTGGCTCCTTCAAGTCTTTTGCCCTCCTCATTTTCTTTGCAAGATTTTGTTCAGCTCTAATAGTATTCAGCAGTGATTTTGTTTTTTATGTTGCCTGTCTCTCGGTCTCGTTCTTGTACGAGGAAGTAGTTCGGCGAGAAGTTGTCTGGCACTTTTTTGAAGGTGTTGATTTCTGACTACCCTTTAGCGATGAGTAGTCCGTTTTCTCTCAGTACCTTTCGCATCATAGTCAGTACAATGCTATAATCCAAGACATTTCATTGTTTTCTTGGAGAGGTTGTCGGACGAAAGTCTTTCGTTCTTCCAAGCGATTCTTCTACCAATCACTGTATGGACTCTTTCAAATCTCTTCTTGGCCTTTCTGATTGCAGTCCTCTTTGTATCAGGCGATAATTGTTTAGGTTCAGTATTTACTCTCGATTTAATCAATGTAATTACCACCTACTCATATACAGGTTAATTCTTCCAGTTCCTCCAGTTCCCTCCTTATCAGTCTGGATAATCAGGCTAAATAAATTATTTTAAGGTAATGTTTATTACATGTAATAAGGAATTTTGATACTCCGCTGGGCGGATGGAGCCGGAGCCTTCGCGGACTTATGCTTGTCTACCGAGACCTGGTGTGACGACCTCCGAGGATGATCGGGTCTGCTGGAGGAGCCGTGCCGCGAGGGTGGCGAAGGGGCTCTAGGGAGCCAGCCAGAGGTCCTTGGGGCGGCGGTAGCTTTGAATAGATGACTCCGGGGGATCGTGACCCGCACCCATTCACCTTTCGACAAACGGCTCCTCTTGTGCTTTTTTCTGGAGGTCCTGGACCGTCTCCTGGCGTGATTGTGAGCGGGACCTATTCCTGCGGGACCTATTCCTGCGGGACCTCTCCCGTCTCCTCCTCGAGTCCCTCGGGCCTTCATTCTCCGAGGAGAACGAGTCTGACGAGGAGGAGGAGGAGAACGATGATGGGGATGAAAGAAAACCCGCTGAGTCGTCTGACGTGTCTCGAGTTGCTGGGGGATCTTCGTGCCGGTCCGCTGGCGAAGAGGGCTGTAGAAAGACGGGCGGGAGCGTTGAAGACGGCGCCGGGGGAGACCGAGGAACTTTCTTGTGGGCGAACCAGGTGTCGAACTCCTCCAGTCTCACGGGCGACCTGAAGGTTGTCCTCGGAGGCGCCCGGACGACGGGATCCGAACTCGGTGATTCTCCTTCCTTCTCGGCGTCTCCCCCGGTCGCTGAAGTACCTGAAATGCACACCCAAGATGCGGGGGAAAGAGGCCGTAGCAGGCTTTCCCCACATCGTATCGTCGGAAGAGATGGGCCCTGCGGGCACCAGGACCTCGTCTCCTGAACACACTTCCAACCCTCCCTCAGGCACCCCACTTGCCTTAACCGGCACAACATCCCCACCAACAGACATCTCAGACTCCTGGGGAAGGGCAATGGGCCGCTTCCCCGCAACGGACTTACCTCGTCCCCTACTCTGGGTAGGGGAAGGCGGTAGGGAACCCCTCTCCGACGAGGCATCGGCCGACGCTAAGACTTCTTAGGCGATCTCTAGGTAGCTTTCTTCTTCTTCGTGCCGTAGCGCACCCACTGGATCTCGTTCCAAGACTTGCACTCCGGACACGTGGCTGTAGGGGAACAAACACTGCCCCTACACGACGAACACAAGGTGTGGTGGTCGACCTCCGGCTTGGAGAGAAAAGCACCACAAGATTTACCGGCCATAGGCCCGGGGCAACGATGGGGATGCTCCATAACGAAACACTAAAGCACCAATCGACACAGGGACACAGAGGAAAGAGGTGGATAAGGTTAAAGATTGAACACATGGGGACCGCGTGGGGACACAGGGTCGCACTGGGTGAAGAGAGAGTGCGGCCAGAAACTTACTGGAGGTCGATACCTGGCCGAGCACGCTCTCTGACCCCGGGTCGCCTCATGGCGCGTATTCCTCCGCCAGAGGTACCCACTAAAGAAAACGGAGATAGGGGAAACTACACAAAATTCTGGTCGGTTGGGAGATCCCCAGATACTCCTAAGAAAGTAGTTCGAGGTAAGTACTCCGTGTTGGAACAAATTAATATTAATAATACTTACCATGATAATTTTGCTAGTCCCACCCACCTTTCTCCACTTCTGGTATTACGCAACTGGATACGGAGGTGCATGATCTTGCGGCTCAGCTGTTGATGTTACTAACAGCAGGACAGAATAGGAGGTATCAGGTTTGCAAATGTGGTAAAAATTTGGGCGAGTTATTGAGAAACAGGGCTAGCTAAATTATCCAGGTTAGTATATGAAAATTCCTTAGTTTCAGTATTGGCAATGTGAAAGGGGCATTTCTTTGGTCGGAGTATCTCCAGCAGGTTGCGGACTCCCTTGTCTATCTTCACAGAGATTTCACCCAGTTTGCTTTGCAACAAAGGCCACTATTTAGCCTTGAGCTAAGATTTAGAGAAATGACACACCGCTCAGCAGCATGGGAGCTTCCCATGCTTTTAACAAGCTCTGGGAAGTCTTGGCTGCCTACGAAATTTGGGGCCTCTGGAGTAGGATGCAACTCATCATCAGGTGTCGACTTAAAGCCTTTAGAGCTCCTGAGAAAAGTTCTGGATAGCAATATCACATTCAAGACTGATTTTCCCCCTAGTCTTGACTTCAACAAAGTGTGTAGGTAAATGATGTCACTTACTGGGGGATGGTCTTTTTTCTTCCTCCTACATTTCATGGAGGGGGGTGGGGAGAATAATGACATAACCCTTAAGTTTGTGATGAGAGGTTAGAGTTTCTATATCTCTTCCTCCTGGGATAAAATAGAAGAGGATCATGAAAAGATGTGTTCAAGGCCCAGCTCAGGAGCTGAACAGTATTGTCGTGATTGGACCAGACATCTGTCATGCAACCTTCTATATTTCTTAAGAATGCAGTAGCTTTACATAATTTTATTGTAAAAGGTTTGATTTTGTTAAATAAAAAATTAAACGAGAAAAAAAAATTCAGCCAAAGCAACTAAACACATGCAGCTAAATGAATCTATGTTTATACATACATACATATACCAAGACACTTCCCCCAATTTTAAGGGCTAGCAATCATCAAACAAATGAAACAAAAAAGGGGACCTCTCCTCCCTACGTTCCTCCTAACCCGACAAGGGACTCAACCGAGTTCGGTTGGTACAGCTAGGGTGCCACAGCCCACCCTCCCCCTTTATCCACCACAGATGAAGCTTCATAACGCAGAATCCCCTGTTGCTGCTACCTCCGCGGTCATCTAAGGCACCGGAGGAAGCAGCAGGGCCTACCGAAACCATCACAATCACTCGTTATTCATTCCTATTTCTAGCACGCTCTCTTGCCTCTCTCACATCTATCCTCCTATCACCCAGAGCTTTCTTCACTCCATCCATCCACCCAAACCTTGGGCTTCCTCTTGTACTTCTCCTATCAACTCTTGCATTCATCACCTTCTTTAGCAGACAGCCATTTTCCATTCTCTCAACATGGCCAAACCACCTCAACACATTCATATCCAATCTAGCTGTTAACTCATTTCTTACACCCGTTCTCACCCTCACTACTTCGTTCCTAACCCTATCTACTCAAGATACACCAGCCATACTCCTTAGACACTTCATCTCAAACACATTCAATTTCTGTCTCTCCGTCACTTTCATTCCCCACAACCCCGATCCATACATCAACAGTTGGTACAATCACTTTCTCATACAGAACTCTTTACATTAATGCCAAACCCTCTATTTTTTTACTACTCCCTTAACTGGCCCCACCACTTTGAATTCTTCATTCACTCCCTGACGTACATCTGCTTCCACTCCACCATTTGCTGCAACAGCAGACCCCAAGTACTTAAACTGATCCACCTCCTCAAGTAACTCGACATTCAACCTCGCACCACCTTCCCTTCTCGTACATCTCCTAACCTTACTCTTACCCACATTAACGCTCATCTTCCTTCTCTCACACACCCTTCCAAATTCTGTCACTAATCGGCCAAGCTTCTCTTCTGTGTCTGCAACCAGTAGAGTATCATCCGCAAACAACAACTGATTTACCTCCCATTCATGGTCATTTTCGTCTACCAGTTTCAATCCTCGTCTAAACACTCGAGCATTTACCTCTCTCACTACTCCATCAACATACAAGTTAAACAACCACGGCGACATCACACATCCCTGTCTCAGCCCCACTCTCACCGGAAACCAATCGCTCACTTCATTTCCTATCCTAACACATGCTTTACTACCTTTGTAGAAACTTTTCACTGCTTGCAACAACCTTCCACCAACTCCATATAACCTCATCACATTTCCACATTGCTTCCCTATCAACTCTATCATACGCTTTATCCAGATCCATAAACGCAACATACACCTTACCTTTTGCTAAATATTTCTCTCGTATCTGCCTAACTGTAAAAATCTAATTCATACAACCCCTACCTCTTCTAAAACCACCCTGTGCTTTTAAGATTGCATTCTCTATTTTATCCTTATCCTATTAATCAGTACTCTACCATACACTTTTCCAACTACACTCAACAAACTAATACCCCTTGAATTACAACAATCATGCACATCTCCCTTACCCTTATATAGTGGTACAATACACGCACAAACCCAATCTACTGGTACCATTGACAGCACAAAACACACATTAAACAATCTCGCCTACCATTCAAGTACAGTCACACCCCCTTCCTTCAACATCTCGGCTCTCATACCATCCATACCAGATGCTTTTCCTACTCTCATTTCATCTAGTGCTCTCCTCACTTCCTCTCTTGAAATCTTTCTTTCATTCTCATCTCCCATTACCGGCACCTCAACACCAGCAACAGCAATTATATCTGCTTCCCTATTATCCTCAACATTCGGTAAACTTCCAAAATATTCCACCCACCTTTTCCTTGCCTCCTCTCCTTTTAACAACCTTCCATTTCCAACTTTTACTGTCTCCTCAATTCTTGAACCAGCCTTCCTTACTCTCTTCACTTTTTTCCAAAACTACTACTTATTCTCTTTATATGAATGACCCAATCCCTGATCCCACCTCAGGTCAGCTGCCCTCTTTGCCTCACTTACCTTGCACTTTACTTCCACATTTTTCTCTCTATCTCTTTCATACTTCTCTACAATATTACTCTGCAGCCATTCTTCAAAAGATCTCTTTTTCTCTTCCACTTTTACCTTCACTCCTTCATTCCACCATTCACTGCCCTTCCTCATGATACCTCCAAAACACTTCTTGCCACATACATCACTTGCAATCCCAACAAAATTTTCTTTTACTAACTTCCACTCCCCCTCTAAATTACCAGTTTCTCTTACTTTCATTTCGTCATATGCCATTTTCAACCTTTCTTGATATTTACTTTTTATCCCCGGTTTTATTAGCTCTTCAACCCTCACTAGCTCCCTTTTACATCTACCTACTCTATTCCCCCACTCTTTTGCTACAGCTAATTTTCCTTCCACCAAAAAATGATCAGACATACCGTTAGCCATACCCCTAAACATGTGCACGTCTTTCAATCTTCCAAACATTCTTTTAGTTAACACATATTCCATTAACGCCCTTTCTACCACTATTCCATTTGCCACTCTTAGCCATGTATACTTTTTTTTATCTTTCTTTTTGAAAAATCTAGAACTTATCACCATCTCTTGTTCAACACTCATATCTACCAGTCTCTCATCACTCATTTTCACCTGGTACGCCATATTCCCAATGACACCTTCTACCTCTCCAGCATTTAAGTCTCCCATGACAACAACATAATTCCTTCTACCCACTCCTCCTATACACCTAGTCAATTCATTCTAGAACTCGTTCCGCTCTTCTTCACTTTTCTCACAACCTGGCCCATACGCACTGACAAAAGCCCAACATTCCCTACCCAACCTAACCCTTACCCACATTAACCTAGATGATATCTCCTTCCATTCCACTACTTTACCTGTCATCCATTCACTCAGCAATAAAGCCACACCTTCTCTTGCTCTTCCCCTTTCAATCCTAGATACTCTACCAGGCATTTCACCAAACATCCTTCACCTTTCCCTTTTATCTTTATCTCACACAAAGCCAATATATCCATCCATCTATTTCTAAACATACTTCCAATCTCACATATTTATATCCATCCTTCTATTTCTAAACATACTTCCAATCTCACATCTGTTACCCTCTATCGTACTACATCCACGCACATTCAAACACCTCAAAACTAGAGTGCGGGGAGCAGTCACTCTCCCCCCCAGCTCCACCTCTTTGATGCCTCACAGGATTATAATACAGGAGAGGGGGTTCGCAGCCCCCTCATCCCGTCCCTTTTAGACGCCTCTTACGACATGCAGGGTTACGTTGGCGCTATTCTCATTGTTTTTATCGTTTATGAGCTTCCAAATAAACCATTTAGTTAAATGCATACCGTATAGCTTAAGTGTTCATCTCTCAAAAAGAACGTTGATACATCATGAGTACACCTTCCGTTTCTATCAAGGTACTCTTCAGATTACCTAGAGCCAAATCCTCGTGATCTTAACCCCCACCCACACACAAAATATTGCTATTAACTACTTTGTCAATTGTTTTGTAATTTGTACTCTGCCTCCTTTACAAGGCTCCTCTGGAGTATGCAAATTTCCTTTTAAAAAAATATAGTGGAGCCATTCTAAATTTTACTTCCACTTCAACATTTACTGGTTAAGTATAAAAAGGCAAGACTACGAAGACAAAATGATTACATCCACCATATAATTTTAGCAATTTAATCCCTCAACAGCAACAAAAAACTACATCTATACTGCAGAGGTATGCATAAAAGGCCATGGGCTCTAACTCCTCTTAGTATATTTCTTAATACTTATGTGACCAGTAGTACTACTGCAAAAATTACAATTACTGATGATCATCACCTAAAAGTAGCATGCCTAGAAATTCTACCAAGATGAAAGTCCATTAATTATACTGTACTATTACTAACAAGACACATCGCACTTCATTACAACAAGTACTATAATGCTAATATAACTACTTACTACCATGACGAAAGTATCTTGTTATATTTGGTAAAACATAGTAATAATACTGTAATACTGAGCTATACTAGTATAAACATCACACCAATGGTATAAAAACATGCATAATACCATACCATGGTTAAACTAACATAAATCATACATAAACAACATCTCAGTCTAGTCCTTTTTGAGGGGACATTAATGAGCATTGAAATGTTACCTGACAATGAAGGATAACAAAAGACAATGCATGAGAACTTATCCAAATGGGGCTTTCTAGTATGTACTGTACTGTAAAATTAAGAAAAGGACAATGGAACAAGTAATTTTCTTGACATTTTTATTAACGAGAATATGTAAAAAAATTAATTTCTAACCAATTATCTTTGTAAAAAATCTGCTACTAATGCTATAACATTTTCTTGTTTTAAAACTTTATTGTGGATACCTTGTGCTGTACTTCTAATTGGCTATGAAGTATAATTTTAATTCTACAAAACAAAAGTACAATATTGTAATACTTCGTTTTTACTATCTTTTGGGCATTGTCACATCAGGTTGCTACTGCTGGAACTTTTAAAGAATAACAAAAACAAGAAAAAGATGTGTGACCCCTTTGAGACAATTTTTTTTAATTTGTGCAGAATTACCTAATATAGAAGATTCTTAAATGAGATCCACTACTAATTCCCTGGTCTAATATTAGTTTTGTTCATAATACTTTTATACACAAAATGCATTCATCACATAAAAAAATGGAGACAACAATATTCACTTTCAACCAATATACTGCATCTTCAACCTAAATTTGTAAACTTTATTTCTACTTTATCTAAAATACTTCTAATACTCACTTTTCAACTGTACAGGCATACAATGGTAATCAAGAGAAACTGTCTTAACAGACAGGAATGTACAGTTAATTTCTTAAAGAAATACATTAAACCATAGTAATACTGTACCTAAAATAAATTGTAGTTGATTTGTATGATAAAGCAATAATTTTAAGCATTATACTGTACTGTATAAAAATTATTTTCTAGTGCTGTACATAATAAGTTAAAAGAACAGTATTTATACAACTCTGAATAACTATAAACACTTAATCATTCTTACCAGTAATCCATTACCAAAACAATTGCCGTCTAAAATTGACTTGCATCCTAAACCGCATTGGCACCAGCTGCAGATGCTGCATTTCGTTGAGCCTGGACAAACTCTGGATAATCAATAAACCCATCCTTATTTTTGTCATCCTGATCTAGAATGGGATCGATCATAGCTACCAATTCTTCGTCAGTGAAGAGCTTTGCTTCGGGAACAGCATGACCAGTCTTCCCTGGCTCGTGATTAGCAGCATCATGCCAATGAAACAAGGATTTAATGAGTTCCTGTCCATCAAGTTTATTGTTATTGTCAGCATCATGCATCTTGAAATAATGATACTGGAGTTCCTGCTCTGACATACCAGAAGTGTCAATGGGTACTTCCAGATGATCTTTGATGTGATCTCGTTCTTGGCTCAAGTTTGGATTGTGAAGAACATGCTGGTTTTGATGGGGCTGATGAATTCCATGACCAGGAGCTGCTGGTTGTTGGAATGCCTGCTGAGTTTGTTGTGGCTGCAGGGTATGGAAAATTTTTAAATGAAAAGTGTATAAAACATGTACAGTGCACTACGTAATTTGATTAGATTGGATTAAATATCACAAATTTCGAAAGTAATTTGTATTTTTCTTAACTACACACTATCTGTCCTTTAATAGGAAATTTATTAAAGCACAACTGGAACCCAGCAGTTGAAACTTAACGAGGTGTTGGCAGTAGCTGATACAGTGAACAGTTGTTTGATTGCATCTGGGACTCTCCGAGAGGTGATGGCGGGTAGTTGAGTCTAAGGACTCAGATTTGTATAATTAGGTAAAATACACATTACTTTTAAAAATTTCTATTTGTTCCTACATGATTACAAACCTTTGTCCTTTAATAGGAGACTCATTCTTAAGTGGGAGGAAGTCCCTATTACCAAACTGGCTCGCTAAAAACCCAGGATTGCCGATCTCAAACCTGGTAAGGTGAGATTGGCATCATAGACATCTAACGAAACAGGGTCAAAGGTACCATAAGGTTCACAGTCCAGGTAACCAAGTCTGTTGCAAAAAGAAAATATCTTTTTCATAGACTACTAAGTGTGTAAAGTAAGGTATAAACAATTTGATGGGTTTGACGAAACATATCCATCCTCCACCCTTGTAAGGAGGGGGTAGAATGAACATTTCTAATTACATCAATAGAAGAAAAGCTGCTAGCTAAAGATGAGTCTTACATGTATCTACATAGGATTCCAAGTTATAGCCTCAAGGGAGGCAAAGAAGTGAGGAAAAGCATAGACTTTAAGGCGATCACACGGATGTTGGAACATGTCCTCGAGTGCTGCTGCTCGATTAAGCATTAGACTAGCAGCTTTCTGTTGAGGCTTGTCGCTAACATCTCTATTGTCGAGAAACCCAACAAAATCAGGTGGTGGAATGAACATTTCTAATTAACATCAATAGAAGAAAAGCTGCTAGCTAAAGATGAGTCTTACATGCATCTACATAGGATTCCAAGTTATAGCCTCAAGGGAGGCAAAAAAGTGAGGAAAAGCATAGACTTTAAGGCCGTCACACAGATGCTGGAACATGTCCTCGAGTGCTGCTGCTCGATTTGGCACTAAGCATTAGACTAGCAGCTTTCTGTTGAGGCTTGTCGCTAACATCTCTATTGTCGAAAAACCCAACAAAGTCAGGTGCTTCTTTGCTGCTTGGGGATGTAAAGACCATTCTGACCCAACTATCAGACCCTTCCAACTCGACGTGTCCGCTATGATATTCCTCTTGCCGGAAATGAACCAGGCTGGCAGAACTACTTCATTGCACACTGCCAATTTGTGCAACAACAAAATTATTTGACACCAAGTCTGTGATACTGTGCTGCCTTTCTTGTTGACATGCCGCAATGGTTCATCGTTATTCATCAATGCAATTGAGGGACCGACCAAGAGAATCAGGAAATGTTGAAGTACTAGGCAAGTTGCTTTTAACTCTAAAACATTATGTAGAGACTTGTCCTCGTGTGACTATTTTCCTGATGCCAGATGGTTCATGAGATGGGCCCGACACCCTATCTTTGATGAATCTGTAAAAAGAATATCTGATCACTGAAACAGATTCTTCTATCTATCCACCAAAGTAGGACAAGTTTGGTGTCGTACTCGAACAATACCAGCGCCCAAGGAGAGTCTGTAGTTTGCGTGTCTCTTTAGACACCATTGTAGATGGAGGCGATAGTGAGGAGTAAGTTTCTTTAAGGATGTCGTAATCTAGTATCTGTGTTTGATGAATGAAAAGACGAACTACTTTTCCCGAATTAATTTACTTTGTCTAAGGATGAATAAACTTTCCCTGTTACCGTATCTATATTCATGCCCAGATATATTATTGTTTGCTTAGGAGAAAGCTACATTTATCAAAATCTCCAGATTATGGCAAAATGATACTGTCACAGTGATGAGAAAGTTGGGTCTGCCTATATTAGCCAGTCATCTAGATATTGGATCAGATTAATTTCGTGGGCATAAGCCAATGCTGACACCAACGTAAACAACAGTCTGAATACCTGGGGGGTCGTAGTCAGCCTGAAACAAAGAACTTTGAGCTGAAAGACTTTGCTCCCTAGGACGAAGCGTTGATACTTCCTCGAAGAACGATTTATGAGGATTTAAGAATTATGCATCTCTGAGATTGAGCAACATCATAAAGTCATTCATGCTTGCTGCATGTTCGACTGCTGGGCATCTTCACCCAGAACTGAGTTTGGTGGATGAACTTTTTTAGGGCTGAGAGGTATTTTATGGAGGAAGATTGTGGCCTCCTAAATGATACGGCTTGGTGGCGAAGCGAGTCTTGATTCAACTTCCTCCACTTCTCAGCTGTCAACTCTACCTGCTCCAAGAGAAACAGGGAAGGTATTTGAAGTGATGAATTAATTAGGTTTAGTATCTTTCTCTGATCCACTTGCCTTGTAGACAAAGGACACTTTGTCTTCTTTCTTCAGATTCCAGTTGGCCCACTGATTAGTCACCTGGTGAATCAAAATTTCTACTCATTTACCTCCAGACAGGCTAAGTATCCCACCGTTCCTGACCAGTGGTCTAGACAAGAGGCCACCTGAAGGATTGACATTTCTGGGGTCTCCATATTCAAGGCCTCCAAGGCTATAAATGTAATGTGTTGAGCTGCTAGCCTTTCAGCCAACAGAGGATAGTGACCGCCTGATCCAGAGGCAGTGGAGAGGGATGAAAGCCCTGCGTTACATAACGCTCATGCCAAGAAAAAACTGGCGCCAGGATCTTATAAGAATGGTCTGCCTTTAGTGAGGCTTTGTGAGCTGAAACATACATACTGACCTGGTCGAATGCCTTCTTGGCTAGCTCGACCAAAGGGAGCTCAATTCTTCTCGAACCCTGGGATGCACAGTAAAATTGGTTCACTGCAACCTTTCTGCCTTCAATCTTTTGACCCTCTAACTGACTCGGGAGAATTCAGTCCTCTCTGGAGAAGAATTGTATCGCTTGTCTTCCTCTTGTCCAGACACAGGCACTGGTCGGTGCCAAAGAGGGTCGGAAATTAACAATTAGTTTCAGTTCCCCCTAACTGGGGTATTATATGATCTCCCAGGCAAAACTCTGCCCTACACTATAGAACTCCCATGTCTGCCAGTAGCTTGCAAACTAGGAGAAAAGGTACCATCACAATCTCTCTTATTTGAGAGCCTAGGGGAACTAGAGGATTACTTTGCTGCTGTTTTCTTATCTTTACTCGCCTTTCATATTGAAACCATCTGAAAGAGTGAAGAAGTGTCGTCCGTCACTCTTTTATGACTAACACCTTTAGGGGACACTAGATCTGAAGGTAGTCGTTTGGAGGAGTCAAACTCGATTGGTGACACACCATAGTTGTTAACATAAGCCATGCATCTATGGGATCTAGACCTTTCATGTCTCTGAGGATGAGGATCTAGTGAAAAGGGTTTCACTCCTGACCTCTTCCAAGCTTCATATTGTTGCAGACTATCTGGGCACAATACATGAAAGATCTGGAGCTCCAAAGAGCAAGAACCCAAAATCCGATAAGGATCAGGTAATGTTCAAGACTTCTGTATGTAAAGGCCTCCTTTGATCTCTTCACCTGTTAGGGCCCTTGGGCTTATAGCATACTGCTTTTCCAACTAGGGTTGTAGCTTAACAAGTAATAATAATAATTATAATAACTTTATTCTAAAGAACACATTAGCAGGGGAGGAAGCGGATCACTTTGAAGATCTGTAAGAGCAAGAGTACTCATCATACATAGAAGTATACTGTATCTCTTCCAGGAAGGAGAAGTTGTTTCTTCTAATACCATTTCCTTTGTAAAACTTGTAAGGGGTTAGACAAAAAAGTATGATTCAAGGGTGAAGTACTAGCAGGCCGACCAAGATCAAACCCAATCTCAATGTCATAAGATGCTGAAGTATTATTTCCCATCGAGGGATTAGCCTAAGTACTAAAGCTTGCCTTTCTCTGGAGTAAGTACAGTACCCTGCAATCCCAGTGAATTCCAAAGGTATATCACATTGTCATCAAATATAGTACAGTAGAAACATGTCTAAAACTTCAGGAGACTCCTCCCAAGGGAAAGGCTCACCTTTTCGCTATGGAAAACAGAGGGCAGAGTACCAAAGGTTGAAAAAAAAGAGGTCTGGCCAGGTTCTTTGACCTTGAGAATGGACCCGAGAGAGAAGAATCATGCGTAGCCTTTTTTTCAGCTGCCTGCCATACCTCCCAATGGAAAGGTGACTACTCACAATATTCTTAACAGGGAGAATCCAAGCTGCAAACATGATCCTTGCACAAAAGGCACAAAATATGAGGATCTACCTCCCTGCCACTCATAAAAAGTGCTATATTTTCCCAACACTTCCGGCCAGGTCTGCCTTTGACATTAGCAAGCATTAACACATAATGAAAAGAGAACAAAAGAATTTTTCAAAGCCAAGTTTGCAGACACCAATAGCAAGTCGGTGTTAGACAGCAGCGGGAATCAAAAGTGAAGTAGACAATTCAGTGAATCGGAAGGGGAGTGGGGCTTCCCCTCCACCAGCTGGTATATATACTGGCTACTGCCAACACTTTGTTATAAGTTTTAACTGCAGAGTTCCAGCTGTGCTTGAATCCATCTCCTATTACAGGACAAAGGTTTATATTTGTATAGAAATAATAATGAATATGGGCGACGAGGCATGGCTGGCTGCTCAGCGTCAATTTTCCCAGCGAGATAGAAGAAAGGAAGGGAAAATGGAGGTTAACAACTTGAAGTCAAAATGACAAATTCGTAGATAATTTGTATTTTTCCTAACCATACAAACCTTAGCTATTTAATAGGGGTATTACTTTCGGCGTAGCTGAAATGACGAGCCATTAAAATTTAACGAGGGTTTACTACCCACACCGCTAATTAGCGGGGGTAGGGGAGGGTAGCTTGCTAACCCCCCCCCCCCCCCTTGACACACACCTGTGCTAGAGCTCACTTCGCTTGGAGGTAGGACTTCAAGGGGGATAGGGCTGGTGGGCAAGTTTGGTTAAATAGCTAAGGTTTGTATAGTTAGGAAAAATACAAATTATCTACAAATTTGTCATTTATTCCGTAACTGTAATACAAACCACGTTATTTAATAGGGGTGACTCTCCTATTAGGAAGGGAGGACGTCCCAGCCAGTTCTGGCTTTTTGGCTTTGCCCGGGGACTCGTTATTTGAGTGTGTAAGCACCCAAGAAATAAGGAGTCCCTGCACCTTGCTAGAGCCTTGCTACGCAAGAACTGCGGCATACGCAAGCTGTGTGTGAAGGTACGAAGAAGTGTGACTCGTCCTACGAAATTGTTCTGAAGTTCTTTAGATGGAAACTTGTAGAATAGGACTTTCCCCATACCACCTCGTCAGGGTATGGGGACGTAACGGTATTAACCTTAATACTAGGAACACAAGGGAGCATGGTTTACCTGCAGTGGTTTGAGGTCAGCTATGCAGAGAACCCAGGATGCTGCTTTACCCATGAGAGGGGATGATGAAGAAAAGAATAAGGGCCAGTCAAACATTTTCATTCATGCAGACTAAAACAGGGTAACAATGCCCTCAACCTTCTGCTACTTGTCCAATAAGGAGCTTGAGGTTTTAAACCAGCTATTGTGCAGCCACCACAGGGCCGATAGAGAACGTATCGAGCCTCCTGTGGGTCAAGTCTTGCAGGTAGTGGGCTGTGAACGTTGTTTGGCGTTTTCACACCCCCGCTTGAAGAACCTGCTTCACCGAGAAATTTCTTTTGAAGGCCAGGGACGTAGCTATGCCCCTGACATCATGTGCTCTAGGGCGACGTGACAGAGGAGGATCTGGATTCAAGGCCAGATCAATGACCCTACGAATCCATGCAGAGATGGTGTTCTTGGTGACCCTCCTCTTAGTCCTTCCTGTGCTGACAAATAGTGCTGGCACATGAGGACGGACTGCAGATGTTCTTTTGAGGTATAGCCTCAAACTCCTTACTGGGCATAGTAAGAGATGGTCTGAGAAGATTGTGTCGAGGAGGGAGTTCTCTCGGGAGTTCCGTCAGGAGCTGCAGAAGGTCCGGGAACCACTCTGCGTGATGCCATAGCGGAGCTACTAAGGTCATTGATAGGTCGACCGATATTTTGGTCTTGTTGAGCACCCTTCTCATCAGACAGAACGGGGGAAAGGCGTAAACATCGATGTTGTCCCACCGTTGTTGGAACGCATCTTGCCTGAGAGCCTTGGGGTCTGGGACTGGGAAACAGTACAGCGGGAGCCTGAAGTTCAGGGCCGTTGTGAAAAGATCCACAGTCGGAGAACCCCACAAAGTCAGGACTTTGTTGGCTACTAGATGATCCAAAGACCCTTCAGTAACTTACTATCTGAGATGCTCTGCTCAGATTGTCGGCGAGCACATTAATTTTGCCTGGAATGAAGCGTCCCGATAGTGGTATCGAGTGGATTTCGGCCCATCTCAGTATCTCTACTGTTTGATGGGATAGTTGCTGCGAAAGAGTACCTCCTTGTTTGTTGATGTAGGCCACTACTGTGGTGTTGTCGCTCATCACCACCACAGAGTGACTTGCCAGGGACTGTTGGAACTGTTGAAGGCCCAGGAAGACGGCCTTCATCTCTAGGAGATTTATATGGAGATACTTTTCTGACTCTGACCAAAGGCCTGAGGTCGTGTGGTGCAGCACGTGGGCCCCCCACCCTTTCTTTGAAGCGTCCGAAAACAGCATCAAATCCGGGGGGAGGACGAGAAGATCCACTCCTTTTCATAGGTTCTCGTCCGCCACCCACCACTGGAGGTCCGTCAGTTCCGCAGGTCCCATGGAGATCTGGACGTCCGGGGAATCGTAACCTTGATTCCACCGGGACTTGAGTCGCCACTGGAGGGATCTCATCCTGAGGCGACCTATGGGAACTAGACGGGCCAGCGATGATAGGTGACCGAGGAGAAGTAACCACGATATTGGACTGGAAGTTCTTCTCGTCTGAGAAAAGGACTTGCGACCTTTCTCAGCCTTGCTATCCTGTCGTATGATAGGAAGGCTTTGTGGAGATTGGTGTCTATAATCATGCCTAGGTATACCAGTTTTTGAGTGGGAAGCAGTGAGAACTTCGAGATTTACCATGATCCCCAGATCTTGGCAAAGTCTCAGAAGTTTGTCTCGGTGTTGAAGAAGGGATGACACAGAGTCTGCAAGGATTAACCAGTCGTCCAGATAGCGGAGGAGACGGATGCCAATCCTGTGTGCCACGATGATATTAGGGTGAACACTCTGGTGAAAACTTGAGGTGCTGTGGAAAGACCGAAGCACAGCACCTTGAACTGGTACTTATTGTTGTCTAGGCTGAATCTTAAGTACTTCCTTGAAGACGGATGGGCTGGGATCTGGAAGTACGCGTCCTTTAGGTCCAGTGTACACATGAAGTCTTGCGGTCTTACTGCTAGTCTGACCGTGTCCGCCGTCTCCATGCTGAACGGAGTTTGTTTGACAAACTTGTTCAGAGCTGAGAGGTCGATGACTGGTCTCCAGCCTCCAGACGCCCTCTTTACAAGAAAGAGTCGACTGAAGAAGCCTGGAGATTCGTTGAGGACCTCTTGGAGAGTGCCCTTCAACAGGGTCTGGACTTCTGCCCGAAGGGTTTGCCCCCTTGCCGATCCCATGGCAAGGGAGCTCAATGACACTGGATTCGTCGTCAGGGGAGGTAGAGATGTTATGAACGGGACGTGATATCCTTGACTGATCATGGAAATCGTCCAGGAATCGGCCCCAAGTTGCTTCCACCTGTCTGAGCAACTTTGTAGGCATCCCCCCACTGGTGGACATACAGGGGGACTGCCTATCCTAGCGTTTGCGGCCTCGGCTGCTCCCTCTAGGATTCTTGCCTCCCCTGGAGGACTTTTTGCCTTTCCTATCCTTGACAGGAAAGGGCTTAGACACCACGGTGTTCGCTGCTGTCATCGTTTTAGCGGTCTTGGCTGGACAGGACTGCTGTGGTGCAGCCCTATAGGGCTTAGATGTTAAAGCCCTATGAGGGAGGGAGTCTTGATGAGACTTCCTCCACCTCTCAGCGGCCTGTTCCACATCCTTAGGCTCAAACAGGATGGATCCCTCTAAAGAGGAATGTCTGAGCCTATTGATCTCAGCGCTAGGGACCTTCTGATGGAATCTCTCGGCTACCGCATCCCGACGTTTCAGGATGGTGTTTGCCCACAAGTTCGAGACTTGGTGGGCCAGAAAGTCGATCGTGCGAGTACCCGAGAGAAGGAAAGTCTCCATAGCTTTCCTAGTACGTTCTTTGGAAAAGTCCTCAGAACGTATTAGGATACCTAAGGTCCCTAACCAGATGTCGAGCCACGAAGTGGCTTACATAGCACACTTCGCAACTTTCTCCTGGTTAAGGATCTCGGTTGCCGAGAATGAGACCTGCCGGTTGGAGTCTCTCTCAAGAGGGACTCCCCTGGTCAGCTCTTCCAACGAGTGGTGAAGCGGAAGAGCTACACAAGGCTCCTTAAGGATCTCAAAGTACCTCCTCTGCTGTACGCGAGGAGGAGGAAGGAGCTTGTTGGTGGCACTGGAACGGTTGGAGGAGGACATCTCGGAGAGCTGTACAGCGATCTTGTCCCTGGTACTCTTACCTCTCGAGGAGGGATCTTTGGGTCGGAAAACCCGTTGAGAGGCCTCATTAGTCAGAAATTGCCAAAACGCATGTTCTGACTCTTGCTGTTCTCCTCCTGACGTAGGACTTGCAGCGAAGTCTCCTGTCCCCAAAGGCTCTTCTTGGGGAGAGTCGCGGACGTTCTCCGAGTGGCTAGTTGGCTCCATCCTTGTCCTTATAGAGGACTTTGGTAATGTCCTAAGAGTTCTTAGATTCCTTCCTGGGAAGGATGTAGGACTAACATTGAAGAAGATGGTAAGTTCCTTCCAGTCCCCACCTGAGAAGACACCTCAGCGCGAGGAGAGGTTTCCCCCATTGGTGCAATGGGGGAAAGTCTCACCTCACGTGATTCCTCTGAGGACGAGAAATCTTCGTCCGACAGGGAAGGAGAGAGAGTCTGGGGAACAGAAGGAACATGCCTCGAATGCTTACGTGGAGTCAATTTAGCCCTTGGAGAAGTTACCGCGTCTGGAACTCCTCTTTTTCTCTTCAAAGGGGTGGAAACAACCAAGGATCTGTGGCCTAATTCAGAGAAAACAGGCTTGAACGCCTGTGTAACGGCTCTGATTAGTGCACCGAACCAGGGCTATTGGCTGACAGACGCGCTGTCTGATATTCCCTTTGAAGGGGCAGGAATTGAAGGATCCCTGGGAGGAGTTCTCATTGGTGGGTTTGCCTGGAAAGGCTTAGGGATCCTGGACCCCTCAAGATGTTTCCCTTCTGCCACAATGCACGCTGTTATGCGCTTGCGGGGAGGGGAATGAGATGATGGCGACCTTGCCGTGCGTAGCTCAGCAGTCTCGCGCGCGGGAGGATATTGACGCTCGCGCGGGGGAGCGTAATGGTGCTCGCGCGGTGGAGAATATCGAGAATCAAGCGCGGGAGACTGATGGTGCACAGGACGCGTGCGGGAGACTGTGGGTACACAGGACCGCGTACGGGAGACTGTTGGCACGCGCATGGGGGAGAGTATTCGCGCGCGCGCGTAGGATCAGGGCGTTGAGTGCGCGGGCGCGCGGGTGAAAATTCGCGTGAGCCTGAACTAGTCGTAGGGCGCGCGCGCAGGAGAAAGACCCCTGGCGCGCGGGCACGCAGTTGAAGCCTGTGCTGTTCATGAGCGCACAACTGCAGGAGAGGATGGGCAAGGGCGAGCGCGCGTATCCTCGTGGATGCGTGCAGGCGATGGCAAGCGTTGGCACGATGGCGAGAGCTGGCGCGCAGGCGAGTGCTGGCGCGTGGGAGAAGTCAACCTAGTTGACTTCCCAATAGCGCCCGGATCAGAAGATCATGGGCGCGCAGGAGAGATGACTGCTGGGCGTGGGCGCTAGCGCGCGGGAGAGCGTTGGCGCGCAGGAGAGCGCCAAAGCGCAGGTGAGGGTTGGTGCGCAGCTGTACGTGGGCGTGTCTGCTCAGGCAAAGCCTGGCGTGCAGGAGAACGTGGGCGCGTACGCTCATGAGTGTGAGTATAGCGCGTAGAAGAGCTGGGCTCCTGATGGGATGTATGCGCGCGTTGGCGCATACGCCCTTGATGCCCTGTACAGTATTAGGGTTAGTTGATGAGGCCTGACGAGCGTGGAAGTCAGGTTTTGTTGGCGCGTAGCGCGCATCTGCATCCAGGAAGGGCGACAGCAGGTCGGCAGGTCTGTCGGGTGGAAGGTCGACGTGTCCTTTGCAAGAACGACCTTCCACCAAAGGGGACCGCAAACAATCCGCAGAAAGGTCCAGGACCAAAGCAGGAACAGTCAGTGATCGATGACGAGGCTCCTCTGCGGGGGACTGCAACGAAGATGTAGAATCAAAGAGGCGCCTCCTCACCGCATGTGAAGGAAGGCCTCTCTGGCGAAGAGAAAGGTGAGCCTTGCGACGGATGCGCCCTCTGGGGGCCGTTGGATCAGCAAGCTGACCTTCTGTAGTCCTCCGAAGAGGAGTCTCCGTAACACCAGCAGGAGACACTGTTGGACTTAGCTTCTCCCTCGTTGGTTGAACAGGACCGGGAGAAACTAAGCCGTCAGCTACAGTAGGGTTTGAAGAGGCAGAGGTGATGGGTGATACCGCATTGGATACCTCTGACACCACAACGTCGACAATCAACAGAGGATCAACCTTTGTCAGAGGCGGCGATTGCTTGACAGCGGCACCCAATCGGATGTAGTCAAGTAAGACCTCCTTGGAGGGCGAACCTTCGAGCCCCAAGGAGGACCAAAGCTGAAAGAGAGGGATTAGTGACAAATCCTCCCCCGGGGGGAGAGGTGGAGCTGCATAGGGGAAGCAACGCCATCTCTCGAACCCCGAGTTTGGTAAACAGTACAACGGACTACGCTACCACTCGACAGTCTCTCGAAAGAGACCGACTGAGTGGGAGCTTCGGAGGAGGTTAGAGCAACGAAAGAAGAGGCCTTGGGTTTTTCTCCTTTCAAAGAAACTTTCGAAGGAGAAATATCCCGTTTGGACTACTACTTCCGTCGCCGCGAAAACCTCTCCCACTGGGAGGTAGACCACTCCCTACACTCACTACACCTGTTATCACTATCACACCTTTGGCCCCTACAGGAAGGACAAAGGGTGTGAGGATCGGTCTCGACCGCCGACATGAATGTTCCACAGGGGCGGTCGGGAAATCCAGGGCAGGTAGCATAATAACAGAGGCCAACTTCACACACAAACTATAAAAGGAAAAGCAAGAAAAGCATTAATGGCTGCCAATGGCAGCGAGGATGAAAGCGGACACGTCCGACTACCATCCAAGCCGAGAGCAAAGTGAGCTCAAGCACAGGTGTGTGTGTGTGTGAGGGGGTGGGTAGCAAGCTACCCTCCCCTACCCCCCCTAACTAGCGGTGTGGGTAGTAAACCTTCGTTAAATTTTAATGGCTCGTCATTTCATCTATGCCGAAAGTAATACGCCTATTAAATAGTGTGGTTTGTATTCCAGTTACGGAAAAAACTCAATTTATAGTAAGATATATAGTATAGTATGTACAGTATCTCAATTTTAATTTTTCTAGAGCTGGGATAAAGAGAAGTGAAATAAAGTACATCAAATATACCTACAGTACTGTATAAGAGGTGGACAAAAGTGTAGTAGTTGGCTGGCTCTTACTTAGTAGAGACAGTGTGTGTAAAAAGAAAATGGAGGCACTTCCCTACAAAGCTAATCCTTGACAATGAACTTGAACCTATTAGACCATACGTTGGTAGATTAACAAAAATCAGCATTTAGTCATCTTTCCAAAACTTTTTATTCTCTTCATATGACTGACCCAGTCCCTGACCCCACCTCAGGTCAGCTGCCCTCTTTGCCTCACGTACCTTGCGCTTTACTTCCACCTTTTTCTCTCTATATTTTTCATACTTCTCCATACTATTACTCTGCAGCCAATCTTCAAAAGCCCTCTTTTTCTCTTCCACTTTTACCTTCACTCCTTCATTGGAAAGAAGTGAAGAGAGTAAGGAAGGCTGGCACAAGAATTGAAGAGACAGTGAAAGATGGAAATGGAAGGTTGTTAAAAGGAGAGGAGGCAAGGAAAAGGTGGGCGGAATATTTTGAAAGTTTGCCGAATGTTGAGGATAATAGGGAGGCAGATATAATTGCTGTTCCAGGTGTTGAGGTGCCAGTGATGGGAGATGAGAATGAGAGAGAGATTACAATAGAGGAAGTGAGGAGATCACTAGATGAAACGAGAGTAGGAAAAGCATCTGGTATGGATGGTGTGAAAACTGAGATGTTGAAGGAAGGGGGTGTGGCTGTACTTGAATGGTTGGTGAGATTGTTTAATATGTGTTTTGTGTTGTCAATGGTACCAGTAGATTGGGTTTGTGCGTGTATTGTACCACTATATAAGGGTAAGGGAGATGTGCATGAGTGTTGTAATTCAAGAGGTATGTTTGTTGAGTGTAGTTGGAAAAGTGTATGGTAGAGTAATGATTAATAGGATTAAGGATAAAACAGAGAATGCAATTTTGGAAGTACAGGGTGGTTTTAGAAGAGGTAGGGGTTGTATGAATCAGATTTTTACAGTTAGGCAGATATGCGAGAAATATTTAGCAAAAGATAAGGAGGTGTATGTTGCGTTTATGGATCTGGAGAAAGCATATGATAGAGTCGATAGGGAAGCAATGTGGAATGTGATGAGGTTATATGGAGTTGGTGGAAGGTTGTTGCAAGCAGTGAAAAGTTTCTACAAAGGTAGTAAAGCATGTGTTAGAATAGGAAATGAAGTGAGCGATTGGTTTCCGGTGAGAGTGGGGCTGAGACAGGGATGTGTGATGTCGCCGTGGTTGTTTAACATACTTGTATGTTGATGGAGTGGTGAGAGAGGATTAAAACTGGTAGACGAAAATGATCATGAATGGGAGGTAAATCAGTTGTTGTTTGCGGATGATACTGTACTGGTAGCAGACACAGAAGAGAAGCTTGACCGACTAGTGACAGAATTTGGAAGGGTGTGTGAGAGAAGGAAGTTGAGAGTTAATGTGGGTAAGAGTAAGGTTATGAGATGTACGAGAAGGGAAGGTGGTGCAAGGTTGAATGTCATGTTGAATGGAGAGTTACTTGAGGAGGTGGATCAGTTTAAGTACTTGGGGTCTGTTGTTGCAGCAAATGGTGGAGTGGAAGCAGATGTACGTCAGAGAGTGAATGAAGGATGCAAGGTGTTGGGGGCAGTTAAGGGAGTAATAAAAAATAGAGGGTTGGGCATGAATGTAAAGAGAGTTCTATATGAGAAAGGGATTGTACCAACTGTGATGTATGGATCGGAGTTGTGGGGAATGAAAGTGATGGAGAGACAGAAATTGAATGTGTTTGAGATGAAGTGTCTAAGGAGTATGGCTGGTGTATCTCGAGTAGATAGGGTTAGGAACGAAGTGGTGAGGGTGAGAACGGGTGTAAGAAATGAGTTAGCGGCTAGAGTGGATATGAATGTGTTGAGGTGGTTTGGCCATGTTGAGAGAATGGAAAATGGCTGTCTGCTAAAGAAGGTGATGAATGCAAGAGTTGATGGGAGAAGTACAAGAGGAAGGCCAAGGTTTGGGTGGATGGATGGTGTGAAGAAAGCTCTGGGTGATAGGAGGATAGATGTGAGAGAGGCAAGAGAGCGTGCTAGAAATAGGAATGAATGGCGAGCGATTGTGACGCAGTTCCGGTAGGCCCTGCTGCTTCCTCCGGTGCCTTAGATGACCGCGGAGGTAGCAGCAGTAGGGGATTCAGCATTATGAAGCTTCATCTGTGGTGGAATTGTGGGAGGTTGGGCTGTGGCACCCTAGCAGTACCAGCTGAACTCGGCTGAGTCCCTGGTTAGGCTGGAGGAACGTAGAGAGTAGTCCCCTTATTGTTTTGTTTCTTTGTTGATGTCGGCTACCCCCCAAAATTGGGGGAAGTGCCTTGGTATATGGATGGAGCATTTAGTCATTACCGAGAACTGGGGATCAAGCTATGTAGTAGATAAGTAAGGGGTAAGAGTGAGGAAATCATAATCATTCTGAAAACTATTGATGAAATTAATTACAAAGAAGTACTGTGCGGTGAATAAACAAAAAATTAAAACTTGCTACTAACTGCTTGGAACTGTTGTTGTGCCTGCTGTGGTGGAGGTGGAGGTGCAGGCTGTCCAAATTGTTGCTGCTGTTGCTGTGGAGCCTGCTGAAACTGTTGCTGCTGTTGCTGTGGAGCCTGCTGAAACTGTTGCTGCTGCTGCTGTGGAGCTTGCTGAAACTGCTGTTGCTGCTGATACTGGGGTGGGGGAACACCTGGTGCTTGTTTATACTGTACATTACCTCCCTGAAATGAGGAAAGAAATATGAAAACATGAACAGTGCCACATAAAAAAAATCTGTTGAAGATACTGTATCGATATTTTTCCATACAGAGATGATAAGTTGATATTTATGCCATTCAAACTGGGCATTCACTCTTGATGTGTGTCATTGCTATATTAGTGAGCAGTAACAACTGTACAAAACAAATTAATCATGGGGCTTGGAGAAGGAACTAAAAAGGCTAATGTAAAATGTAAATCATTATTTTAGAAATAAGCATCTAAATTTAAATAAAAACTTACAGTATAGTTGGGGAACAATCATATAAATTTTGTAATGTCAATGCAATCCTTTCAATTTACTTATGCGAAGCAACTATTTTGACGAAGTAATGTCCATCGCTTTTGTGTTCGTGACCAATTTATTCATGATCAGGGCACTTCTCTCAACTTCTAAGGAATAGCTTTACAAATTTTTATAATTACAGTACTTTACCAACAATAAAACAAGTAATTTTTTCTCAGGTAGGTAGAAATAGTTTGATAGAAAAATACTTTCATATGTAAGGGATCACTATATTTGGAAGACTTAACTGGGAAGCAGAGATGAAATTTCACAAATTTAATGTGCAATATGTCAAAATTGCAAACAAAATGTTATTTTCATTAGTAAAATAAATTTTTGAATATACTTACCCGATAATCATGTAGCTGTCAACTCCGTTGCCCGACAGAATTCTACGGGAGGGATACGCCAGCTATCACTATACTAGAAGGGGGTGTACTCACCAGCGCCACCTGTGGCCAGGTACTGCAGTACTTCTTGTTGACACCACCTCACTTTTTCCTCGGTCCACTGGTTCTCTATGGGGAGGAAGGGCGGGTCAATTAAATCATGATTATCGGGTAAGTATATTCAAAAATTTATTTTACTAATGAAAATAACATTTTTCAATATTAAACTTACCCGATAATCATGTAGCTGATTCACACCCAGGGGGGTGGGTGAAAACCAGTGTACATGACTAAAGGATAGCTAAGTATCCCGTATTTCATATAATCAGTTATTTCAGAATAACAATGAAATAATAAGTACCTGGTAAGGAAGTCGACTTGAACCGTTACTCTGCCTTTATTAAGTTCGTCTTCCTTACTGAGCGCAGCGTTCCTCTTAGGAGGCTGAATCAACTCTAAGGTGCTAAAGTATATAGGGCTGCAACCCCTACTAAAGGACCTCTACACAACCTCTAACCCAGGCGCTTCTCAAGAATGAATTGACCACCCGCCAAATCAAAAGGATGCGGAAGGCTTCTTAGCCTACCGTAACAACCATAAAAACAACAATAAAAGCATTCAAGAGAAAGGTTAAAAAAGGTTATGGGATTAAGGGAATGTAGTGGCTGAGCCCTCACCTACTACTGCACTCGCTGCTACGAATGGTCCCAGGGTGTAGCAGTTCTCGTAAAGAGACTGGACATCTTTAAGATAAAATGATGCAAACACTGACTTGCTCCTCCAATAAGTTGCATCCATTATGCTCTGCAGAGAACGGTTCTTATTAAAGGCCATCGAAGTGGCTACGGCTCTCACTTCGTGGGTCCTTACCTTCAGCAAAGCAAGGTCTTCCTCCTTCATATGAGAATGGGCTTCTCTAATCAGAAGCCTTATATAATACGAAAGTCCGTTTTTGGACATGGGCATCGAAGGTTTCTTGATTGCACACCATAAGGCTTCTGACTGTCCTCGTATAGGTTTTGACCTATTAAGATAATATTTCAGAGCTCTGACAGGGCAAAGAACTCTTTCTAGCTCGTTACCTACCATGTTGGAAAGGCTAGGAATTTCAAACGATCTAGGCCAAGGACGTGAAGGAAGTTCATTCTTAGCTAAAAATCCGAGCTGTAAAGAACATGTTGCAGATTCGGATGTGAACCCAATGTTCTTGCTGAAGGCATGAACCTCACTGACTCTTTTAGCTGTTGCAAGGCAGACGAGGAAAAGAGTCTTGAGGGTAAGGTCCTTGAAGGAAGCTGACTGGAGAGGTTCGAACCTAGGCGACATAAGGAACCTTAAGACTACGTCTAGATTCCAGCCTGGAGTGGGTAAACGACGTTCTTTAGCAGTCTCAAAAGACTTAAGGATGTCTTGAAGGTCCTTGTTGGAAGAAAGGTCCAAACCTCTGTGGCGGAGAACTGAAGCCAACATACTCCTGTACCCTTTAATCGTAGGAGCCGAAAGGGATCTCTCATTCCTTAGATGTAATAGGAAGTCAGCTATTTGGGTTACAGAGGTATTGGTGGATGAAACTGCATTGGCTCTACACCAGCTCCGGAAGACTTCCCACTTGGATTGGTAGACTCTACGAGTGGATACCCTCCTTGCTCTGGCAATCGCACTGGCTGCCTCCTTCGAAAAGCCTCTAGCTCTAGCGAATCTTTCGACAGTCTGAAGGCAGTCAGCCGAAGAGCGTGGAGGTTTGGGTGCAACTTGTCAACGTGAGGTTGACGTAGAAGGTCCACTCTTAGAGGAAGAGTCCTGGGGATGTCGACCAGCCATTGTAGTACCTCTATGAACCATTCTCTTGCAGGCCAAAGGGGAGCAACCAGCGTCAGCCGTGTCCCTTCGTGCGAGATGAACTTTTGAATGACTCTGTTGATGATCTTGAACGGTGGGAATGCGTAAAGGTCGAGATGGGACCAATTCAGCAGAAAAGCATCCACATGAACTGCTGCTGGGTCTGGAACTGGGGAACAGTACAAAGGAAGTCTCTTGGTCATGGAGGTGGCAAACAGATCTATTGTAGGCTGACCCCACAAGGTCCAAATTCTGTTGCACACGCTCTTGTGAAGGGTCCATTCCGTGGGGATGACCTGATCTTTTCTGCTTAGGCGATCTGCTGAGACGTTCATGTTGCCCTGAATGAACCTCGTTACTAGGGTGAGGTTTAGACTTCTTGACCAAATGAGGAGGTCCCTTGCGATCTCGTACAGGTTCCTCGAATGGGTCCCTCCCTGCTTGGAGATGTAAGCTAAGGCTGTGGTGTTGTCGGAGTTCACCTCCACCACCTTGCCTAGCAGGAGGGACTTGAAGTTCAATAGGGCCAAATGAACTGCCAGGAGTTCCTTGCAGTTGATGTGGAGCATTACCTGTTCCTTGTTCCACGTTCCCGAGCATTCCTGTCCGTTCAAGGTCGCGCCCCAGCCCGAGTCTGATGCATCCGAGAAGAGATGAAGATTGGGGGTCTGAATCGCTAACGATAGGCCCTCTTTGAGAAGGAGGTTGGTCTTCCACCACAAGAGAGTGGTCTTCATCTCTTTGGTGACCGGGATAGAGACTGCTTCGAGCGTCAAATCCTTGTCCCAATGAGCTGCTAGATGGAATTGAAGAGGGCGGAGGTGGAGTCTCCCTAACTCGACGAACAGGGCTAACGATGACAGGGTCCCTGTGAGACTCATCCACTGTCTCACCGAGCAACTGCTCCTCTTCAGCATGCTCAGGATGCAATCTAGGGCTTGGCTTATCCTTGGGGCCGATGGAAAAGCCCGAAAATCCTGACTCCGAATCTCCATTCCCAGGTAAACAATGGATTGGGAGGGAATGAGCTGGGACTTTTCGAAGTTGACTAACAGACCCAGTTCCTTGATCAAGTCCAAAGTCCAGTTGAGACTCTCCAGACAGCGACGACTCGTGGAGGCTCTCAACAGCCAGTCGTCTAAGTAAAGGGAGGCTCTGATGTCGGATAAGTGGAGGAATTTTGCAATATTCCTCATCAGAAGCGTAAACACCATAGGAGCTGTGCTTAGGCCAAAACACAGGGCTTGGAATTGGTACACAACCTTTCCAAAAACGAATCTCAGGAAAGGTTGGGAGTCTGGATGAATAGGAACGTGAAAGTATGCGTCTTTCAGATCCAACGAGACCATCCAGTCCTCCTGCCTGACCGCTGCTAGGACCGACTTCGTCGTCTCCATAGTGAACGTCTGCTTGGTGACATAAGCATTGAGCGCGCTGACGTCCAGCACCGGTCTCCAACCTCCTGTCTTCTTGGCCACCAGAAAGAGACGGTTGTAGAAGCCCGGGGATTGATGGTCCCGGACTATAACCACTGCCTTCTTCTGTAACAGGAGCGACACCTCCTGGTGCAACGCTAGCCTCTTGTCCTTTTCCTTGTAGTTGGGAGAGAGGTTGATGGGAGAAGTGGTCAGAGGGGGTTTGCGGCAGAATGGTATCCTGTAACCCTCCCTCAGCCACCTGACAGACTGGGCGTCTGCACCTCTCTTTTCCCAAGCTTGCCAGAAGATCTTGAGTCTGGCTCCTACTGCTGTCTGGAGAGGAGGAGAGTCAGTGTTTGCCTTGAGAAGTCTTGGAACCTTTCCTAGACTTGCTCCTGGAAGAGTCTGGACGGGAGCTTCCTCGGCTGGGGGCTCTACCACGAAAGGGCGGAATAAACCTCGTAGCAGGCGTATCAGCAACTGGGGTGCGGTAAGTCCTGGGGACTGAGGGAGCAACCTTAGTCTTACGAGCTGAAGAGGCCACAAGATCATGAGTGTCTTTCTGAATCATTGCCGCAGACAAGTCCTTGATAAGTTCTTCGGGAAACAAGAACTTAGAAAGCGGAGCGAAAAGGAGTTGAGACCTTTGACAAGGTGTGATGCTGGAAGAAAGGAAGGTACAAAGTTGCTCCCTTTTCTTAAGAACTCCTGACACAAAAATTGAAGCAAGCTCGCCAGATCCATCCCTAATAGCTTTATCCATGCAGGACATTAAAAGCATGGCCGAGTCTTTGTCCGCAGGGGAGGTCTTCTTGCTAAGGGCCCCCAGGCACCAGTCTAGAAAATTGAACATCTCAAAGGCACGAAATACACCCTTTAGTAAGTGGTCTAGATCGGAGAAGGTCCAGCAAACCTTAGAGCGCCTCATTGCTGTTCTACGAGGAGAGTCGACCAAACTCGAGAAGTCAGCCTGGGCAGAGGCAGGTACTCCCAAGCCTGGTTCCTCTCCTGTGGCATACCATACGCCCGCTTTAGAAGTGAGCTTAGTCGGTGGGAACATAAAGGAAGTCTTCCCTAGTTGCTGCTTAGACTGCAACCACTCCCCTAAAATTCTTAAAGCTCTCTTAGAGGACCTTGCAAAGACGAGCTTAGTATATGTTGACTTGACAGGCTGCATGCCCAGCGAAAACTCAGATGGCGGAGAGCGGGGGGTAGCAGAGACAAAATGGTCCGGGTATACCTCTCTGAAAAGAGCCAGGACCTTACGAAAGTCAATAGGTGGAGGAGAAGACTTGGATTCTTCCACGTCTGATGAGGGATCCAGGTGCGCAGCTTCCTCATCAGAAACCTCATCACCAGAGTGTAGCGAAGTGAGAGGTAATGGAACAGTGGTATGCTGAACAGCAGAATCTGAACAAGCGGGTGCAACAACGCTTGTGGTTTCATCCTCAAGTCTCTGTTGATGAGATAAAACCTGAGGTTCAGGCTGCAAAGGCTGGTCAAAAAGAGTAGCGGAAGGTAGGCGCATGGGTTGAGGAGGCTGACTCCTGGCATGAGTGTCTTGACTCAAGAGTTGCGCTTGCTGTAAGGGTTGCGGATGCGCAGTAGCAGGTTCCTGAGGAACGAGTTGAGGTTCCTGAGGTGTGAGCTGCGAGAGTTGAGGTAGCGGCTGCGCAGAACGCAGTTCTTGTCTCGCGAGTTGAGGTTCCTGAGGCGCAAGGCTAAGGTGTTGAGGCTCTCGCCTTGAGGAGGGTTGAGGTCGCTGCAGCGAGTGCTGAGGTGGCTGCCTCATGGATGGAAGAGGTTGTCGTACCTCAACAGATTGTTGCCTCGCTGGTGGAACCGCAAGCGGAAGCGGAGGAAGAAAGGCATAAGCTTCCTGCTCCCATTGCTGAGGTTGCCTTAAGGAAGGCGGAGGTAGCTGCACACCGCTGGAAACTGGCAACTCAGTACGCAGTAAGGTATCCTGAGGAGCCTCAACTTCGTACGCCTGGCAGACTGGACTGCGGTTAGGCGGAGCGAACGCAGGAGGAGGCGTAACCTTCTCAGCCTGACACTCACGCATTAAGACTGCAAGCTGTGACTGCATGGACTGCAGCACAGTCAACTTGGGGTCGACAGACGCTAAGGTCTGCTGAGGCAAAGCCTTAACAGAAGATGAGGTCTGTTGCGGCATCACCTTACCCCTCTTAGGAGGAGTGCAGTCACCTGATGACTGCGGAGAGTCAGAGCTAATCCAATGACTGCAACCAGGTTGAGCTCTTGAGGTCTGGACTTTGCGTTTGAGAGGTCTTGAGACCTGAGTCCAGCGTTTCCTCCCTGACAATTCTTCAGCAGACGAGTAAAAGACGGGCTCAATCGTCTGCGGGTGGGAGTGACGGTCTTTGTAAGACACGCCCGCAACCACCGAGGATACTTCTGTGCGCCGATCAAGGCCTGCCGAACCCTTTTGCCCTTCGACATTGCTTCTCCCCTGGGCTTGGGAGTTTGCAAGAGGTCCCGGACTGGGAGGACGACTGGCACGCACAGAAGCACCCTCACGCACCAAACTGACACTGACACTAGCACTTGGCACTGCACTGACACTAGCACTTGTCACAGCACTGGCACTATTACCTCCCACTGCACTTTTGACCTTAAGTTCCTTGACTTCGGCCATAAGAGACTTATGATCACTAACCACCGATTCCACTTTGTCACCTAAAGCCTGAATGGCACGCAAAACAACAGACATATCAGGTTGAGGGCAAATAGTAGGTTCGGGGGTAGCCACTACAGGGGGAGGAAAAGGTAGGGGATCATGAGGTGAGGAAAAAAGAGAAGAGCGAGAAGAACTCCTCCTAACTCTCTCTCTCTCTAACTTGGTTGAATATTTCAAGAATCGGACAAATTCAAGTTCCGAAAGTCCGGCGCATTCCTCACATCGATCTTCCAACTGACAGGGTCTTTCCCTACAGTCAGAACAAGCGGTGTGAGGATCTACCGAGGCCTTCGGAATACGCCTATTACAAGACCTACATCGTCTATGGGGTGGGGCTTGTGAAATGTCAGACATCTTGAATCAAAGAGTTAGCCAAGGGGGATTCCAAATCAAGCAAAAAGATCGTTAACCATTAATCAGAACTAAATAAAAGCTATCTAAGCTAATATAGAAGTTTTCCAGTATAGCGACAGCCGAAATCTGAGAGAAATACTTCACCAAAAGCCGTAAACAATACTCCAAGATCATAAGCGTATCCCATGAATGTCTTGCCGGAAGCACGACAGAGGAAAAAGTGAGGTGGTGTCAACAAGAAGTACTGCAGTACCTGGCCACAGGTGGCGCTGGTGAGTACACCCCCTTCTAGTATAGTGATAGCTGGCGTATCCCTCCCGTAGAATTCTGTCGGGCAACGGAGTTGACAGCTACATGATTATCGGGTAAGTTTAATATTGAAAAATTATAATTAGTAACTCCAAGCAGCATCATGCCAATTAAGCAAGGATTTAATGAGTTCCTGTCTTTGAAGTTTATTGAAATTGCCCACAACATGCATTTGAAATGATATCAGAGTTCCTGCTCTAACAAACCAGAGTTGTCAATGGATGCTTCTAGATGATTTTTCATACAAGAACCTATCATCTTTTCCTGTGGGAACATTGTCCCTGTTAAGACCTAATCTAAAGTAGTGGGTTTGCCTTAACTCTCAGACTCCCCCTTGTAAGGAGTGTGGGGATTATAATCTTTACTATACCAATAAAATTACTAAGCGTCACTGGTGTGCTCACCTGCATCTGTGTCCCTTCCATCTCCATAGTGTTACAACGGAGGACCCCAAGGGAGGGGAAAAAAGGACAGAGAAAAGAAGGCCGGACATTCACACTCTCATAACTTACTTATGCTGTAAACGTTATCCTAAGCAGGATGCTTTTTGTCCTGTTCATAAGTGAGGCTCATTACAGGTCCTATGGAAAAAAGTGTAAAGGACCTGTGGCTACAATCCCAAAGATAGTGAGCAGTGAAGGTGGGTAACTGGGTGGTTGTTCTTTTAGACCAAAGTGGTACCGATTTCCCAGACATCACGAGCTCTAGGAGGAGCTAAGGTCAATGTTTTGTCCTGTGTCTCCTCATAGGCTATCCAAATAGTTTCAAAAAGCTAGAAGGAAATTATATTCTTGCAGATTTTCCTATTCACCCTCCCTGTACTCACGAGGTTCTGAACTGGGACCTTCGTGATTGCATACATTTCAGGTAGAGCCACACTGCCCTCACACGATGTAGAAGCAGGTCGTTAGGATAAAAGATTGCGGCCTTCAGCAATGAAACTGAAAAATAATCAAACCTAGAGTCAATAATCGATGGGTTTCGAGTCTTGAGAAATTTGGGCACGAACAAGAATGAGGTCTGCCTCCACAACTCGGAATGCGATATAGAGTATGACAGACTGCATAGTTCTCCCACGTGTTTGGCTGAAGCTAAAGCTACCAAGAAAACTGTATGAAAAACTGCATAGATCTCCCACACGTTTGGCTGAAGCTAAAGCTACCAAAAAAACCATCCTAAATTTGAGGTTTCTGTTTAAGGCTCCCCTCAATAGTTTGTATGGTGCTTTCCTGAGCAACCTTAGGACTCCAAGCTTGGGTTCTGATTTCCCATGGGGACAGGCTGTTCACAGCTCTGAATCAAAGCCAATAATTCCCAAAAGGAAGAGAGATCTACTATACTCCTTTCAGTCTGAATACTCAACACGAGGCTGAGAGATAGCCTTTTACCGCCAACACCGAGAGGAATTTCTCATCCAGTAGATGAACAAGAAAATCTGCAATTAGTGAAACAGAGGCACCAGGTGTAGAAGTGCAGTGCCTGCGACACCAATCACAACCAAATGCCCACTTTGCCTGGTAGACTGCTGTCGAAGACTTCCGAAGGAATCCTGAAAGTTGCTTCACAGTTGCGTAAAACCTTTCCATCAGAGGTGTTGATAAAGTTCACAGTATTGTGGTACCATTTTATGCGTGGATTGGTACAGAAGATTATGCCAGGTTGTGAGCGCTCGTGGAACCTCCATTAGGAGAATGAGAAGGTCCAAGTACCATTTTGCATGTGGCCACCTCAGTACTACTAGCCATCCTGAGATTATGTGTCTCCATGACTTGCTGATTACCTTCCGTAGAGGGCAAAACGGTAGAAAGGCATAGACATTGAGACTGTACCATGGGTGTTGGAATGTGTCCACTGGAGCTGCTACTTGGTCCAGCACTCGCGACTGCTAAGACTCCCAGTTTCTTGTTATGCTTGTTGACATAAGCCACTATGGTGGTGTTGTCGCTCAACAACAGTTCTGAGTGACCACCTACTATATTCTGGAAGTAGACCAAAGCCAGATACACTGCCTTCCACTCCATAAGGTTTACATGAGATAGGATGCCAGAGCACTTCAAATCAATCAATCACGGACACTCCAGAATCAAACCATTGTTCTCTAGTCTTGGGTAGTGCCATAGACTCTGTACCACGGTCTTCCACTGTCTTGGGTTACAGTTCACTTGCTTGAGGGTAAATTCAAGCACACTATTCTATCTTATTTCTCTTCCACTTGTTTTGTTAAAGTTTTTATAGTTTATATAGGAGATATTTATTTTAATGTTGTTACTCTTAAAATATTTTATTTTCATTTTTTTCCTTTTCTCACTAGGCTAATTTCCCTGTGGGGCCCCTGTGATTATAGCATCCTGCTTTTCCAACTAGGGTTGTAGCTTAGCAAGTAATAGTAATAATAATAATAATCAATCAATTACATGAGATCGCCTGACTTCTGTCCCTAGACCTGAAATGGAGTGCCTAAAATATGCAGGCCCCATCCCTTCTGGAGGAAGATCCTGCTAGGTGGTGCCCATTAACAAGTTCTCCTGGAGCCTACAGAACAGATCCGCTCTGACCTCCAATAACACATACCATCGCGTACGGCGGATCTAACATCTGACGCCAGCTGGTCCTCAAGGACCATTGCACTGAGTGAAGATGTAACCGCCCATGCAGGACCAAAAGCTAGATGTCCTAGCAGTCTCTGCCACTGCTTGGATGAGGGAATCAAGTTAAGAAGGGCATTGCCACTTTCCTTTATCTCTGCAACCGGTCCTGCAATGGAAAGACTTTGGCTTGGACCATCTCCATTTTCATTCCCAGTAAACAATCAGTTGGCTAGGGGGTGAGAACAGACTTCTCTTGATCAGAATCTCCAGATCCTGACAAAACTCAACTCATGAAGTTGGGACTCTGACTCCGCTAGTAGAAGTCAATTGTCAAGGTACTGAAGAAGTGTCATACACATTGCATGTGCCCAAGTGGATACCACTGCGAACACTCATGAACACTTATGGGGCCATGGGTAGTCTGAAACAGAGGACTCAAAACTGGAATCTCCTCATTCCCAAGACGAACTGAAGGTACTTTCTGGAGATCCAATGGACCAGATTCTGAAAATAAGCATCCTTCAGTTTTAAGGACAGCAAGAAATCGTTTTGTCGTATATTGCCCGCAGGACTGTGTTGAGCGTCTCCATTCTGCACTTCGTCTGCACAACAAATTTGTTCAGATGGGAAAGGTCAATGGCTGGTCTCCAGGTTCCAGACTGCTTCTGACCCAAAATACTAGTGTCAGACGAGGGTAATAGTATAGAACACCACGCTCTCCATTCACTCCAATATAATGTAATCCTGCAGTTCTCACCTTCTTGCACAGTAATTAGGTGGTTATTTAAATTCTAGTTAAGCAATAATTACCAAGATATGTTGAAGAGGGGAGAAGGGGTTAGAAAAAGAAAATAGCTCTGTTTCCTCACTAAACGACATGGAACTGACGTCAACATAGTCAACCAAACAGATCGTGATGGCAGCGTACATAAACAGAAGTTCGTGATGCCAGCATACATTTGATATACTGTATATTCAAAATATACTTAATCAAGAATTGTGATTACTCAAAAGTGTCACTATTTTTAAATTGCATATTTTAAGGACACTTTTGAGTAATTAATCCATTTTTAATTAAGAATATTTTGAATATACAGTAAATCAAATGTACGCTGGCATCACGAACTTCTGTTTATGTACGCTGGCATCACGAATTCTGTTTGGTTGACGATGTTGACATGTCAGTTCCAGGTCGTTTAGTGAGGAAACCGAGCTATTTTCTTTTTATAACCCCTTCCCCCTCTTCAACATATCTTGCTATTTATTGCTTTCCCAGAATTTAAATAACCCCCTAATTACTTTGCAAGAAGGTGAGAACTGCAGGATTACATTATATTGGAGTAAATGGAGAGCGTGGTGTTCTATACTATTACCCAGACGAGTTCTTGACCCTCCACCATCCAAAGGTCTGACCCATGGAATTGCTACATCTTCAACTGACTTGTCAGGCATCCCCCCAACTGGTGGTGCCATGAGGGGGAAAGCCACCTCTATTGCACTATTCTGAAATTGGACCCCCAAAATCAATATACCTTAACCCGTGGGTCATTCAAATATATGGGGTGTACTGTATGTAGTTTGGGAGGCTCTGTATATCAGCGGCCAATTCCCCATGCGTTCATTAATAATGGACATCAACTAACCTAACCTACAAGCCATGTCCTTACCTTCTTACCTAACGGGGGGGGGGGCCTAAGGCCCCCTGTGACCCCCCTTACACTGCCGTATTCTAGGTTAGACATAATAATACATAAAGGTGGCCGCTATCATACATACACCCCGTACTTTATTGTGACAATTGGAAAACAAACACAGGATTGATATCTAATCTTGAGGTAACCTGAGAATACTGCAGTCTAAGGTTGGCCGCTGGTAGAAAAGTAAGAAAGGATACGTTAGGTTAGGTGGTGTTCTTGCATTCGTTTCCCTTTCAAAGCGGGGTTTTCCAGTCATACCTTGTGAAATTTTACACCCAGTCTGTCCAGACGAACTACAAAGGCTCTAAATATATCAAGATATTCAATGAATAAAAAGAGATTCCTCAGTCAGTGAGTAAATAGGGTTTAAGGTTTGCAGCCCAATGAATAAGGTCATATAGGTTAGGTTAATAGGAATGAGAGGTTTAAAGATTTACTACAAATGACACAGGTGTAGAGATTTATGGAATTTTCACTTTTAAAATAATTATGATGACTGGTTTTAACACCAACAGTTGATATTAGAGAATAACATTTTGAAAATACTTTTCAACACTGACCTAGAAACATTTGTAGATTCAAAATGGGCAGTTTTGTGAATTAACCCAGGTTAACCGTTAACCTAACTAAATCGGAGAATGATTTAGTTTTCACCTGAAGTAAAATACGAGACAGTAACAATAAGGCAGGCTAGAGATTAAATCCTACTCACCTGGTACTGGCCATGTTGCTGTGGTGGTGGTTGACGAACTTGCTGCGGTCCCTGGCCACCTTGATATTGACTAGGAGGTACACCAGGGGCCATTCTCTGCTGGGCAAGGGCCACCCCAGTCAAGAAAGACATCACGAAACAAGTATTAACTAACATCTTGCTATACTTCAAAAGAAATTTGTAACCAATTAACTTTGACAGCTGTTCTGCTTCCGCGGTCTCCGCAGACAGCTGTTGTCCATCCGGCTACCAACGTCAAACTAGCTTTCTTATTTTCGTTGAACTGAATGTAAAATAACTTCTTATTTAGTTTTCTTGTTTAGTATTGTATGTTTGTTTAAAATTATATTCTATAAATATCTTGTAAAAAATACCTATCCTTCCAATAAAATTTATCCTGTTTATAACTTAAAATAATCACAAGCAACGTCAAGGTTTCTTTAGTTTACCATTAAAGTCAAAGAAATTGGAGACAGCAAAACAATGACGTGTTACACAAATTGGCCAGAATTGTAGGGTACGTGAGTAAAAGTTGTTAAGTCTAAATTAAATACTCTTGAAATATACAAATGTGAAAAAAAATATAACAATAAAACTAGATATCATTAAATTTTATATATCTATACTAAAAACAAGCCCATCGTTACAGGTTTCTTAGGATTCGGGGAAAATATGATATTTCTAGGAAACAAACTATTGGAAACGAATACGTGGCTTGCCAATGCCCATTAAAAAAATGGAGTTAATATATTCTACAATAAATACAGGTCAAACCAGACATCTTTTAAATAAAATTATAAAAAAAAACATCAAAAGTAGTAACTTAAACACGTTTTTTTTTCTTAAAAAAAATATCTCGTTTATTTTACTATTGAACAGAGGCTATTTTTTGCATTAATGGAATCAAACTTGTTCCAAATCTGTGGTTTTCTCATATGCATTTTCTTGCAACGCATAGGCTATATGTTTTATGCATTCATGGCCACTATAGTTTGCTAATTAATTAATTCACTTATTTTGCAACCATTTATCTATTTACAAATAACTTGTAAATCTATACAATTGTTTATTCTAATTTGCTTCAATCTTTCCTCATTTCAGTATAGGCTCTCATAATCTGTGAAAGATTGCAATAGAATATCATGGCTTTTTTTATTCATGTGGATTAAAGTATAATGACTACTGAAAGATTGGATTGGGCCATATATATGAATTTGAGCCTTATGATTTAAAAGGTCATCCGACATGTGTTGGCCAACTTTGGAAAAACTAATGCCAAAATGCCAATTCATTTAGGTAGTCGATGAATATGAAACAAAATATTACTGGTACCTTAGTCAACCTCTAGAAAATTTAACTACTGGATATTGAATATCTAGGCGTTATGCTATACACTTGAGCCCAACGATGGGGTTTGCGAGGGTGATTCAGTGCAAGTACAAAGAGGGAAAACCCAGTAGCCACTGCACTATGAACTCATGAAGTAAAAGTTATTTGAATTGCAGGAACAGGAAAGAAGAAAAGAAAGAGTGGGGAAGGTAAAGCGGAAGGAATATCCAGTTGTGTTACAGACTACTGAGCATAAGTATTACCAGTCATTGACACAAGCTATTTTTCTCTTATTAAACTTCAAGGAATACAGTACATATCAAGAAAAATAACAATGTTTGATGGAATACAGCAAGTCTTTGTGGGATTTAAGTCTGTGACTTACCACTTATATATGGGAGCTTTGTTGTATTGGGTTATTTTTTATTAGACTATTGGCCAAACTATAACCAAGATTGGAAAAGCAAAAGGCCAAAGGATCCAACAAGGAGGCTCTCTACTTCAGAAAGAAAAGAGAAAGGAGACGAATAAGTGTACATTATATGAGAGATATATAAAATATCTTAAGATCACTGACATTAAATAGATGTCATATATCAACTATGATACAAGACTTTTGTCACATCGTTTAGCAAAAAGGTATTTCCAAAAAGTTTGAGCTTCTGAATCCATTGATTCAGCCAATATATTAGAAATATCATCCCAGAATCTGATCACGACTCGAATAAAACTTCAAGAATATAGGACTGTGTAGTAATGCACTTTATGATGTAAAATCAAGTGTTAGAATTAAGTACATACCTAATCTTAATACAGGTACTGAATGGTATACAGGTAGTCTGGTAAGATCTGAATGTAAAGGATAGTCAGACTTAAGGAAAATCTTATGCAACATGCACAAAGAACAAACTGAACAATGATGCCACAGAATATTAAGCAAACCAGGGCTAATGAATTTAATAGATAGCAAATTTTGGTCCAACAAATTAAAATAAGTGTCATAGCTAAAGATCAGACAGGAAAGTTCATACAATAAACATGGTAAAATAAAAGAATTAAAACATTTTCTCTTTCAAGAATTTGGGCTATAAAGCCAAGGTTCGGGCATGTGAAGCCAATTAGTGTCAGAGTGCGAATGGAGAAAACCCCTCGGTTTCACAATGAAATATAAGTTGAAGAGGTTGGAAGTGGTAATAGAGGTAAAACATTAGAGTTATGTACCTACCTCTTAAAATTAAAGATTTATCCTAAAGTATTTTGCGGTGTCTTGTCTTCATCTCTCACAATGACAAATAGATTTTACTGGTAGGTAATGAGTGTTCAAGGTACTGCATCATATTACACTTTACTATTCTCAACTTTCGGGTAATCAATATACTACAGTTTACAATTAACAAGCAACTTTTCTTGGTGGTCATTGAATGTAAGGTTAACATACATACATATACCAAGGCACTTCCCCCAATTTTGGGGGGTAGCCGACATCAACAAATGAAACATAACAAAAAAGGGGACCTCTACTCTCTACGTTCCTCCAGCCTAACAAGTAACTCAACCAAGTTCAGCTGGTACTGCTAGGGTGCCACAGCCCAACCTCCCACATTATCCACCACAGATGAAGCTTCATAATGCTGAATCCCCTACTGCTGCTACCTCCGCGGTCATCCATTTCTAGCACGCTCTCTTGCCTCTCTCACATCTATCCTCCTATCACCCAGAGCTTTCTTCACTCCATCCATCCACCCAAACCTTGGCCTTCCTCTTGTACCTCTCCCATGAACTCTTGCATTCATCACCTTCTTTAGCAGACAGCCATTTTTCATTCTCTCAACATGGCCAAACCACCTCAACACATTCATATCCACTCTAGCTGCTAACTCATTTCTTACACCCGTTCTCACTCTCACCACTTCGTTCCTAACCCTATTTACTCAAGATACACCAGCCATACTCCTTAGACACTTCATCTCAAACACATTCAATTTCTGTCTCTCCGTCATTTTCATAATACATAAATACAAATCAATTTACTTTTAAAGGAATTTCATGTAAAAAAGTTTTACATGCAAACAGATTTGTGTACAATTAGCTGGACAAATTCTTGATATAAATATGTTAGTTCACTAGTGGTAGTGATATTAGCCATCAAAAACTATAAACAACATGAAAAGCCTTCAGCTGTTGGTCATTAATGCACGGAAAACTATTAAATAGAATTATCAATTACCTTTCAAATGAACGTGATAATTTAAAGATATTTAGATTTTTTAAACATCCATAGATTAAGCAGTAACAAAAAATATTAACTGAAGAAAAAGGAGTGAAACCCAGACTAATTATATTGGAATGGTAAACTTTATAGCATGCTATACCACATCTTGTTCATATTTAAGGGATTTTCTGTATTAAAATTTCTCTTACTGAAGGATGGGTTATATCAAGCATGGATTTTAATGGCAAAAATTAAGGGTTATATTGTCAAAACCCCAAACACTCCAGATTCAAGGCCTGTAGTTCCCATGATCTATCCAGTCTCTCACAGACTGAATCACTTCATTAAGTGGCAAAAGAATCAATACACTACAATTAAACAGTGGGAGCTCTGTAGTCTCTGATTGAACCAATTTGGATTCCTCTTATACCAGCTGTTTAACTCTTGTCCTTACCCTGGTGTCCGTCAATTGAGTGAAGATGAGGTTATAAGAAACTACATTAGATGCCTGAAGTACTGTATGTAGTTCTGAAATGCTCATCGAATATCAGAACGCATACTGTATTGGGGGTAAAGACTACTGCATATACTTGTTTTTTCTTCTTTTTAAGCCTGGGCCAAAGGAACGGAAATTTAATGTTTATTTTTTCTTAGACCAAAACCCCCCCAAACCATAGGTCAAAGGAACAAATCTAATTATTCTTTATAGCCAAAATCTCCAAAAATATATTACAAAAGGGGGAAAATAGAAAATGGAGAAAGGAACAGACCTGCTGTTGATGTAACCCTACGCTATAGAAATAAGGAAAAAATAAGGAAAATAATTCCAAAACTTATCAGTACAATAAGCACAACCAACCTATATGGAATAGAAATGGAAGAAAGTGCACTGACAATTGTTATGAGGTCTTATAAGAGTTAAAAAAAAATCATATTCTGAGTTTAAATGATCACTGCCAAAACATTACCCATAGATAAGCGTGAAAAAAAACCTTTTGTGGCGTCACAAGATGAGCTGAAAGTAGAATCATTGTACAAGAGTTGCCTTAGATTTAATCCTAGTTAGTATTATCCTGTAACACTCAAGTTTTCCTTAACCTACAACACTGAAAATGGGAAAAACCATGGATGTATTTTTCAGTTTCCTTTGTTACTTTCTCAATACAAATATTGAAAAAATTTGGAAACTATCTAAATTAAACTTTGAGCTTCAAATAGACAGCCAGTTGAAGTGCTTCACTGAAATAATACTATAAAGTACATACAAGCTACATTCTGCTCTGATTGAAATACGTAACTGTTACTAGACAAAGGAAGTCTGCTGAAAATGATTAGACAGTACTGTGATAGCTTTCCTATTTTAAAAGGTCCCTTTTATGATTCTCAAAAGGAGTGGGTGAATGGTTAATTTTAATTAGATGGTAACTGGAGCAAGGTATAGTTACTGTTGGAAATCTAGAGAGGGATCGACAAATGGGAAGGATGAAATCTATAATGTGAAAAGCCCTAAAATACAGTAACCCCAAAACTAAAGCTTTACTTTATCCAATTACTTTTATTTTGTTAATCACTAACAAGCTTAAAATTATATTACAAATTACTTTATGCACTTTTCAATTAGTCTATAAAGCAATTTTAACAAAAGTTTGTAAATAAAAGCATATTAACCAAATATTATTAAAAAAACTTACATGTCACAAAGTCCTATTTCAGACAATTCTAGAGCTTGGATGAAAGGTTACAGTTGGATAACATTATAGGACAAGATATAAAAGAACATAAAAAATAATTAGTCATAAAGGCATAGGACCTACAATAAAAACATGAGTATCATCTGAGGATACATTTTAAAACTATACTGTAGTTATAATTTGCAATAAACACACAATGAAATATATTTTGTTTTTCAAGAGAGAGAATCTTTTCTTTATATTATAATTTGATTTTATATCTTAATACAGAATTTTGGTGAAACATGGTTTGGTAGCTTTGTTCTAAATGTTTTATCTATTTGGTGCATTATTGAATATATCTAAAAATGGAATTATTAATAATATTGAGTTTGAATACATAGTTATATCTTTGTGTTACATGCACAAAATCAAATCCTTTACAAAAACAAAGCACTGATAATTATTTTTAAACCAGACTGGGTAAAATAACAAACTGGATGTGGTATTTTAATATCAATCCCCTATAGAAATAAAATTGAATAACTTACCAAATTAAAAAACTTCTGACCGAGTACCTCATGTACTAGAAATTATTTTGAGAGTTCTTTCTGCTGTCTTCAACATTTTCTGCCTCTGGCCATTGTTTTTCCATGATCTGGATAGTCTTTATACTTCTATACATACTTCTTTTTTGTTTATTGTTACATGCTCAAACCATTGTACAGTAATATAGTAGCAAATATTTTCCAAGGTAAATATAGTATCTATCAATGTGAATACTGTACTACTTAACTTTTAAAATCTACACAATGCTGGAGTAAAAACAATTTATTGGGATAATAAAACTCAAACACCTTTAAAAAAATATAAGTTTATGCCATGCATAGTACAATTCTACTTTCTCCTCTTGATTAAAGTTTATATTTCCCACTTTCCCATGGACCTCACTGAGGTATAAAACACTCATGCACTAACATTACGATATAAAACTAAGCAAAGCCAAATAATTTTCTTTCAATTTATTTATCTTTGTACTAAATGTATGTTATATGTGGCTTTTACTTAGGTATGAGTCTTCATAATTTATTCCTTGATCAATTCACTTTCAAAGTACAGCAGCCTTACTGTACTATACTTTTATGTATATAATGTAGTTACATATACAAGGCTTCATCTCTCCAATAAGCATTTTATTTCTTAGTTCTTCTGTAATTTCAAACTGTTTTTTCAAAAGTTTCAATAAAAATCCAATATTTTTGATAAACATAAAAAAAATTTATAGATTTGATATAAATTTTGCTTTCTTATTTTCTAGTGATGGAATTCAGAAGTTCCCCAAGTCCAATATTTGATGATGACAGTCCCTCGTTTAATCGATCTCCGGCATATAAAGTTGGCATTTGTTGATTTAATACCTGGGTCATACTCATACTGGGAGGTTGAGAAGGTGGTTGGTGCTGTTGCTGTTTAAGGTTACGGTGCTGAGGAAATGTTGGCATCATTTGTGGGTCACAGGCTGTATGAAAATAGATCAAGTTTGTTATACAGTAATATGTCCATGGTTACATGAATTGAACATACTACAACAAATATTGTATCTTAGAAACTACAAAATCTTTTATTGATTGAATTCAGTTCATAAACCACCTATAAACTGAAATGAAGCACAGTATTAAAATTAAAATTTCTTTAAAGGCCACTCATGAATGGCAGAGGCAAGGGACAGTGAGATTGTCCTCGAGACCGACCATATACTGTATACATATGATCAGCACCCAAGCACCCTCTCCACCCAAGCTAGAACCAGGGAGGGCCAGGCAATGGATACTAATTACTCAGCAGGTAGACCTGTAGGCTCTCCCAAACCCCCCATCCTTAGCTCACATGGATGGAGAGGTTGCACCCACTACTGTACAAGAGACTATCGAGCTTGAGCACTTCTCGGACCCCTGTCCACCAGATCATCTGGCAAAGGCGTTTCCAATGAGCTACTACAACCCTAATACACTGGAATTCACAAATTCCTAGCAATTTTACTTTATTTTTAGTCATCTGTCCCAACATAAGAAGGCAGTTTAGTTAAAAGAGTATTCTTAATTAGATAAAGAGATGTAACACCATTCTTGCCGTAAAAAGATAAAAAAAAAGTCTTGTAGTTGATATATAAACCTTAAATTCCAGACAAATTAAGTCAAACACACATGAGCACACTGACATCAGTAATCTAGTCTCTATTTTCCATTATTATAAAAAAAAATTATAAGGAATTTGTAATTTGCCAAGCTGGACAAACCTGAATCCTTTAAAATAGTGAATGTCTTCAATGGAACTGGAAGACTTTAATTTGTTAAAACTTCACTTTTGGCCTTCGGGAGGTCTAGTCCAAGGTCTTACCCCAACTCTCCCTGCAGTAAAGGGATATGCTCTACACATAGCTTCACAAAGTCAGATAGAAATCAGGTCTTTGCCACTTCTTTCTTGATTCTGCCAGCAGTATCATTGACACTCAAGCCTGAGATGGAATACACTTGTCAACTACAGTATGTTGCCCAGATTTTCATTTAAAAGAACAGCAGGCTCAACCCCTTTATTCAATTGTGATCAATCCAAATTCAAAGGATCTCTTACAATGCCATTCCAGTCTGCTTGAGATTTTATATATGAAGTCAGCCCTCGATATTATTTGTTAAGGAATATTTCTTTATAAAAGGAAAAAAATGTATGTTAAGAAAATGTAATTGTATTTTCATAATAAAAGATAAAAAAAAAAATAAATAAAAAATCATGTATTCGCGGTTTCCCGATAAGTACTCTAGTGTCCCGACTGCAACTACGCTCTTTTGCACTTGGCATGCTTCGCGCCGCTTCCCTCTCCACACAGCACAACACCTCATCTATTGCTCACTGGTCCTCTGTCATGCATTGTCTCCCTTCACGTGTGCATCTCCTGCTTATGTCCTTTTAATGCAGAATCACATTGTGATATAAAAAACTGTACATATCCAGTGCGTTTATAGTGAATTTAGTATACAAAGTTGTGTTACGTATATTACGCTATCCCACGTGCCAAACAGTCGATGGCTCAGAGAGTTACATCAACCTTCAGACTTACTGTTTAGAAGTTCGTTCATAAACGGTTAGTAGTATTACACTGATACTTTTTCTTTTACTTTTTATTGTGTTAGTGTTATTGTTATATTAACAACTGTACAGTACTGTATACAAAATACCATACTTTAGAGTAGTAATGTAGATATAGGCTATGTGTACTGTGAGTTTGAACGGTGCGAGTCGACCTTCAAAAAATTGCGAGGATTTACGTGTTATCATAGCCAATTAAACTCTACTGTAGTGATAGTTCTATAATGTATATATATTAAAGCAATATACACTACAGTACATTATTTACGTATACCTGTAAGTGTGGCGTTAACTTGTGTTATGTGTACTGTAGTCTTAGCGTGTACATGTACGGAACACTTACTGAAATGTGTTAATTCAGTAACACAATATTTATAATTGTGATAGAAACCAAGTAAAAATAATATTAGACAATACAGTGGGTTACTTTGTAGTGCATTAGTTGCTTGCGCGTAGGCAACGAGCAGTGAGGTGTTAGGTTAGGAATTAACCCAGCCTGGGGCAACTAGTATTTGCGGATTTTTGCTTTTCGCGCCTTCTCTGTTACCTAACCCCCCTGTGAATAAGGAGGGCTGACTGTATCTTTCAAGAGTAAGATACAGCAAGGACAGACTGCTCAGTCTAATTAATAATGAATCAACCAAGGCATGACAGACGTCCCAACTGGAGGATCAATTTTTCTTGGAATAGCACCATAGGAACCAGTGTATACTACGTCCAAGCAATAATCAGACTTGTGAGTAGCCTCACTTATGATTTGGTCACAGCCTGATTCCGAAACAAAGTCCAAAGCCATGATGATCTGTAGGAAAAACTGAATTAAACCACTCTTTACGGTGAGCATGGAAATTACCGAACAAAAATTAAGCCTTTCTACCATCTTAGCTATAGTGGTAAAAAGGCAATTGAAGATGAAATTATCCAAGTCTGGATAGGTGGAATACTAATAAAAGTTGTTATATCTGCCACCACAAAATTTTATGACCTGAATTTCATGACATCCACATTCATGTCCTAATATACTGTACATACCCATTCCCCTTGCCCTAGGAATGACATCCTATGTAAAAATTATTTTGTTAAAATGTTATTTTCATTAGTAAAATAAATTTTTGAATATACTTACCCGGTGATCATATAGCTGTCAGCTCTGCTGCCCGACAGAAAAACCTAAGGACAAAATACGCCAGCGATCGCTTTACAGGTGGGGGTGTACATCAACTGCGCCATCTGTCGAGCAGGTACTCAAGTACTCCATGTCAACACAGAACCAATTTTCTCCTCGGCCCACTGGGTCTCTATTGGGGAGGAAGGGAGGGTCCTTCAATATATGATCACCGGGTAAGTATATTCAAAAATTTATTTTACTAATGAAAATAACATTTTTCAATATTAAACTTAGCCGGTGATCATATAGCTGATTCACACCCAGGAGGGTGGGTAGAGACCAGCATTACATGTTGACATTATTATGAGCTAAGTATTTTGTATTTCATTTTAGCAGTTATTCAAAATAACAAACATAAAATAAATAAGTACCTGGTAAGGAAGTCGACTTGAACAATTACTCTGCCTTTTTAAGTACGTCTTCCTTACTGAGCCTCGCGATCCTCATAGGATGCTGAGCGACTCCTAGGAGCTGAAGTATGAAGGGTTGCAACCCATACTAAAGGACCTCATCAAAACCTCTAATCTAGGCGCTTCTCAAGAAATGACTTTGACCACCCGCCAAATCAAGTAGGATGCGAAAGGCTTCTTAGCCTTCCGGACAACCCAAAAACAATAATAAAACATTTCAAGAGAAAGATTAAAAAAGGTTATGGAATTAGGGAATTGTAGTGGTTGAGCCCTCACCCACTACTGCACTCGTTGCTACAAATGGTCCCAGAGTGTAGCAGTTCTCGAAAAGAGACTGGACATTCTTAAGATAAAAAGACGCGAACACTGATTTGCTTTTCCAATAGGTTGCGTCGAATATACTTTGCAGAGATCTATTTTGTTTAAAGGCCACGGAAGTTGCGACAGCTCTAACTTCGTGTGTCCTTACCTTCAGCAAAGCTTGGTCTTCCTCATTCAGATGGGAATGAGCTTCTCGTATTAACAGTCTGATAAAATAGGATAAAGCATTCTTTGACATAGGCAAAGATGGATTCTTAACTGAACACCATAAAGCTTCAGACGGGCCTCGTAAAGGTTTTTAAATAGAACTTAAGAGCTCTTACAGGACATAAGACTCTTTCTAGTTCATTTCCAACCATACGATAAGTTTGGAATATCGAACGATATTGGTCAAGGCCGAGAAGGCAGCTCGTGTTTGGCTAGAAAACCAAGTTGTAGAACATGTAGCCGTTTCGGATGAGAATCCGATGTTCTTGCTGAAGGCATGAATCTCACTGACTCTTTTAGCTGTGGCTAAGCATATCAGGAAAAGAGTCTTAAAGGTGAGATCTTTCAGGGAGGCTGATTGTAGCGGTTCGAACCTGTCTGACATAAGGAATCTTAGTACCACGTCTAAATTCCAACCAGGTGTAACCAAACGACGCTCCTTCGTGGTCTCAAAAGACTTAAGGAGGTCCTGTAGATCTTTATTGTTGGAAAGATCTAAGCCTCTGTGACGGAAGACTGGTGCCAACATGCTTCTGTAACCCTTGAAAGTGGGAGCTGAAAGAGATCGTTCTTTCCTCAGATATAAGAGAAAGTCAGCTATTTGAGTTACAGAGGTACTGGTCGAGGATACGGATACTGACTTGCACCAGTTTCGGAAGATTTCCCACTTCGATTGGTAGACTCTAAGGGTGGATGTTCTCCTTGCTCTAGCAATCGCTCTAGTTGCCTCCTTCGAAAAGCCTCTAGCTCTCGAGAGTCTTTCGATAGTCTGAAGGCAGTCAGACGAAGAGCGTGGAGGCCTTGGTGTACCTTCTTTACGCGTGGCTGACGTAGAAGGTCCACCCTTAGGGGAAGTGTTCTGGGAACGTCTACTAGCCATCGAAGTACCTCGGTGAGCCATTCTCTCGCGGGCCAGAGGGAAGCAACTAGAGTCAACCTTGTCCCTTCGTGAGAGGCGAACTTCTGCAGTACCTTGTTGACAATCTTGAACGGAGGGAATGCATATAGATCTAGATGTGACCAATCTAGAAGAAAGGCATCTATATGAACTGCTGCTGGGTCCGGGATTGGTGAGCAAAATATTGGGAGCCTCTTGGTCATCGAGGTTGCGAAGAGATCTATGGTTGGCTGGCCCCAGGTGGCCCAAAGTCTCTTGCATACATCCTTGTGGAGGGTCCATTCTGTTGGAATTATTTGTCCCTTCCGACTGAGACAATCTGCCATGACATTCAAGTTGCCTTGGATGAACCTCGTTACTAGTGAAATGTCTAGACCTTTTGACCAGGTGAGGAGGTCCCTTGCGATCTCGTACCATGTCAGAGAGTAGGTCCCTCCTTGCTTGGAGATGTACGCCAAAGCCGTGGTGTTGTCCGAGTTCACCTCCACCACTTTGCCTTGAAGGAGAGACCTGAAGCTTTCCAGGTCAGACGTACTGCCAGTAGCTTCTTGCAGTTGAAATGCATTGTCCTTTGACTCGAGTTCCATAATCCCGAGCATTCCCTACCGTCTAATGTCGCACCCCAGCCTACGTCCGATGCGTCCGAGAAGAGAACGTGGTTGGGAGTCTGAACAGTCAGGGGAAGACCCTCTCTAAGGTTGATATAGTCCTTTCACCAAGTCAGACCAGACTTTATCTTTCCGGAAACCGGGATCGAGACCGCTTCTAGCGTCTTGTCCTTTTTCCAGTGAAAAGCTAGATGGTATAGAAGAGGACGGAGGTGTAGTCTTCCTAGTGACACAAATTGATCCACGGATGACAGTGTCCCTACCAGACTCATCCACAGCCTGACTGGGCAGCGTTCCTTCTTCATCATCTTCTGGATGGATAGCAGGGCTGGGGGTTGATCGTCTTGTTCAGCAACGTCCTCATCAGAGGGTTCCTCATCCGAAACTGATGAGGAAACGGCAACGGAGTGGGCAACGTCTGACTCGCTGAATCCGGTCGCACTGGTGGATGCGTGACGGAGCCGGACGCAATATCATGGCACTGCTGCACAGTCTGTGAACTGTCAACAACCATGGGTGCGCGAGGAAGTACAGCGTCAACCCGAAACTGTCTAGACTGTCTGGGTTGTGCACAGTCAACACCCTACCGGGTTGCTGAGGTAGACGCACTGCGTCACAACAAGTCACCTCTGCTGGTTGTTGAACGTCTTCCTAGTGACACACTGAACGTCAACAACCACCTCCGAGCGTCGCTTAACGTCAACGTGCGACTGGCAACCCACACTGGGTCGCATCGGTGGAGGAACCACCTCAACTGGCAGACGCGAGTAGGATACCTCAGCGTCAACAGGGCGCACAACCAACCGGTTGGAAGGTTGTTGGCCAGAAGGTTCTTCTCCGTATAAAAGTCCTCTATCAAGGACACAAGCTTGGACTGCATGTCTTGCAGCAAAGCCCATTTAGGGTCTACGGGAGCAGGTGTGGCAACAGACTGGGTTAGCGACTGAGGCGGAACCATTTACCATCCCTGGAAGCCTTGTTATGTGTGACATAATAGTACAGCAAAACTTCAAAGGCTCGACAAAAGTTGAGAAGTTGACCTGTAAACAACTTGGAGCGTCTCCTGGCTAGGCGCCAGGGCGAGTCTACCAGAATTGAGAAGTCTACCTGGGCAGAGGCATGAACTCCCAAGCCGAGAACTTCTCTCGTGTCCTATCAGACTCTCGCTCTATAAGCCAGTTTAAATATCCCTAAAACTCCTCCTGGTGCAAAAACCAGTCGCCTAGCCAACGTAACGCTCTCTAGGAGAGCGAGAGAGCACTAGCTTAACAACAACGGCTTCGAAGTAGCTAGGCCTAGTGTAAGTTCTGACGTTAGGCGAACGAGGAGCAGCAGTTACAAGATCCGGACGAAGATCCTTAAAAAATCATCATGATTTAATTAAAGTCCATAGGAGGCTAAGCAGCTTAAGGCTCCTCTCCAAATGACAGAGTCCTCAAAGGAATATCAGTAGGAGGGAGAACAGCACTTTCTCATCTACAGGAACCTTGTCCGAGAAAAGCTAGGTTATCTCAGTGAGGGTCTCACTGGTGCATTAGCAGCAGACCAGAAGGCAACGTTATGTAACTGCTTGACAGTCTGTGAACTGTCAAAAACTGAACTGTCAACCACAAAAGGTGCGTGAGGACATACAGCACTGGTGCATTAGTAGCAGACCAGAAGGCAACGTCATGTAACTGCTTGACAGTCTGTGAGCTGGCAACAACCATAGCTGAGTGGGGAAGCAAAGCCTCTACTCCTGACTGACTAGTCTGCTGCGGGCGAGTAGTGGTAACCACAGTGGTTTGCGGAGGTTGACGCACAGTGTCAAAACAAAGCAACTTAACTCCACCCTCCTGATGTTGTGGTAACTCGCGAACGTCAACGGAGGGTAGCGTGCGTCTGTGAACGTCAACGTGCGGCTGGCAGGGTACACTGCGCATGGGTGGTGGAACTCTCACAGGCGGAGTGCGGGAGCAGGTAGCGTCAGCGTCTACCGTACGCACAACCGTGGTTGGTTGTAGGCTAACGGGTGCAGCGTCAACCTTCTCCGCACGATACTCCTGCATAAAAGATGCTAACTGTGTCTGCATAGACTGTAGCAAAGACCACTTAGGGTCTACAGCAGCAGGTGCGGCAACAGACGGTGTTACTGCCTGTTGCGGTACCACTTTGCCTCTCTTAGGAGGTGTGCAGTCATCGGAAGACTGCAGCGAGTCCGAACTGACCCAGTGGCTACACCTGGGCCGTTGGACTTGCGCGGAAGGGACCGACTTGCGCTTAATAAGCTGCGAGACCTTGGTCCAAGGTTTCTTACGAGAAACCTCTTCCGCAGACGAGAAGTAAATGGGCTCTCTCGTCTTTGTGTGGGTGGGGAGATCTTGGGTAGATACGCCCGAAACCACGGAGGGAAAACGTCTGTTCGTTGATCAAGGCCTGACGAACCCATAAGTCGTTCGACATTACTTCTCCCCTGGGCTTGGGAGCTTGCAAGAGGTCCCGGACTAGGTGAACGACAGGCACGAACAGACGAACCCTCGGACGCAACACTGTAACACTTTGCGCATATCACTTTATCACTTCGATTTTCTGTTTTGCACTTATTTCACTGAAATCGAAATTAATACTAGCAAAAACAGAAAACATATATAAAGATAAAGAATTCAGTGGCTGGAAATGAGACTAAACACTAGTTCAAATAAACTACGTTTACAATCTCTCACCGCACATAGCCTGGGGACAAGAATAAAACCCTAGAAACGTTTTACCTTCTTCCCCGTACAGCGACTAGGGAGGAGAGTAACACGAGAACAACGTTACCCGCTTGAACGGAACGTTTTTCCTCCTCTCTCTCCCTCCGTCTCTATCTCTCTCTCTCTTTCTCTCTTGATTTCGCACCTGAGAGAAGAGCCCAATTATATATCGTCAAAACATGTTATTTGGCTAAAGGAAAAAACTGAAAGGTTTTCCAAATAAAAAGTTCCTTTAATTAGAATTTAAACCATTTAAGCTAAGAAAGAATGAACGAAACGTCAGAATCGATTTACTCTTACTGCAAAGTGAAACCGTGATACACTCTCTCTCTATCGTAACGATAGAGCGCATGTTGAACGTCCTGAACGTCAACAACTGCGTAGTCTAAAAAACTAAACGTTAGTTCATCTTTGAAAACAGTACGAAGACTATCAAAGAAATTCTTTCATAAAACATTAAATTAAAAAAGTTTTAAATTCTTTAAAGGCTAAATACGATATAACGGGCTCAACGTTGATTAACTTCGGTTCCAAGTTAGGACTGCCTACTATCAGGAAAGGTCGCATATAAACAAAACATAAAAATTTATTTTTATATGTTTATAATAAATGGAAAGTTAATCGAAGAGGCCTAATAAAGGCGGAGAGATATAAAATATATAGATCTATAACGTGTTAAGCAAAATTACTAAAACCTAAACACACTTCCGTCTAAGGGAAGGGTCGGCCATTTAAAAGTGAAAGAGAGTCCATACTCTCTTTGTCACCATAATTAAATCTATCCAAAACGAGTTCAAGTTTTGAGATGAAGATAAAACACCTGCATAGCGAAAGCTCAAAACTGGAATAGTGTACTTCACCAAATAGTTGTGAAAACAAATCCAGTTAGTAACAGCGTATTTAGTAGGTCTTGCCAGTGGCACGACAGAGAGAAAATTGGTTCTGTGTTGACATGGAGTACTTGAGTACCTGCTCGACAGATGGCGCAGTTGATGTACACCCCCACCTGTATAGCGATCGCTGGCGTATTTTGTCCTTAGGTTTTTCTGTCGGGCAGCAGAGCTGACAGCTATATGATCACCGGCTAAGTTTAATATTGAAAAACTTGGAATATTACAATGTCTGAAAGACGCTGTAAGATATCTAATATTGTCATGTAGTCCAAAAATAATTGTAATACACTAGACAACAATGGAACAGTCTGAGAAGCACTGATCATACAGCTTGTTCAGTGTCTCCAGACAGAAGAAGAATTAAAACCAATAAAAAGGTATCATCATACTTGAAAACCAACTTAACAAAAACAGTAACAAAAACAACATGCAAACAATTATATAGAGAGAAAATAAAAACAACCCATGGACTTATGATAAAATGTTGGCTGAAATGGGTCAACATGGCAGAGCAGACACCAATGCAAGGCTTAGTACCCTCCAGGATAGCCACTTTAACTGAGGGAAGGACAGTAATAATGGTTTTGAAAATAAATACCATTGAGAAAAATAAAGAAATAAGGAAAAGGCAACCTCTTGATAAACCACCAGGTATCTTTGGCTTTCTATTAAGCCTACCCAACATTGTTTAAAAAACAATGAGGAAAAGAAAACTGATAGAATAGTGTGCCCAAGTTTGCCATTGAGCAAAAGAACTCTAATCCAAGACAGTGGAAGACAATGGTATCGAGACTATGGCACTATCCAAGCCAAGAGTATACTATTGCTAAAGTCTTTTCTACCCATGCGAAGTTGAATGTAGGCACTGAACAATTACAGTAGTTAACCACCTGAGTGAAGAAGAATGGTTTGCTCTACTTGGTGTTGTCAGGTGTATGAGGGAGAAGGAGAATGTATAATGATGGGAAATAAACCAGACTATTCGGTATATGTGTAGGCAAAAGAAAAATAAGCCGTAACCAAAGGTCTACTATCTGTCCACTCAAAGGACTCGATAACTCTCAGGTGTTATTATCTCAAAGGTTTGCTGTTACCTTTGCCAACCTACTACAACAACATGGTATAAGTAATATTTATAGTACAGAACATGCATATGCAGTTACGCATGCATTTAAGAAGGGACAGCCTATGAAGATGGAAAAAGGTGATTACAGTAAAGCGAACGTGGAGAAAATAACTCTAGTCAGGTCAAAAATTTGAATTTACCAACAATTTTTCAATGTTTTTATCATAAGCAACAAAACTTTTCATCTGTTATTGACTATTATGGTTTATTCCTAATACCACAACAGAAATCTAAGAACCAATTACAAAATCATTCAGTTATGTTTGGCCTAAATGAACATTCTCTAAGTACATAAACTTACCCTTTGTAACAATATATCTTAGCCCAATAATAATGGTCATTAACAATCATTTACCATGGTAAATATACTTACGAAGAGGAAGCTCTTTAAAATATGCACTTTGGAGACATTCGTCAGCAGTAGCTCTTCTGTTTGGGTCATACATGAAGAGGAAATTCAAAAGTCTCTGCCCAGAGGGTGATAATGCAGGGAACTTCGTCTTTAAATTATTGTATGGTTGCTGCATTAACGTAAAATTTTGTATTGCAGGTAACTGCGAGAAGTCAGGCCAAATGTTGTCATTAGGTGTGCCTGTTAAAATAAGAAACTTAAAATCATACATATATTTCACGAAGCTTCAATTTTGGTGCTTTTGACTTTAATCTCAAACATACCAGATATAAAATTTACACTATATAAATAACTATTTCCAATTTCAAAAAAGGAAAATGTCTACTTTATAGTTATTAATAAGTACAGTGTACAGTTATTGATAACATATATTAAATAAGGGGCAATCTACGAGTAACTAAAGTACCAACTTCACTAACATATGTAAGGAAGGTTTAGCTTTGAGTTGGAAGCACTGTCTTTGTAATAACTCCTTAGTCTTAACTTCTAATCTTTAAACAAACTTACAAGCATTCATCTTATTCTACTTTGTTATAATAACTCCTTAGTCTTAACTTCTAATCTTTAAACAAACTTACAAGCATTCGTCTTATTCTACTTTTTAAGTGGTTATTGTACACTGTTATAGATATAAATTGTGTGTAAATTATGGGGAGATGAAGATGAACACTAACAAAACTCAAGTATAATTGAAAGCAGGTCAAGGACATTGGCTCCTCAGCATCCTGGTCCTTACATTGACAATGTCTCTTTAACTATGTACAACTCATTTAAAATTCTAGGTGTGATTCTCAATTGTAAATCTACTTTTGAGAAAAACTTTTGGTTTGGTTCTTTTTCAAAAGCGCAAAAAAATTGGCCTATTTAGAAAGTCTTTCAAGATTTTTAGCGGTGAATATATCCTGAGGTATTATTCTAATTCATTCATTCCACCATGTTTGCAGTATTGTTTGCCTGTCTGGTCATCAGCTGCTGACTTTCATTTTAATTTGTTGGACAAAAACAAATAGTCTATAAAGTTGCTTATCCCCAATATAGATACTAATCTATGGCAATGTTATTCAATTAGTTCTTTGTGCATGTTGTATAAAGGTTTACATAACTCTGACAATCCTTTGCATTTAGATTTCCACATACTGTACCATTCTGTACGTAGTACTAGGTATGCAGTTAATTCTAAGTTTTCCTTTATCCCTCATAAGGCTTAATATTACACAATATTCTAGAAGCATAATTCCAGCTATGACCAGATTGTGATATGATCTTCGTAATCTGGTGGTTGAATTGATGGAACTTCAGAAGTTCAAACTTGTTGCAAATAATTATCTGTTAAATAGGTAGAAATAAGTCTAGTTTTATTTCACACTGTATATGCCTGATCTATTTTCACATTGTTATTGATCTCAATATATCTTGTATCTTTTCTAATTTTTTCTCATTTATAGTTTATTCATCATTTCTCTATTTTGTTTCTGCATGGGGCTGTTTTCATTGTTGGAGCCTTTAGGCTGGCATTCTGCTTTCCCAACAAGAATTATAATTTGGCTAGTAATGATTATAATAATAATGAGTCACTTGCCAATAAAATCTTCGTTTGAAATTCAATAAAATGAACAATTAACAGTTAAAACACAAGATTTATCAGCCTGGGCAAATACTGATGATCTGTAGTACAAATTCATAAATTTGTGTAGCCGGCTGCAGGTTGAAGTTGTTATACAGAATTGTAATGGTACAATACTATAATTCCTATCTAATTATTTTTTTAGGCATGCCTCACATTTGCTTGTTCACATGTGACTGTCTTCTTTTGCATATGATAGTGGGCTACGGGCCATTTCCCTGGTATTGAGACCTGTGCTGGTTTATTTGAGTGCGTCAAATAGTGTATGCACAAAATATTTAGGAAGCTTAGGTTGCTAACTACAGATTTAACAAAGTGGGAGGAAATATAGTGAATAAAATGCAAATGACCTGTTGGATATTGCTGGAATGTACTAAGATGTTGGATATACTGTAGTGATGTCATTGAATATAATAACGTAAGCCAGATTAGTGCTTTGCAATATTTTCTTGCCACGTATCTATTTAGGGAATCAGACTGTCCAGTGTAATAAAATTCAAACTTTTTATTGCAAAAGTTACCAAGTTAAAAAGACATGTGTACTGAACTCATGAATTTGTGAGTATTGCTCAATTAAGTTGACTGAGATTTGGGAATAAGACTGATTATTAAAATTCCCTTTATTTTTAAGAAAATTAAAGTCCTAATAAATGCTTAAGTATACACCAAACTCTTAGTCTAGGGCCTTGGTACCAAACCTTTACAACTTAGGCTAAAACTTGATGCTCTAGATTATCTCTAAATACCTCTAAAAGTACCTAAATTCTTCCAATTTTATTAAGCCACATCACCAACAACTACTAAGGCCACTAATGCCAAATAATGTAATCTTGATAAGAGAACCAGGATCTTTAGGACAAAGTTAGCAAATACAGATTGGTAAACCATGACTTGCAACTAAAATTCTTGCCAAAAAGAGATTCGTAAAAAAAATTCAGTAATGTAGCTGAACTTCTAATATCATGCGCTCTAACGTTAAGGTCTCTTCTCTGACTTAGATGCAACTCCTTGTGAGCCTCTACGACCCATCTTTTAACCAGAAAAGCTATAGCATTTGGACAAAGGATGATAGGACAATCTAAACTCACAACACCTATTAGGAAAATAAATTACCTCTGTTATCTTAGGTTTTGCCCAAATAATACTTAACAGCCCCACCTAACCATGAAATCTATTCTCTGATGAAGTCGTAAATTCCTTTTCCAAAGATAGAATTTGAAAAAAAGTGGTAAACCTTTGGTATTAAAATTATTCTCATCTCTGAGAGCACACAAACGTGATAAGATCCACTTACATTCCCCCAAGAAAGAGTTTGTAGTTCACCAATGTGTTTAGCTCACAATAATGTAAAAAGAAAAGTTTTAGATGCAAAATCTTTATTTGAAAGATTATCCAAAGTTTCCCAATTTAACATTCTTTTATAAAAAGGTAATACTATAACTAGATTCCAAGAAATACCTTCAACTATTGGAGATTTTCAATAACAAAGGACCTAAATACATCTGTAATAATACTGTACTAGCAACAGATAAATTCAACCCTATATGTTTGAATATGGTATCAAAGCCTTAAAACCTGAAATAGACAACTTCTAGGAAAAGTGTTTAGTCAAGGATAGTTATGCTTCAGAAAGCTCCTGTCAAATTAGTTTACTGCATGTACTGGCAAAGTAGGGACTCCTGAAAAAATCTCAGCTCTTAATGCTGTCAATGTCTTATATTATAACTTATAAATAATTATAAATTGATCTTAAAAGTGAAAACAAACCTGTGCACTATAGATTATGAAATAAAACCTCAAAGGTTGTTCTTACCCAGAAGATTTATTATGAGGTTTATCTGATCAATCTCTGACTTGCCCGGCAAGAGAGGTTTGTGCAGCAGAAGTTCACCTAAAATGCAGCCAGCTGCCCACATATCAACTCCTGTTGTCTGAGTCTTTGCCTAAAGGATGAGAAATTTAAAGAAAATTGAAGAAAAATATATGGTTAGTGAAATACAACTTACTCATTATACTGTAGTTAATTAATTGCGACATTTCCTTCTTTTATTCACATGGAGGATACTTTAATATAAGAAAATCTGACCAAGCTTAGGTGTAAAAAATGTTATTTTTATTAATAAAATAAATTTTTGAATATACTTACCCGGTGATTATATAAGCTGCAACTCTGTTGCTCGACAGAAAACTCTACGTTCAAAATACGCCAGCGATCGCTATGCAGGTAGGGGGTGTACATCAACAGCGCCATCTGTCGAGCAGGTACTCAGTACTCAATGTAAACACAGAACCAATTTTCTCCTCGGTCCACTGGGTCTCTATTGGGGAGGAAGGGAGGGTCCTTTAATATATAATCACCGGGTAAGTATATTCAAAAATTTATTTTATTAATAAAAATAACATTTTTCAATATTAAACTTAGCCGGTGATTATATAAGCTGATTCACACCCAGGGGGGTGGGTAGAGACCAGCATTACTTGTTTACATTATTATGAGCTAAGTATTTTGTATTTCATTTTAGCAGTTATTCAAAATAACAAACATAAAATAAATAAGTACCTGGTAAGGAAGTCGACTTGAACAATTACTCTGCCTTTTTAACCCTGGATAGGTACGCTCCTCGGACACCCCTTTAAGGGTATACTCGGACGCGAACGACCCCGACGCCAAAAAAAATTCTTGAAAAATCAGTTTTTGCAGTAACCTCCTTTTTCCTTTTGCCAAAAAAAACTTCAATGAATGCTTAAAACAACTGTAAAGATAAATACTACTCATCCGCAGAAAAACTATTTATTATAAATATTTTAAAAAATTAAGTAGAAAAAAAAAAAGACCTGACATAAAAATTCATAAAAAAAAAGTTTATACATATATACACAAATCCTTTTAGGAATTGATTCTTGAATGTTTAGGACACATCTTGATGTATTTTGGATGAAGTCAGACCCATGGGGGTGAAGATCTGAAATGAGAAAAAAAGGGTAACTTTTTTTGGCCAAAAAAATTTGTCCAAATTTCATGAATTTTTTTGGGTACCCAAATGAAATAGGAAGTGGCTAATTTTTTTAGGGAATAAACATATGTTATCCTAAAATAGAAATATGTAAAAAAATCTTCATTATTTTGTAAATTACATTTATATCAGGGGCCATATCTAAAGGTAATTTTTTGAGTACTTAGAAATTTCGTAAAAAAATACATATATTTAATATATAATATGATATTTATGCAGGTAAAAATATACCAAAATATCACAAATTCTATAGGGAACAAGAATATATATAGATAGGGCAGCTTACGCTTCGGATATGTCCACAAAATGGCCGCCAACCACACTGACTCAGACTCCCTAATCTGCCACTTGAAATGTAGGAAGGGTATGTCAATTTCAAGGTGTTATTTACTAATCTAATTATTATTGGATATGCATAAAAATTGTATGGTGGGTTGCTGGATAATTGTCGATTATTTTACAACTATAAAATTAAAATTCTGACCCAAAAAAATTTTTTGAAGGGGAATAAAATCGAAAAAAAAAAATGTAAAACAATATAATATTTTAGCTAAAAAAATTTGATGATATTCAATCAAAAAAAAAGTAAACAAAATTTTCCGACAAATAAACATCTAGAGGAATCATTACTCTGTGATAGTTCCTTAGTACATAGTAATTTTGAAAGAATTGGGAAAAAACGAAAAAATGGCAATCACCGGAAAATCGAACACATACCTATATATACGCCATATCTGGCTAAAAAAAAGATAGGCATGGGTAGCCAGATCATCTAGAAACACTTTCCAACACTATAAAATTATAAGTTTTGCGACACTACTTGCCAATTCCTTACGGTAACATGACTAAGCAAAAAAATGCAAAACAAATAAAAAGGGGCACTCGTGGAAAAATGGCCATTCTAATATACGGCATTTCAGAAAAAAAAAATTTCAGCCACGTGCTAGGCAAACCATCAAGGCACATTTTCCGACAAATAAACATATAAATGAATCATTACTCTGTGATAGTTCCTTAGTACGTAGTAATTTTGAAAGAAATGGGAAAAAACGAAAAAATGGCAATCACAGGAAAATCGAACACATACTTATATATACGCCATATCTGGCTAAAATAAAAATAGGCATGGGTAGCCAGATCATCTAGAAACACTTTCCAACACTATAAAAACATAAGTTTTGCGACACTACTTGCCAATTCCTTACGGTAACATGACTAAGCAAAAACATGCAAAACAAATAAAAAGGGGCACTCGCGGAAAAATGCCCAACATTCTAATATACGGCATCTCAGATAAAAAAAAAGACATGCACGTGTTAGCCCAACCATCAAGGCACACTTTCTAACACACAAACATGAAAAAAAAATCAATAATATACGGCAATTCCTTACTACGTAGTAAATTTTTACAAATATTGAAAAAAAACAGAAATTGGCAACCGCAGTTAAATACCCAATATACCAATAACTACGTCGTATCTGACAAAAACAAAATCACGCATGGGTAGCCAGATCATCTAGACACACTTTCCAACACTAAAAAAGCAAAAGTTTTACGACACTATTTCGCAATATCTTACGGAAAAATGACTTGGCAAAAAAATGAAAAAAAATGAAAAAGGGGTACTCGCGGTAAAATGCCCGACATTCTAATATACGGCATCTCAGATAAAAAAAAAGACATGCACGTGTTAGCCCAACCATCAAGGCACACTTTCTAACACATAAACATGAAAAAAAAATGAATAATATACGGCAATTCCTTACTACGTAGTAATTTTTACAAATATTGAAAAAAAACAGAAATTGGTAACCGCAGTTAAATACCCAATATACCAATAACTACGTCGTATCTGACAAAAACAAAGTCATGCATGGGTAGCCAGATCATCTAGACACACTTTCCAACACTAAACAAGCAAAAGTTTTACGACACTATTTGGCAATATCTTACGGAAAAATGACTTGGCAAAAAAATGAAAAAAAATGAAAAAGGGGCAATCGCGGTAAAATGGTCCTCGTGGTGATGAACGACATTTTAACTAAAAAAAAAATCATGCACATGGTAGCCAAACAATCCACCAAGACTTTCCACAACTGATAACCTATACAAGTTGCACCATTCTACGACAATTTCATAATACGTAATAACTTTGATAATTATGCAAACTACCTTAGAAGGGTAAACTCGGTCGCGAACGACCCCGACTCGTCTCAGAAATCGGGGAAGGAGTACAGCTACAGCAATGCACATCTGGACACTACTAGAGCGTGTAGGGGAGACACCTCCTGCAGGTCGATCACCCACAAATTCAGTCACGGGGCTGAGTCACGTGAGAAAAACCTGTTTTTTTTTGACACTCGGGGTCGCGAACGACCCACCGTACCTATCCAGGGTTAAGTACGTCTTCCTTACGGAGCCTCGCGATCCTCTTAGGATGCTGAGCGACCCCTAGGATCTGAAGTATCAAGGGTTGCAACCCATACAACAGGACCTCATCAAAACCTCTAATCTAGGCGCTTCTCAAGAAATGACTTTGACCACCCGCCAAATCAAGTAGGATGCGAAAGGCTTCTTAGCCTTCCGGACAACCCAAAAAACAATAATAAAACATTTCAAGAGAAAGATTAAAAAGGTTATGGAATTAGGGAATTGTAGTGGTTGAGCCCTCACCCACTACTGCACTCGTTGCTACGAATGGTCCCAGAGTGTAGCAGTTCTCGTAAAGAGACTGGACATTCTTAAGATAAAAAGACGCGAATACTGACTTGCTTTTCCAATAGGTTGCGTTGATTATACTTTGCAGAGATCTATTTTGTTTAAAGGCCACGGAAGTTGCGACAGCTCTAACTTCGTGTGTCCTTACCTTCAGCAAAGCTTGGTCTTCCTCATTCAGATGGGAATGAGCTTCTCGTATTAACAGTCTGATAAAATAGGATAAAGCATTCTTTGACATAGGCAAAGATGGTTTCTTAACTGAACACCATAAAGCTTCAGACGGGCCTCGTAAAGGTTTAGTTCGTTTTAAATAGAACTTAAGAGCTCTTACAGGACATAAGACTCTTTCTAGTTCATTTCCAACCATACGATAAGTTTGGAATATCGAACGATATTGGCCAAGGCCGAGAAGGCAGCTCGTTTTTGGCTAGAAAACCAAGTTGTAGAACATGTAGCCGTTTCGGATGAGAATCCGATGTTCTTGCTGAAGGCATGAATCTCACTGACTCTTTTAGCTGTGGCTAAGCATACCAGGAAAAGTCTTTAAGGTGAGATCTTTCAGGGAGGCTGATTGTAGCGGTTCGAACCTGTCTGACATAAGGAATCTTAGTACCACGTCTAAATTCTAACCAGGTGTAACCAAACGACGCTCCTTCGTGGTCTCAAAAGACTTAAGGAGGTCCTGTAGATCTTTATTGTTGGAAAGATCTAAGCCTCTGTGACGGAAGACTGATGCCAACATGCTTCTGTAACCCTTGATAGTGGGAGCTGAAAGAGATTGTTCTTTCCTCAGATATAAGAGGAAGTCAGCTATTTGAGTTACAGAGGTACTGGTCGAGGATACGGATACTGACTTGCACCAGTTCGGAAGATTTCCCACTTCGATTGGTAGACTCTAAGGGTGGATGTTCTCCTTGCTCTAGCAATCGCTCTGGCTGCCTCCTTCGAAAAGCCTCTAGCTCTCGAGAGTCTTTCGATAGTCTGAAGGCAGTCAGACGAAGAGCGTGGAGGCCTTGGTGTACCTTCTTTACGCGTGGCTGACGTAGAAGGTCCACCCTTAGGGGAAGTGTTCTGGGAACGTCTACTAGCCATCGAAGTACCTCGGTGAACCATTCTCTCGCGGGCCAGAGGGAAGCAACTAGCGTCAACCTTGTCCCTTCGTGAGAGGCGAACTTCTGCAGTACCTTGTTGACAATCTTGAACGGAGGGAATGCATATAGATCTAGATGTGACCAATCTAGTAGAAAGGCATCTATATGAACTGCTGCTGGGTCCGGGATTGGTGAGCAAAATATTGGGAGCCTCTTGGTCATCGAGGTTGCGAAGAGATCTATGGTTGGCTGGCCCCAGGTGGCCCAAAGTCTCTTGCATACATCCTTGTGGAGGGTCCATTCTGTTGGAATTATTTGTCCCTTCTGACTGAGACAATCTGCCATGACATTCAAGTTGCCTTGGATGAACCTCGTTACTAGTGATATGTCTAGACCTTTTGACCAGGTGAGGAGGTCCCTTGCGATCTCGTACAATGTCAGAGAGTAGGTCCCTCCTTGCTTGGAGATGTACGCCAAAGCCGTGGTGTTGTCCGAGTTCACCTCCACCACTTTGCCTTGAAGGAGAGACCTGAAGCTTTTCCAGGTCAGACGTACTGCCAGTAGCTCCTTGCAGTTGAAATGCATTGTCCTTTGACTCGAGTTCCATAATCCCGAGCATTCCCGACCGTCTAATGTCGCACCCCAGCCTACGTCCGATGCGTCCGAGAAGAGAACGTGGTTGGGAGTATGAACAGTCAGGGGAAGACCCTCTCTAAGGTTGATATAGTCCTTTCACCAAGTCAGACAAGACTTTATCTTTCCGGAAACCGGGATCGAGACCGCTTCTAGCGTCTTGTCCTTTTTCCAGTGAAAAGCTAGATGGTATAGAAGAGGACGGAGGTGTAGTCTTCCTAGTGACACAAATTGATCCACGGATGACAGTGTCCCTACCAGACTCATCCACAGCCTGACTGGGCAGCGTTCCTTCTTCAGCATCTTCTGGATGGATAGCAGGGCTGGGGGCTGATCGTCTTGTTCAGCAACGTCCTCATCAGAGGGTTCCTCATCCGAAACTGATGAGGAAACGGCAACGGAGTGGGCAACGTCTGACTCGCTGAATCCGGTCGCACTGGTGGATGCGTGACGGAGCCGGACGCAATATCATGGAACTGCTGCACAGTCTGTGAACTGTCAACAACCATGGGTGCGCGAGGAAGTACAGCGTCAACCCGAAACTGTCTAGACTGTCTGGGTTGTGCAGTCAACACCCTACCGGGTTGCTGAGGTTGACGCACTGCGTCACAACAAGTCACCTCTGCTGGTTGTTGAACGTCCTGAACGTCAACAACCACCTCCGAGCGTCGCTTAACGTCAACGTGCGACTGGCAACCCACACTGGGTCGCATCGGTGGAGGAACCACCTCAACTGGCAGACGCGAGTAGGTTACCTCAGCGTCAACAGGGCGCACAACCGACCGGTTGGAAGGTTGTTGGCCAGAAGGAGGAACCACCTCAACTGGCAGACGCGAGTAGGTTACCTCAGCGTCAACAGGGTGCACAACCAACCGGTTGGAAGGTTGTTGGCCAGAAGGAGGAACCACCTCAACTGGCAGACGCGAGTAGGTTACCTCAGCGTCAACAGGGCGCACAACCGACCGGTTGAAAGGTTGTTGGCCAGAAGGTTCTTCTCCGCATTTAAATCCTCTATCAAGGACGCAAGCTTGGACTGCATGTCTTGCAGCAAAGCCCATTTAGGGTCTACGGGAGCAGGTGTGGCAACAGACGGGGTTAGCGACTGAGGCGGAACCATTTACCATCCCTGAAAGCCTTGTTATGTGTGACATAATAGTACAGCAAAACTTCAAAGGCTCGACAAAAGTTGAGAAGTTGACCTGTAAACAACTTGGAGCGTCTCCTGGCTAGGCGCCAGGGCGAGTCTACCAGAATTGAGAAGTCTATCTGGGCAGAGGCATGAACTCCCAAGCCGAGAACTTCTCTCGTGTCCTATCAGACTCTCGCTCTATAAGCCAGTTTAAAAGAAGGGAAATCAAAGGCTGTATCCATAAAACTCCTCCTGGTGCAAAAACCAGTCGCCTAGCCAACGTAACGCTCTCTAGGAGAGCGAGAGACCACTAGCTTAAAAACAACGGCTTCGAAGTAGCTAGGCCTAGTGTAAGTGCTGACGTTTAGGCGAACGAGGAGCAGCAGTTACAAGATCCGGACGAAGATCCTTAAAAAATCATCATGATTTAATTAAAGTCCATAGGAGGCTAAGCAGCTTAAGGCTCCTCTCCAAATGACAGAGTCCTCAAGGGAATATCAGTAGGAGGGAGAACAGCAACTTCCTCATCTACAGGAACCTTGTCCGATAAAAGCTAGGTTACCTCAGTGAGTCTCTCACTGGTGCATTAGTAGCAGACCAGAAGGCAACGTCATGTAACTGCTTGACAGTCTGTGAACTGTCAACAACTGAACTGTCAACCACAACAGGTGCGTGAGGACATACAGTGTCCACTCGAGACTGCTTTGACTGTCTAGACTGAGCAGTCAAAACAACTCTAGAATGCGGAGGTTGACGCACCGCGTCAAAACAAAACAACTTAGACTGTTGTTGTACCTCTCGAACGTCAACGGAAGGTTCCGTGCGTTACTGAACGTCAACATGCGGCTGGCAGGGTACACTGGAACGCATGGGTGGCGGGACTCTCTCAGCTGGAGTGCGGCAGAAGGTCGCCTCAGCGTCCACAGGACGCACAACCGTGGTTGGTTGTAGGCTAGAGGTTGGTGCAGTGTCAACCTTCTCCGCACGAAAGTCCCGCATCAATGACGTTAACTGAGACTGCATGGTCTGCAGCAAAGACCACTTAGGGTCTACAGGAGCAGGTGCGGCAACAGACGGTATGACTGCCTGATGCGGTACCGCTTTGCCTCTCTTAGGAGGTGAGCAGTCGTCGGAAGACTGCAGCGAGTCCGAACTGACCCAGTGGCTACAACTGGGCCGTTGGACTTGCGCGGAAGGGACCGACTTGCGCTTAATAAGCCGCAAGACCTTGGTCCATGGTTTCTTACGAGAAACCTCTTCCGCAGACGAGAAATAAATGGGCTCTCTCGTCTTTGTGTGGGTGGGGCGATCTTGGGTAGATACGCCCGAAACCACGGAGGGAAAAAACGTCTGTTCGTTGATCAAGGCCTCTCGAACCCATAAGTCGTTCGACATTACTTCTCCCCTGGGCTTGGGAGCTTGCAAGAGGTCCCGGACTAGGTGAACGACAGGCACGAACAGACGAACCCTCGGACGCAACACTGTAACACTTTGCGCATATCACTTTATCGATTTTCTGTTTTGCACTTATTTCACTGAAATCGAAACTTTTACTGATTTCTACCTGAAACACGCAATTCTACCCTTCATTAAAAGGTAGTAATTGCGAAATCAGTCGTATAATGCAGCTCATTAATACTAGCAAAAAACAGAAAACATATATAAAGATAAAAAATTCAGTGGCTGGGAAAGAGACTAAACACTAGTTCAAATAAACTACGTTTACAATCTCTCACCGCACATAGCCTGGGGACAAGAATAAAACCCTAGAAACGTTTTACCTTCCTCCCCGTACAGCGACTAGGGACGAGAGTAACACGAGAACAACGTTACCCGCTTGAACGGAACGTTTTCTCTCCTCTCTCTCCCTCCGTCTCTATCTCTCTCTCTCTTTCTCTCTTGATTTCGCACCTAAGAGAAGAGCCCAATTATATATCGTCAAAAAAAACATGTTATTTGACTAAAGGAAAAAACTGAAAGGTTTTCCAAATAAAAAGTTCCTTTAATTTAGAATTTAAAACATTTAAGCTAAGAAAGAAAGAACAAAACGTCAGAATCGATTTACTCTTACTGCAAAGTGAAACCGTGATACACTCTCTCTCTATCGTAACGATAGAGCGCATGTTGAACGTCCTGAACGTCAACAACTGCGTAGTCTAAAAAACTAAACGTAGTTCATCTTTGAAAACAGTACGAAGACTATCAAAGAAATTCTTTCATAAAACATTAAATTTAAAAAGTTTTAAATTCTTTAAAGGCTAAATACGATATAACGGGCTCAACGTTGATTAACTTCGGTTCCAAGTTAGGACCGCCTACTATCAGGAAAGGTCGCATATAAACAAAACATAAAAATTTATTTTTATATGTTTATAATAAATAGAAAGTTAATCGAAGAGGCCTAATAAAGGCGGAGAGATATAAAATATATAGATCTATAACGTGTTAAGCAAAATTACTAAAAACCTAAACACACTTCCGTCTAAGGGAAGGGTCGGCCATTTAAAAGTGAAAGAGAGTCCATACTCTCTTTGTCACCATAATTAAATCTATCCAAAACGAGTTCAAGTTTTGAGATGAAGATAAAACACCTGCATAGCGAAAGCTCAAAACTAGAATAGTGTACTTCACCAAATAGTTGTGAAAACAAATCCAGTTAGTAACAGCGAATTAGTAGGTCTTGCCGGTAGCCCGAAAGAGAGAAAATTGGTTCTGTGTTTACATTGAGTACTGAGTACCTGCTCGACAGATGGCGCTGTTGATGTACACCCCCTACCTGCATAGCGATCGCTGGCGTATTTTGAACGTAGAGTTTTCTGTCGAGCAACAGAGTTGCAGCTTATATAATCACCGGCTAAGTTTAATATTGAAAAATATAAGCATACACATCTGTTTTTGTTGGTGAGTCTAAGCTAACCTCATAAAAAGGATTCTTAGACAAAATTTTAGATGATGCTATGCTGATTGGAAATGGTAAATAGAAACTGGCAGAACCATCTAACTTCACTGAAGGGGAATTGAACTTTGGTATTATCCTAAAAGTAGCCAAGTATAAGAGCAGAACTTTTCTCTGAGGGAGGGTAAATAAAGACTTGAAAACAGTCCTATTCAAGGAGAATTATATTTCCAAAGTTCCTGGAACTGATCTGACAAATCAATTCGGTTTTATTATGACTGAAGCATTTTCAAAAACTTTATCACAGCTTGTCCCACAATTATTTTGGTCTCAATAATGTACCTTATGCACAAAATACTCTAGATGAAGGGATTAGCAAAGCATTCTATGATAGCCTTATAGATAAACATACTATAAATTTGAGGATGGTTAACTCTAATGATTGATTCTATATGTACTATCTAATAATTCTCATATGTAGATGCTACAAAGCACTCGATATCTTGAAATATATATTTCCATGAACCATTTAACGAAAGGCCAATCTGTCTGACAAAGCTGAGACTTATTTGTCTTACACGACTTGAGAAACTATGTCAATGATCGTTAACAAGATGTGTCACCATGTGGGTTACATTTTGGGGAAAAAACTTAGTACATTTTAAATAAAAACATCTCAAAACCTGATACTGTGCCTATTATTATGAATACTGTATTGCACAATTATAGTTATTCAACACTGTCACAGAGTCCCATTTTTAGATTATCAAATGACACACACAAAAAGGTATTTAAAGTGTTCTGAAATGAGAAGAAGGATATTGAAGCAGCAAAGAATAAAAAGAGTTACACAGCTAAATAGAGAGACAAGATAACATGAAAAGTAAAAGGAAAAAAACCATTGGTTCAGTCTGCAGTACATATCGTTATCATTATTACAAGCTATGCTGTATCCCTAGTTGGAAAAACAGAATGGTACAGCCCGTATGACCTTAAATGGAAAGCAAGATGGTATTGCAAATGAGAATGAAGAAAAGAATAATCTGTAAAAGAGAAATACAAAAACATAAGACTAACAATATGAACATTACTTTATGCAGAAAGAGGGACAGTAGTCAACTTTAATATGGAGATCAAAGCTGTAGAAAAGTAATAAATAATCAAAAGACATCTTGATAACACACCAGGAACCCTTGAGACTTCCATTAAGTCTGCCTAATACATTGTTCACTCCCATATGATAATAACATTAAAAGAGCATTTCTTCTAGTATTGTCTTATTACCAAATAATGTATTCAGTCAAGTGTTAAATATATTTCTTTTACAAAAGGCCTATCTGAATGTCTGGCAAATGACAATTGTGTAAAAGGGTGTCTCACATATCACTTTAAATTCTTTGCATCTCTTGTTATCAATACCAAAACTTCAATTGCCAGTGCAGGAAATTATTTTAGTTGTGTATGTACAGTTTAACTACACATTAATTATGTATAGTGCCTGCACTGTTTGAAGGTGATTCATCATATTGTTATAGCCTACAACCTAGTCCTAAGTCCAGGGATGTATGTGTCCATGTAATTTTTGTCAGCTTCAACCCATGAGGCCTAGTAATTGTATAACCTTTGTACCCTCTTTGTACTTTAATAAATTGAGCCTACTTCCAGGAAATCTATTAGGTCCTTTTAACATAAAATCTTTAGTCCACAAACTGTTTTTGTTTGTTTTTTTCTCACTGAATGAAATCCTAATTGAGTGAGGAATGGTATGCCTGTAAATAAATTAAGTCTCATGGCAGAAGGTGAGACAGAGAGCTCCCACTCTTGTTAATTTGACTTACATTTTACCAATCACAAAAGCAGTTAACTATTTTCTTTACTTCACATAACAAAGTGCAGTAATAATAGCAAAAATATTTGTAGTCTGAAACAATGTAATTTATTACATAAAAAAAAATTTTCTGGAATATACACAAAAACCTTTATAATATATCCACATACCTGAAAGAGCAGCTCTGGAGCCCGATACCATAATGTAACAACTTGCGGTGTCATTGGAGACATTGGATACCCTAGTTCTCGTGCTAATCCGAAATCAGCTGCAAAATATATGACAGCATCAAATAGTGTAAAGTTATTTTACTAAAAAATCTCTTGTATAGAAAATACAGGTACAATACACAGACTGACATAACCTAATGTATTGTTTTCAAATTGATAAACAATATGAATGTTCAACAAAAATACATTTTATCAATACATGCTAAAAAAGATCCTCCCAATTGTTGTAAAAATTTCACATCTCTCATGATCCACCTTTGCTATGATGCTTTGTTCTTGAAAATATGTTAAAGGAAAAGCATGGGGACCTCAGAAAAAAAAAAACCCTAGAGCAGGTCTTCAAATAGGGTACTTTCATCATATAAGATAGCTCTGTTTCTGAATGTACATTCTTAACCCACTCAAGGACGAAGGATCACTCTGGACTTTACGTCATCCTCGACTAACACAACAGGTCTGGAATACAGTGTATGTTGGTTTTCCCAAATGAATGGTTGCCTTTTTATAAAGAATATTAGGAGAGATATTTAGGTTGGGTACTTAGCTGGACATTTGTAATTTGCAAAGGGTACTGGTTCCCAAGGGATGAATAAGCAATAATAAATGATGAAATAACAAAATGACTGTGTAAGAACTGTTTCCCAATGTCTCGGTTATATTCTGGTCACCTAAGCATGACCTCCTGTGTACGACATGAAAATAGACTTGCAACAAACACTAGACAACATCAAAGATATTTTTGGTTATTCCACGAACAATGCCACTTTATCTTACAAACAGAAACTACTCTCTAATAAAGAATATTGTAAGCTTTCAATTCAGATGGTTCAAATGGTTCTGTTCATGTAGAGAAAATATATACCTAACATTTACAATACTGTACCATGAATGTAGAAACAAATTTGGACTGTAATCGTGTACCTTTTTAGAAGTAAATGTTTCCTTCTACCCTTCTGCTCGCCAGGAGTGGCTATATGTCAAATTTATATGCATAAATAAATCAGTTAATCCCAGCCAGCCTTTCTTTCAAGACCCTGATAGAGCAAAATAAGAATGCTAGGCGTGGTGAAGAGACAAGCTTTCGACAAGTACCTCTCTCTAGTTGCATATTTATTACTTCTCTATTTCCATTCCACACTGAAGTCCTTAGACTTACAGAATTCTTCTTTTCCAATTAGGGTTTTAGCTTGGCTAGTAATAATAATAATATATACAGTAATCTGTTTAAAAGGAGTGTGAACACTGAACACAGAAATTACATCTTTCAAAGGCTAAAGTGAAGGTTGTTTGATATCAACCACATTCAGAAGCCTTCTCCACAAATTTGTGGGAAACTACACGACTAAAAAAAAAAAGTTCAATTGTATTCAAGAGAAACTTCTCACTATATCATTACCCTTTCAACATCACTTAAAAACCTTCACTTCTGGGGAGTCAATGAAAAAGAACTTGAAAGACATAGCCCTTAATGGTAGTCCTGGACATGATGTTCTTGGAAAATAATGAAAACTCCACACGGGAAGAGTGAAATATAAAAGGGAGATTTCCCTTTGATAAAATCAGATACAAATGTTTCCTACTTCCCCTGGGTAGAAAGGGTTATGGTAGGCTAGCCAAAAGAAGCCTTTCTCTCTAAAGGCAGGCTGGAAAGTCTTTAAGTGTGAAGGAAAGCCTATTTAAATAGGTTGACATAAGAAACCTTTTCATACATGTACATTGACATAGGAAACCATTTCAACTGTTGATGCAAGAAAGCATTTCACAATTTAATTTAAGAAAACGGGTATGAGTTCTCTGAGGAAATTTTCTGGGATGGTCTAAGTGGATGTGCTATACTGCATGAGACTTGCTAGCTTTCGGTTGTTACCGTCATGAGTCTGGGAGACGAATCTTTTTCAATTGGTGTAATCATTTACTTTAGGGTATTAAATTGATTAGCTTTCACTATCACACCTCCATCATAGTGTGGGATTCAGCCAGATGAACCACAGGTGAGATTCATAGAAATAAATAGAAATTTAATAATAAAATCCATTCTTTATATATTCTCACAAGGCTCATCTCCTGCCTCCCACCCCTGGATGCTGAACAGGTGTTGACTTTGTAGACTGAAATGGAATCCAAAGTTGTTCTCACTTCCATACAACACCATATAGGCATAATACATGACAAGAGGGCATGGCTATTCAAGTGAAAGAAAATGGGAAATCTTAATATTAATAATTCTAGAAGAGACATCGACATTTAACTAGCTATGAGATGGAAGCCACATGAACTTCAGACGAGAATAGAAATATAGGTAGTTAATTTCATAATCAAAATTAAATTTTTCCTACTAAAGATAATATAGAAATAAAGCATGGTGTTCAAAACATTGTTCAAATAATTTTCTAACAGATTTTGACAAAAATATTGACCAAGATAAAAATTTAATTAAAAAAAAAAAATAATACAAAAAATTGCTTTAATATTGTAATTTTGTAACTCACCTATTTTTATAGTTCCTGTGTTGGTAAGAAGGAGATTCGATACTTTAACATCTCGATGAACTATTTCTTTATCATGAAGATATGCAAGCCCCTTAAATACCTGTAAAAAATAAATATAAGTACTGTACCTTGAAATTTTCAGAACAGATTATCAAACTAAATTACAGTACCTTCTATCATTATCATTATTATTACTAGCTAAGCTACAACCCTAGTTAGAAAAGCAGGATGCTATAAGCTCTAGGGCTCCATCAGGGGAAAATAGCTCAATGAGGAAAGGAAATAAAGGACATGATAAGTAATGAATAAAGAATACAAGATCAGTAAAAACATTAAAATAGATCTATTATATATAAACTATGAAGAGAGACTTATGTTAGCCAGTTCAACATAAAAACATTCACTGCATTCACTGATTCAACTGCCAGATTAGGAAGACCATTTTGCAATCTGTTCACGGCTGGAATAAAACTTCTATAATACTGTGTGGTGTTGAGCCTCATGATGGAGAAGCCAAGACAGTTTGAATGAACTGAATAGCTAGTACTAAGTACAGGAGGGTACAGTCTGGGAAGATCTGACTGCAAAGGATGGTCAGAATTGTGCAAAATCTTAGGGCACCAGGTGCCTGTTGAGACATTACTGTTAGAGACCTATTGGGTCCTTTGATTGGCCAGACAATATTTCATTGGATCCCTCTGTCTAGTTACAGCTTATTTTTTCTTTGCTTACACATACAGTGAATAGTTTGGCCTATTCTTTTCACATTCTCCTCTGTTCTCATACACCTGACTACTGAGATTACCAAACAATTCTTTTTTGTTCAAGGGGTTAACTATTGCACTGTAATTGTTTAGGGGCTACTTTCCACTTGGTGAGGGTAGAAGACCCTTTAGGTAGGGTAACCAGCTCTTCTAGGAGGACACTGTAATTGATTAGGGGCTACTTTCCTCTTGGTGAGAGTAGAAGACTCTTTAGGTATGGTAACCAGCTCTTCTAGGAGGACACTTTAAAATCAAACCATTGTTCTCTAGTCTTGGGGTAGAGTTCTCTTGCTTGAGGGTACACTCGGACACACTATTCTATCTTAATTCTCTTCCTCTTGTTTTTTTTTAAGTTTTTATAGTTTATACATGAAAGATCTATACCAATGTTGTTACTGTTCTTAAAATATTTTATTTTGTTCATTAATTCTCTTGCAGCTTATTTACTTCCTTGTTTCCTTTCCTCACTAGCCTATTTTTTCTTGTTCGAGCCTTTTTGCTTATAGCATCCTACTTTTGAAATAAGGATTGTAGCTTAGCTAATAATAATAATAATAATAATAATATGTTATTTTCATTAGTAAAATAAATTTTTGAATATACTTACCCGGTGATCATATAGCTGTCAGCTCTGCTGCCCGACAGAAAAACCTAAGGACGAAATACGCCAGCGATCGCTATACAGGTGGGGGTGTACATCAACAGCGCCATCTGTCGAGCAGGTACTCAAGTACTCCATGTCAACACAGAACCAATTTTCTCCTCGGCCCACTGGGTCTCTATTGGGGAGGAAGGGTGGGTCCTTTAATTTATGATCACCGGGTAAGTATATTCAAAAATTTATTTTACTAATGAAAATAACATTTTTCAATATTAAACTTACCCGGTGATCATATAGCTGATTCACACCCAGGGGGGTGGGTAGAGACCAGCATATATGTTAACAATAAGAGCTAAGTATTTCGTATTTCATTTTAGCAGTTATTCAAAATAACAAACATAAAATTAATAAGTACCTGGTAAGGAAGTCGACTTGAACAATTACTCTGCCTTTTTTAAGTACGTCTTCCTTACTGAGCCTCGCGATCCTCATAGGATGCTGAGCGACTCCTAGGAGCTGAAGTATGAAGGGTTGCAACCCATACTAAAGGACCTCATCAAAACCTCTAATCTAGGCGCTTCTCAAGAAAGAATTTGACCACCCGCCAAATCAACCAGGATGCGAAAGGCTTCTTAGCCTTCCGGACAACCCAAAAACAACAATAAAAAGCATTTCAAGAGAAAGATTAAAAAGGTTATGGGATTAGGGGAATGTAGTGGTTGAGCCCTCACCCACTACTGCACTCGCTGCTACGAATGGTCCCAGGGTGTAGCAGTTCTCGTAAAGAGATTGGACATCTTTAAGGTAAAATGATGTGAACACTGACTTGCTTCTCCAATAGGTTGCATCCATTACACTCTGCAGAGATCTGTTTTGTTTGAAGGCCACTGAAGTTGCGACAGCTCTAACTTCATGTGTCCTTACCTTCAGCAAAGCATGGTCCTCCTCATTCAGATGGGAATGAGCTTCTCGAATCAAAAGTCTGATATAATAAGAAACTGCATTCTTCGACATTGGCAAAGGTTTCTTAATGGCGCACCATAAAGCTTCTGATTGTCCACGTAATGGCTTAGTACGTCTCAAATAGTACTTAAGAGCTCTTACCGGGCATAGTACTCTTTCTTGTTCGTTTCCAACACAATTAGCAAGGCTTGGAATATCGAACGATTTGGGCCAAGGACGAGAAGGAAGTTCGTTTTTGGCTAAAAAACCAAGCTGTAAGGAACATGTAGCCGTTTCAGATGTAAATCCAATGTTCCTGCTGAAGGCGTGTATCTCACTGACTCTTTTAGCTGTTGCTAAGCAGACGAGGAAAAGAGTTTTCAAAGTGAGATCTTTAAAAGAGGCTGATTGAAGTGGTTCGAACCTTGCTGACATAAGGAATCTTAGTACCACGTCTAAGTTCCAACCTGGTGTGGCCAACCGACGCTCCTTCGAGGTCTCAAAAGACTTAAGGAGGTCCTGTAGATCTTTGTTGTTGGAAAGGTCTAAGCCTCTGTGACGGAAGACTGCTGCCAACATGCTTCTGTAACCCTTGATCGTGGGAGCTGAAAGGGATCTTTCCTTCCTTAGGTATAAAAGGAAGTCAGCTATCTGAGTTACAGAGGTACTGGTTGAGGATACTGATTTAGACTTGCACCAGCTTCGGAAGACTTCCCACTTCGACTGGTAGACTTTGAGAGTGGATGTCCTCCTAGCTCTAGCAATCGCTCTGGCTGCCTCCTTCGAAAAGCCTCTAGCTCTCGAGAGTCTTTCGATAGTCTGAAGGCAGTCAGACGAAGAGCGTGGAGGCTTGGGTGTACCTTCTTTACATGCGGCTGACGCAGAAGGTCCACTCTTAGAGGAAGTGTTCTGGGAACGTCTACTAGCCATTGCAGTACCTCGGTGAACCATTCTCTCGCGGGCCAGAGGGGAGCAACCAACGTCAACCTTGTCCCTTCGTCCGAGAAGAGAAGGTGGTCGGGGGTCTGAACAGCCAGTGGCAGACCCTCCCTGAGGAGAATGTTGTTCTTCCACCAAGTCAGTGACGACTTCATCTTCTCGGAAATAGGAACCGAGACCGCTTCTAGCGTCTTGTCCTTTCTCCAGTGAGCAGCTAAGTGAAATTGAAGGGGGCGGAGGTGGAGTCTCCCTAACGCGATGAACTGGTCCAGTGATGAAAGCGTCCCTATCAGACTCATCCACTGTCTGACTGAACATCGGTCCTTCTTCAGCATGGACTGGATGCATTCTTGGGCTTGACTGATTCTGGGGGCCGACGGAAAAGCCCGAAAAGCTTGACTCTGAATCTCCATTCCTAGGTATACTATAGTTTGGGATGGGACGAGTTGGGACTTTTCTATATTGACCAGGAGACCCAATTCCTTGGTCAGATCCAGAGTCCACTGTAGATTCTCCAGACAGCGACGACTTGACGCAGCTCGTAAAAGCCAGTCGTCCAAATAGAGGGAGGCTCTGATGTTTGCTAAATGCAGGAATTTGGCAATATTCCTCATCAGTTTGGTAAAAACTAGAGGTGCCGTGCTTAGGCCAAAGCACAGGGCTTGGAACTGGTAAACAACCTTCCCGAAAACGAACCTTAGAAAAGGTTGGGAATCTGGGTGGATGGGGACGTGAAAGTAAGCGTCCTTTAGGTCTAACGAGACCATCCAGTCTTCCTTCCTGACCGATGCTAGAACCGACTTTGTCGTCTCCATGGTGAACGTCTGCTTTGTGACAAAGACATTCAGAGCACTGACGTCTAGCACCGGTCTCCACCCTCCTGTCTTCTTCGGCACTAAGAAGAGGCGGTTGTAGAAGCCCGGGGATTGATGGTCCCGGACTATGACTACCGCTCCCTTTTGTAGTAAGAGAGACACCTCTTGCTGTAAAGCTAGTCTCTTGTCCTCCTCTCTGTACCTGGGAGAGAGGTCGATGGGAGTTGTTGCTAGAGGGGGCTTGAGCAAGAATGGAATCTTGTACCCCTCCCTGAGTAACTTCACAGACTGTGCGTCTGTGCCCCTGTTCTCCCAGGCCTACCAGTAGTTCTTGAGCCTGGCTCCCACTGCTGTCTGAAGAAGGTGGCAGTCAGACTCTGCCTCTAGAGGACTTGGAACCCTTCTTCTTGCTCCCACGTTGACTTCCGGCACGAGCACCTCCTCTGCTGGAGGCTCTGCCACGAAAGGGCGGAATGAACCTTGACGCTGGAGTATCCATCCTGGGTCTAGGCACGGAGGGCAAAGGGGTGGCTTTGCGTGCGGATGACGCCACCAGGTCATGGGTGTCTTTCTGGATCAAGGAGGCAGCAATCTCCTTGATCAACTCTTCAGGGAAGAGACACTTCGAGAGCGGAGCAAACATAAGCTCCGACTTTTGACATGGGGTGACTCCAGCTGACAAGAAGGAGCAAAGGTGATCCCGCTTCTTGAGGACCCCGGACACGAAAGAAGCCGCAAGCTCACTAGAACCATCCCGTATGGCTTTGTCCATGCAGGACATAATGAGCATGGAAGTTTCCTTATCAGAAGGGGAGGTCTTCCTGCTCAACGCTCCCAAACACCAGTCCAAGAAGTTAAAGACTTCGAATGCACGGAAAACTCCCTTCATAAGATGGTCCATATCCGAAGGAGTCCAGCAAATCTTGGAGCGTCTCATAGCCAGCCTGCGGGGAGAGTCTACCAGACTTGAGAAGTCGCCCTGGGCAGAGGCAGGAACTCCCAAGCTGAGAACTTCTCCCGTGGCATACCAGACGCTAGATCTGGAAGCAAGCTTGACCGGGGGAAACATGAAGGATGTCTTCCCAAGTTGCTTCTTGGACTGCAACCACTCTCCCAGTACCCTTAAAGCTCTCTTGGACGAGCGAGCGAGTACGAGCTTCGTAAAGGCAGGTGCTGCTGACTGCATGCCTAAAGCGAACTCAGAGGGAGGCGAGCGTGGTGCTGCAGACACAAACTGATCCGGATATAAATCCTTGAACAGCGCAAGCACTTTCCTAAAGTCTAAGGAGGGAGGCGCGGTCTTGGGTTCGTCGATGTCCGAGTGTTGGTCGTCAAGATGTGCAGCTTCGTCATCATCAGAGAGTCCATCGTCTGAATGTTGAGGAGGAAGCGGCAACGGAGTAGGTAACAGCTGGACGGCTGAGTCCGGCAGCACGGGTGCATGCGTGGCTGCACTGGACCCAACATCATGCCACTGTTGGTCAGTCTGAGAACTGGCAACAACCATAGCTGAGTGGGTGCGCAAAGCGTCTACTCCCGACTGTGGACGGATAGCGGAGACCACCGTGGGTTGCGGAGGCTGACGCACCGCGTCAAAACACGGCAGCTTAACTCCACCCTCCTGTTGTTGTGGTAGCACACGCACGTCAACAGAGGGTTCCGTGCGTCTGTGAACGTCAGCATGCGTCTGGCAGGGTCGACTGCGCATGGGTGGAGGAGCTCTCACAGCTGGAGTGTGGGAGCAGGCAGCCTCAGCGTCTGCTGGGCGCACAACCGTGGTAGGTTGTAGGCTAACGGGTGCAGCGTCAGCCTTCTCCGCACGAAACTCCTGCATAACCGCAGCTAACTGAGTTTGCATAGACTGCAGCAAAGACCACTTAGGGTCTACAACAGCTGGTGCGGCAACAGACGGAGTTACTGCATGTTGCGGTACCACTTTGCCTCTCTTAGGAGGTGTGCAGTCGTCGGAGGACTGCAGCGAGTCCGAACTGACCCAGTGGCTACACCTGGGCCGTTGGACTTGCTCGGAAGGGACCTTGCGTTTAAGAGGCCGTGAGACCTTGGTCCATCGTTTCTGTTGTGAAACCTCTTCCGCAGACGAGGAATGAACGGGCTCACTCGTCTTCTTGTGGGTGGGACGATCTAGGCAAGATACGTCCGAAACCACGGAGGGAACGTCTGTCCGCTGATTAAAGCCTGTCGAACCCTTTGGTCGTACGACATTGCTTCTCCCCTGGGCTTGGGAGCTTGCAAGAGGTCCCGGACTGGGAGGACGACAGGCACGAACAGACGCACCCTCATGCGTAACACTGACACTTTTCACTGCACTAACACTCACTTCACTTCCCACTGCACTCTTACCTTTCAACTCCCTGACATCAGCCATGAGTTGATTGCGGTCATTCGCCAATGACTCGACTCTCTCACCTAGAGCCTGGATGGCACGCATCATATCTGCCATCGAAGGTTGATGAGAGCTAGCAGGGGGGTCGGGTGCAACCACTACAGGGGAAGGAATAGGTTGAGGGGCATGGGGAGAGGAAAAATCAATTGAGCGAGACGAACTCCTCCTGATCCTATCCTTCTCTAGCCTACGTGCATATTTCAGGAATTCTTGAAACCCGAATTCCGAAAGCCCAACGCATTCCTCACATCGATCTTCCAATTGACAGGCTTTACCCCTACAATTGGAACAAACGGTGTGCGGATCGATAGAGGCCTTCGGAAGACGCCTTGAACAGTCCCTAGCGCTACACTTCCTGTACTTGGGGACTTGAGAAGGGTCAGACATCTTGAATTAGTCAAAGGGGGGAATTCAAAATCTATCCAAGTCGTCAACAAATAATCCAAAATCCAAAAAAGAATGCAAGGAAGTATTGAAGATAACTTCTGCACAGCGATAGCTAATAACCAGAAATGAATACTTCACCAAATAACGTGAAAATCAATCCAGAAAACAACAGCGTATTTAGTAGGTCTTGCCGGTGGCACGACAGAGAGAAAATTGGTTCTGTGTTGACATGGAGTACTTGAGTACCTGCTCGACAGATGGCGCTGTTGATGTACACCCCCACCTGTATAGCGATCGCTGGCGTATTTCGTCCTTAGGTTTTTTTGTCGGGCAGCAGAGCTGACAGCTATATGATCACCGGGTAAGTTTAATATTGAAAAAATAATAATAATAATAATAATAATTATAAAGAACTACTTATCATACTTGTCTGTATAAGGGCAGAGGTAGGAAAAGTAGATAAATCTAACAAGTGACAACAACAGATCATAAAATGTAAGTTTCAGACTGTCTTATTTCCATCAAGATTGGAGGTTTGGAGTTGGCTTATACAAAACCAGAGTGCTACTATTTTTAATGGAGGGCTTCTGGTTGCCTTTCAAATTCTAACCATATTTTCCAACACACTAAAGTTCTTTTTCCAATACTTTCCCAATGTGAAAAAGACAAAAAAATGAAGACTATAAAAATCAATATCTGCATTGTTATAGAAAGGAGCAGTAAAAGTATTTCTAGTGTTCTCAGGGGTTTTACAATTTTCTGTTTCTGGTGCAAAAAGTATCAGGAGGTTAGAAAATAGTTCTAGATCTTTCTCTCTCTCTCTCTCAACAAGTTCCTAGTTCTAACCAGGATTTTCATTAAGTTTCCCTCAACAGTTTTAGCTGCAATTCAAAGGGGAAATTTGGATATTCTTAATTGACCAATGGGACGCTCATTGTCATTTTCTGGTACACCTAGATTTGTGTTTCAAAAGCAACTTCATCAATTCAGTTGCTTATGATTCAGCTTGAGCACAGCTCCTCAAGTTTTCACAGGAGTGATGGCTCCAGTAGCAAAGTGGTTACATCTAGGAATAACAGTTCTTTATTCAGACCACTTGTTGGTTCTCAAAACTATTATCAGATCCTTCTTTGAGAACAGAAGGTTCTGTTTAGGCTAAGAATTGTTGTCAATTTAAATAAGTCTTCTCTGATTTTGTCTCAGTCAGTTCTTTATTTGGGAATGATGATAACCTTAGTTCCATTTCGGGCTCATAGAACAGAATTAAAAACTTTAAGTTTATGGTCAAAATGTTCACGAAATGAAATGTTTTGTCAGTGTATGAGTGGACGAGCCTTTCAGGAACTGTGGCCTCTTTGGAGAAATTCATCGCCCATGCTCTACTAAGGACATCTAGTGGGATTATCCTTGACGTGAACTTCATGGAATGAGTTTTAGGCAACAGGTTCTGGAACTAACTATGGTCTGAGATGCCTCTCTGGAGGATGGGCTGCTACATTGGAAGGTCATCCTCTATCAATAATTTGATCAATTATAGTTACAGATGCACATAAATTGCCAAAAGTCTGTCTGTGTTCAAAGCCCTAGTTATTTCTAAGGAACTAGAGAACGATAAGGTGACTGTTGTACACTCAAGCAGCAAAAAAGCTTTGGCTTGGAGTATATTAAGAAACAGTCCCAAACCCACAAATTCCTATTCTTCCGACTTAGGAACTCAAATGTTGGACAGAAGAGAAGCAAGTATGCCTTTTCCATGTTTTATTCCAAGGATTCAGAATAACTTAGCAGCTCATTTAAGTAAGAGGGATCAACCATTACTAAAGGAATGGTTTCTTCATCCTCACATGAATCTGTACACCTGGAAAGCTTGGTGAAAACTAATGACAGACATGTTTGTAACTTCAATATACAATGAGTTGGATCTGTATTGCTCTCTAATTCAAGGCCTTCAAGCTTAGTTGAATCTAAAGATTTATGCATTTCCACATACTTCCATGATTCATTTAGTCACCAACAAGCTTTGGGACTCAAAATGTATAGATAATTCTCATAGTTCCATTTCCTTCAGTGTGGTTTGCAGACCTGTGGTTTCTTCTAGTAAGGAATCCAGTTCAGTTCCAAAAAAGGATAGATCCTCTTAGACAACCACATGGCCGAATCATACACTAAAATGCCATCATGCTGTAGTTAACCACATGTAAATTCTCCATTGTATCCTTAGAAATAGTGTTTTTTCCAAAGCCACTAGACATTCAGTTATAGCAGGCACGTATTCTATTAACAGATTGTAACAGAATCAGTAGCATACTTAGTTTTCTTGTCTAAAAGTAGAAAGATATCAAAAAAATTAAATAAAAGTACATTAAATCAATATATTTCTCAGATAAGAAAAAGGTTTCTGATAGAATGGCAGTACAGGAAAGTCTGCGCACAGACAAAAGGAGCTCACCCTTCATAAAGGGGAGCTCTAAAGGACTGCATAGTCCTAGCATGGGAGATCGTGAACGAATGCAGCATGGTGGACCAATGGATTCGCCAACGAGGGCTAGGCTAAGCCTAATAGGCCGAAAAAAACGGAGAATCGAAGACAGCAGACATAATAGGCTCAGTAAACTAGTAAAACCGAGGAAAAAACCCTTTAAGGGTAAAAAGACTGCTGCCAACACGACCAGTAAGAACGACCTGATCGCTATCGTCGAACCCGTCTCTGACAAAACTACCACTCTCTAAGCTAGGCTAGCCGGGACCCTCGCAGTAAAAGCAAACACAAAACAGAGCCCAAGGCATCGCAACGCCAAAATAAAGCTAGCTAACGTAACACTAGTGAAATAAAACTAAGTGAAGATAAAATAAAAACAACTATACTGTGATAGAAACCAAGTAAAAACAATATTAGACAGTACTTAGTAGGTTATTTATCTGCGCATAGGCAATGGCAGGGTATTAGGTTAGGTTAGGAGTCATCCCACCCTGGGGCACCAACCCTTCGTGATTTTTTGCTTTCAGCGCCTGTCTCTGTTACCTAACCCTCGCGAAGTAGGAGGTCTGACTGTACTTTTAGAAACAAATTTAATATGAACAGAGTAGACACTATTCTGCCAACTAAAGATCTTAAAATTAACTGAGCAAATATACTGTATCAAAAAAACAAGGTGTTTTTTATGCTAAATATCCATATCAGAGGGCAAGTACCAATGTCTTAGCATATTAAATTAAATTACAAAGAATACATTAAAGATAAAGAGTACCTAACCTGTATCATGATACATTTAACGTGAGCTTCCATAAATGGAGTCTGCATGTTATCTAAAAGACTGGCCAGATCTTGCTCACAATACTCCATGACCAAAAAAATACTGAAAAGAAAAGAAAGACAGAATTTTAATAAAATCAATTATTCCTAAACAGTACTCACCTGAGGTTCATTTGGCTTCCTTCTCAAAGCTAGCTAAATGTCGACGTCTACTGTATTTTAAAATCATTAAGATTTCCCCTTTCACTTCAATACCCCTGCTCCTCTAATCTCATATCGAGCCTATATGGCAGTGTATGGTAATGAGAACAGCTTGGAGATGCAATTCAGTCTAATAAGTTGAATCAGAAATAATTAATTTTATTATAAAAATTCTGTTTATTTCTATGAATTTCACCTGAGGTTCATCTGGCTGAATTACACACTGAGAAGGAGATGGATTAGTGAAGGAGTGACACTAATCAACATAATATTCTAACCTAAGTATTTACTCCAATTAGCCGAGACGCGCATCCAATACACATAATGCTTAATGGCATTCACCGAAAGTTGGCAAGCCTCACATAATAAGACATGAAAATGAGAAATACAGCATTAAATACTAAATAGCCATAAAGACCCAAAGTAAATACAAACTTCAAAGGAAATCAATCTCTAGAAATTACAGCCCAGTTACACACTTTTAATAAAAGTGCAATACTAACTAGAACATAAACTAAGTTACCATGAACCTCATGAATGGTAACTCTTATTGAGAAGAATTAAATGCTAAGTAGCCATGACAACCAATAAATTAATAAAAATATAAAAAGTTTAATCATCAATACGAATCACCCCCAATACACACTTTTAATACTAGTTACGCTAGAGCATCACACGCAAATACCGTTGCACCCAACGCCCAGTAACTTATAAGAAAAATAAGCTTCTTTTAAAGAGTGCTTAGTGAAAACTCATTTAGTATTCCACTGAGTTGCTGCCAAAACTCTACACAAAAACAGATTATTCCAAATTAAGGTGAGTAGCTGCATTATTGTGCAGCAAGCTCCTTGGCCAACCCGACAACAGAGGCCAGAGATTGATAAACCACTCTCTCTGGGGGCAAAAGGAAGCCAACAGCATCCTGCTATTTGGAAATAACCTTGAACTTGCTTATCACCCCAACTCATCGATAAATACTGAAATGCATACAGACCCAGATTATACCAATTCTTTAACATGCCAGGGGATCTAAAACTAGAGAACATAATATCTCCATCTTGTTGAGGGAAGTAAAAAACATGTTCACGTATAGTCTTCATCAACTCCAAATTCTTGACACACTTAAAGGATGGAGAGACCAGTTTGATAGTACTCATAGTTTTCTGCTTAATTGATCACCTATATTTGATTTCCATAGTATAAACTGTGGTAATAGAAGGTTTTATTCTAACTCCATCCAAGACAACAGTACTTCATTATGAGGAACAACAACTCTGACCAGGTGGCCTCCTTCTTCCAAATGCAAGCCTATGCTGTAATGTTGCCTGAAAAACACTACCAAAATTCCCCATCATTAGAAACTGATGAGCCTGAAGGGCATTGGATACTGCAAAAAGCTCCAGGCAATTCATGTGTAAAGTCAACTCCCTCTCTAGTTACATTCCTGCCATGTGAAGATAATCCATGGTCACACCCCAGCCTTCTGAGGAAACCCCTGGGACCTTAATTTCTAATGCAACACCATGAGACAAGACGGTTGTCCCATTATTTCAGCAATTCCAGTTTGTTCTGAATCACCAGAATGCAAATCGGATCAAGATCGGAGACCCTGTTTCAATGACAATTGAGAGGGAACTGAAAATCCCTCATCATCACCCAACTAACTGAAACAAACTTCTCAAGAGGTGCCATGATCTTAGGAGCCCCATCTGCATCTGAATCGATAGTGCTTTCATCTGCCTGAATTTCTCCAACAAATGAAGGAAAAGCCAGAACAGTAAAAGCAACTGAGGCTACGATCATCCCCGTATAGAGAATCATCTGTGCCATTACCAGATGGAAATTTTTCACACAAATTGGGCATCTCAACCAGCGCAACAACCTGAGTAACCATATCTCGACCAAAATATTTTCTAAGGATGTGTTCAAAATTAGCCAGTCATCTAGGTACAATAGAACTAGGATGTCCTGAAACATCAACCATTTGAAGATTGGAGCCATCATCCAGGTGAATACCTCAAGTGCACTTGAACTGATGTATTCTTTATCAGTCCATAAACCGAAGGAGTTTCCTAGAGTTTGGATGAATAGGTACATGACTATATGCATCTGTTAAATCTTTCTAAATCATCCAATCTCATTTTCTTACTGCTCCAGTGACTGTAGAGTCTCCATCGAAAATTCCCTCCCATGTCTTGAGTAATTGGAACAACCTGTTGTAAAACCCTAGGGAAGGTATCTATGACCTCCTCTATCACTTTCTTCTCCAGAAGTTTTGTAATCTCAAATTTAAAGAGATAAGATTTGGCAGAATTGATAATGTAACTTGGAAGAGGAATGGGTTTCACTAACAAGAGGGAGTGGTGGGGGGCTGGAGGACAAAGAAATTCATTGTCCCTTCACCATTGAGAGAACCCACAGTTCATAGTGAAGGCTTTCCCATACCCAATAAAAGTGGGATAACTTTCCCCCTCAGAATTTTTTGCTCGGGACAATCATTAAGTTTCCCTATAAGATTAATGAGGCCTAGTGGCATTCTTGCTGGGCTTTCAATTAGTCCAGATCCTGAAGGCCTATCACCACTATAAAAGTTCCCCTTGTATGCAAAGAGGAGTATTCCGAGGAGGGGGACAGAACAACATGGAGAAAAATCAGACCTATATGAGATCAACCTCAAAGCATCACTTTGCATTTTCGTAGTCACCTGTTCTTCAACACAAATGATCCTACCTGAATCTCAAGTGGTACTGAACTTGAAAAACCTGAATTTGATGACCTTCACTTGTTAACCCTCAACAGTGACTCTAGTAAATCAGCGTATTAGGCCAATGATATTTGGATCATGATGCAACCATTTATCAGCCAGAGCCAAAACTGTTAATGACTTATCTAAAATTGGTACTCCTGGCACAATGGGAACCAAACGATAAGCTACATTATTAATGAAGGTGCTAAGAGGTTGCTTATGTGTGCTTACTTCAGCAGGAAGATGTTATTCAGATCCAGACTCCTAACCCAGTTTTCTATCTCTAAATCCGGCGATTGTAAAGACCTAACTAAATCGTGGAAAGGCAAGGGTTTTCCAATAAAAGGACCTGAAGTAATCAGAAAGAGTGAGGCTTGTGGAGAGGCTATTAACCCTATAATACACTGTGTACCATCAGACCCCTTACTAAATGGTACACTAGAACCACAAGGCAACACATAAGGAGTTAACCTAGGGTTCAGATCAGGGCAGGTTAGGCTAGAAACACTGCCTTTGCCAAAAGGATAGTTAGACTTTTCAGATTGCATGAATATAGCAAACTTATTCATAAAACAACCAGAATACTTATTAACCTTACTACTGTGAACTTCCCATAGTTCGGTAATAGCCTAAGCAGTACAGTATCATTCTCATCCCCACTTAAATCCCCTACCATAGTCTTCTCTGGATTCTCCCATGAATTAAAAGAAATTTTCTTTTACACTTGAATCCATTTGGTGAGCTCGTTCACACACAAAAATAAAATGTTCTTCCATATGAGGAACTGATAAGTTTACACATTAAGGGCACCGATTGTCTAAATCACATTGATCCCCTTGACAAGTGAAACAAAGGGAATGAGGAGCCCTATGATCTTGCAACCAAACCTTTGAACATTTAACTCAGGAAAGCATATCAAAGGCAGAAGTAATTCAAAGATAAATAACACTTTCTAACCCAAAAACTATACAGTATTGGCATTTGGGGAACAAAAGAACAAATATGATTAAGATACCAGTAACAAGAAGACAGAATAGTATCCCCTGTCTCTCATCCCTAAACCATTCTCATTGTCATACACCACCATATCAGCATAAGAGACTAGATGGGCACGGCTACTGAAGTTAAAGAAATTGGAAAAGTTTTAATTTTAGGATATACAGTAAGTAGATATTTAGCGATCTTTGAGGAGGAAGCCAGATGAACATCACCTGAAATTCATAGAATTAATCATCTAAAATACAAAAAAAAAACTATTACATGAAATTTATGCTCACCCCTTATGATAGGGACCTACTTTATTCACCCATCTTCAGAAGGTAAAACAAACAATTATGACACAAACCTGGTCCACGAGAATTTATTTGACTTAATTATCTTAACAACAGCCGAAAAGAGAGTTGATTGGTTGATAAAAACAAGGAGTAAAGAACACTAAAATGATGAATGATGTTTATGTCTGTCAAACTAAACCAATGGCTAACTTTCCTTTTGCTCAACTCAGGAGAATCTTCTATGTAGGCAGACATACACATCCATTAGTTCCACTAAAGCTTGTTTCTTTGGCTGAAGTGTTTAGGTTGTTATTCTAATTATATATAGGTTGTTATTCTAATTATATTTCTATTATAAGTAGAAGCAGGGCCATTTAGATTATTTTAGGACATCAGTATCATAATGATATAAAGAATATAAGCTATTGCATTTTGAATGTAAATTTATATTACATCATGGACAAGGAAATGAAATAAATTTCTTATGGAAATAGAACCTCAAGTCCTTCTTTTAAGTTTTGAGCTATACGTGTTTTATTTAAACTGATGCCCTGTACAGACAATTTAACAACATCTGAAGTTTAACCCTGGACACAGCTCTGAAAGGTTCTTCTAATCACTTCAAATACATAGAGTAAATGGTTATTAGCCAGTTACTAAACACTCACATTGCTGGTGTAACAATTGCACAGATGTGCATTTCTAAAAAAGAAGTATCTCTGGATACTGTACTTCATTAAAATAAACAATATCATTCACTAAATGGATAAGCCATACCAAAATAAGACTAACAAGTATTTTTGGGGGTCATTCAATTGAAGCAATAATGTAATCTTATTCATCAGCAGAACACACAACATCCTGTCTTCCAAGTTTGCATCTGATAGTTTCTTATATGAAAGGATGCCCTAAAGAAACTCTTAAAAGGGTTCTTACCCAAGTTCTACACATACATACAAAACTTAATTAGTCCCACAAGAATGCCTCTCTATTGAATATATAATAATTAAATCAAATGAAAAGTAAAAACATTACCTTTCTAAACTTCTTCCAACGACCACTTCCTTCAGAGCAACTATATTGGGATGTTTGCACGTTTGTAGCAGCATTATTTCTCGTAAACCTGATATTGGCATACCATCCTTTTCTTTTTCCATGCGCATTTTTTTAAGAGCAACTATTTCATTGGTCTTTGAGTCTCGTGCCCTGTCTTAAAGGAAAAAACATTTATTCATTTTTACCTTACTGACCTCAATTTCATAAAATCATATAGTATCAAAATTGTAAAAATGACAAATTCGTAGATAATTTGTATTTTTCCTAACTATACAAACCTTAGCTATTTACATGGGGTAATTACTTCGGCGTAGCTGAACAACGAGCCATAAAAGTTTTAACGAGGGTTTCCTACCCCGCCGCTAGTTAGCGGGGGGGGGGGGGGGGGGGGGGGGGTAGGGAGGGGTAGCTAGCTACCCCTCCCCCTCACACACACCGGAGAATACTCCACTTTACTTAGAGGTAGGACTTATCTTGGGGGACAGGGCTGGCGGGCACATAACTGTAAATAGCTAAGGTTTGTATAGTTAGGAAAAATTCAAATTATCTATGAATTTGTCATTTGTTCCATAACTGAAATACAAACCACGCTATTTACATAGGGTGACTTAACCCTTAGGAAGGGTGGTAAGTCCCGGCCATACTGGCTTTGGCTTGCCCGGGGATTCCATATTCGAGCGATCAAGTACTCGGACAATAGGGAATCCCTGCTCCTCGCTGGCGGTTGTGAAACTACCGCGGCCTACGTAAGGTGTGTGCGAAGGTGAAAAGTGACTTGTCCCAGGCAGTTGCCCTGGAGTAAGGAAATCCAGGCTAGGACTCTCCCAATACCACCTTGTCAGGGTATGGGGACATGACAGTATTACACCTAATACTAGGCACACAAGGAAGCATGGTCTACCTGCAGTGGTTTGAGGTCAGCTGTGCAGAGAACCCAGGATGATGCTTTCTCCGTGGGAGGAGAGGATGAAGAAAAGAATAAGGGCCAGACAGATCTTTTCATTCATGCAGACTAACACCAGGTAACAATACCCTCAACCTTCTGCTACTTGTCCATCAAGGAGCCTGAGGTTTAGACCAGCTGTTGTGAAGCCACCACAGGGCCGATAGAAACGTATCGAGCCTCCTGTGGGTCATGTCTTGCAGGTAAGGGGCTGAGAAGAAGGTCTGATGCTTCAACATCCCCGCTTGTAGGACCTGCGTTACTGAATGATGCTCCATGAAGGCCAGGGACGTATCTAAGCCCCTGACATCATGGGCTCTAGGGCGAGCGACGGAGAAGGGTCAGGATTCAAGGCAGGGTGTAGCACCCTGCCAATCCGGGCCGAGATGGTACTCCTGGAGACCCTTCTCTTCGTTACCCAGGATCCACGAACGAGACTTGAGCCTGGAGACGAACTGCAGCCGTTCTCTGAAGACGCCAGCTCAGACTCCCTACCGGCAAGGTAGGAGATGGTCTGAGTCATCTGCTACAAGACGGAGACTCGAACCCTGGAAGGAGTCGAACAGCGGGTCCGGCACTCCCGGATTCTGAGTCTCGGCAACAAACCTCAGGGACGAACCTGAATGTTGCCTCCCCCTAACCCCCTGAATGGGCGAAGTCGTAAGAGAGACCATGTGACTCGCTTGGCTGAAGATAGGCTGGCAGGAACACTGTCTACCCAGAAAGGTGGTGATCTGGGGACTTACGTAGTGGTTCGTCAGGGGGTCTCTTTAGAGACTCGAGGACTCGAACCACGTCCCAAGGAGGAGGTCTCACCTTCGACTGAGGGCAGGAGAGGACAAGGCTTCGCATGCGAAGGAAGAGTTCTAGCGGGGGAGAAATGTTTGTCCCTAGAGCCTGGAGGCAAGACTAAAGGCTGAGGGATAGCCTTTCACAGTCGAAACTGAAAGGCACATTTATCCCGCAATCCCACTAGGGGCTCCGCTATTGCTGGAAGCGGCATCGTGTGGAGGGATGCCCTCTCCCCGACACCGGCCACAGAAACTCGCTCTTTCGCCTGGGAGACTACTGCGGAAGACTTGCACAGGAGTCCAGGCCTCCTTTTCGCCACTTGTTGCGAAAATCCTCTCTCTTTGAGGAGATGCTGGATAGACTCCTGGCGGGAAGTTGGAGAAAGCTACGGAGGCAACACATCAATGGTGTCCCACCGTTGCTGGAAGGCATCCTACCAGAGGGCCTTGGGATCCGTGACCGGGGAGCAGTACAGCGGGAGCTTGCAGCTCAGTGCTGTAGCGAACCGGTCCACAGAGGGAGCCCCACCGAGTCAGGACTTGTAGGCTACTTGAGGATCCAAAGACCACTCGGAATGTGGTGTCCGTGACACACTGCTCAGACTGTCGGCGAGCCCATTCCTTTGCCTGGAATCAAGCGAGCTGCTAAGGAGACCGAGGGGGACTCGGACCATCCCGGTATCTCTACCGCAGGATGGGATGGTTGTACTGAAAAGTACCTCCTTGTCTGGGCCAGAAAACATCACTGTGGTGTTGTTGATCCTCATAACCACAGAGTAGTCCGCCAGGCTAGGTGGAGCTACTGAAGTGCCAGAAACACGGTTTCCATCTCTAGTAGGTCTAGAGAAGGTTCTTCCTGGTTCTGACCACCGGCCTGAGGACCCGTGGATCAGAACGTGCCCCCCCCCCCCCCCCCTTTCTTTGACGAGTCCGAAGACAGCATCAAGTTTGGGGGAAGGACGAGAAGGACCACTCCCTATTGTAGATCCTCGTCTGCTTCCCACCCCTATGGGTCCGTCTGTACCGGTTGTCCCCTAGGGGTCTCGGCTTCTGGGGAGACGTGCCCCCGACTCCCCCGCGCCCCGAGTCGCCACTGGAGAGAACTGATCCTGAGGTGACTGTGGAAACCAGACGGGCCAGGGAGGAGAGATGTAACAACCTTGGGTTGGAGGGTCTTCTCGTGTGAGGAAAGGTCTCGCGACCTTCCTCTGCCTTGGTACCCTGTTGTCTGAAGGGAAGGCTTCGGGAGATAGGAGCCTAAGACCAGGCTCGGTATACCAGACTCTGAGAGGGCTGCGGGGAGGACTCCTCGAGGACCACCATGATCTTTAGAACTTGGCAAAGTCCGAGGAGCTTGTCCCGATGACGAAGAATGGATGCCTTCGAGTCTGCCAGGAACGGCCAGTCACCCAGGAACGTTGGCGCGCAGGGGATACCTGGCACTTAAGGGACTTACTCAAGGTGTGAGAAAGTCTCTCCTGCCCCGAAGGGAGGAGCCCATTAGATAACGGGGGCGTGGGCGCCCAAGGCGCGTCTGCAGTCAGAAACGGATACAGCAGGCAACAGGTACACTGAGGGACGAGAGACTGAGGGACGAGAGACCAAGGGTCTAACGTAGCCTGAGTAGCGAGGCCCCGAGAGGAATAGTTGCAAGACCCCGAAGGGTCAACGCAATGAGAAACCGAAGTTCCTCTGTCACTAATCACCGAAGTGTAGAAGTGACTAAAGTTACGAGAGCCCGAGGGAACTGCGTAACTAAAGCTCCGAGACCCCGAAGGGTCAGGCAAAAAAAGGGAAACCGAAGTTTCCTTGTCACTAAACACCGAAGTGCTAGTGACTGAAAAGCAAGCTGTTGACAACAGGAACAATCCTCCGAAGAGGAGTCTCTATAAGTGGCCTCTTTCGCGAACGAGAGAGGTGAGCACTTCGTAGAAGAGACTGGTGATGGAGCCCCGAAAGGCTGTGAGATCAGCAGACGTAAACAGGAACAATCCTCCGAAGAGGAGTCTCTGTGAGTGTCCTCTCACGCGAACAGGAGGGGACACTACGTAAAAGAGACAAAAGGAGCAATCCTCCGAGGAAGAGCCCTTAGTGCGGCCTCCCTCGCGAACGAGAGAGGGCCAGACTGATCCTGCAGCTGCTCAGCCCCTTGAGCGTAGCTACAGAAGCGACCGCTCAGCCCCGAGAGCATAGTCGCTAGTACCATGGTCTAGCCTTGCAACATAAGAACGAAAGAAGGTATGCGGCCCCCCTCCCCAACCCGACATGCCCAGGTGAGGGGGGGACGAAAGTTAACAAAACAGAATTATAACATTATAATCATGCAACTGACTTTGAATGTTCCAAGGATCACCGACCCCCGAAGGGACGTGAGCCCTGAGCTGAAAAGTTAAAACACAATTATATTCATAAAAATAATTGAGACAAATAAAACGAAATAGCGACTCGGTCCTGAGAAGCTATTGTAGGCGTAGTACGGAGTAAGAGGTGAACGACCTCAAGAGAAGGGCCGGTCTCCACGATGGCAACCATGGTGGCCTAGGAGTGGAAGGCCGTGATAAAGAAAAGATCGTGGTGGCCTGCAAAGCCGGCGAACACTCTCGTAGACGTACACACCACACACCACACAACACCGAAAGCAAAGGAAACTTACTATTTTCTATAAACAAAAATATATATAAACATCAATAATGTTTAAATATGATATTTTGATTATAAAATAAATTTTTGAATATACTTACCCGGTGAATATATAATAGCTGACGTCTCGGACGGCTCGACAGAAAAACACAAAAACTCGCGAGCGATCGCCATGAAGGTTGCGGGTGTGCCCACCAGCGCCAACTATCGGCCAGATACCGCATATACATGTAAACAGCTCCAGTTCTTCTCATCCCGCTGCGTCTCTATCGGGGAGGAAGGGGGGCCTTTAATTTATATATTCACCGGGTAAGTATATTCAAAAATTTATTTTATAATCAAAATATCATTTTTAAATATTAAACTTAGCCGGTGAATATATAATAGCTGATTCACACCCATGGTGGTGGGTAGAGACCAGTATTAATACAGTTTACGGCGTATATGGTTAGAGTTTTTGACAGTTATATCATAACAAAACCCAAATAAATATAGGTACCTGGTAAGGAAGCTGACTCTGACGATTACTCTGCCTTGTTAGTCTGCTTTCCTCACGAAGCCCAGCCATCCTCTTAGGATGCTGAAAGACTCCCAGGAGCTGAAGTATCAAGGGTGGCAACCCATACAACAGGACCCCATCAAAACCCCTAATCTGGGCGCTCTCAAGAAATGACATTTGACCACCCGCCAAATCAACCAGGATGCGAAAGGCTTCTTAGCCTTCCGTACAACCCAAAAACAAGATTAAAAACATTTCAAGAGACAGATTAAAAGGATATTGGAATTAAGGGAATGTAGTGGTAGAACCCTCACCCACTACTGCACTCGCTGCAACGAATGGACCCAGTGTGTAGCAGTCCTCATAAAGAGTCTGGACATCTTTTAAGTAAAATGACGCGAATACCGACTTGCTTCTCCAAAAGGTCGCGTCCATAATACTTCGCAGAGATCTATTTTGCTTAAAGGCCACGGAAGTTGCTATAGCTCTTACTTCGTGTGTCTTAACTTTAAGCAAGCAACGGTCTTTTTCACTCAAGTGAGAATGAGCCTCTCGGATTAAAAATCTAATAAAATATGACAAAGCATTCTTTGACATAGGTAATGATGGCTTCTTAACTGAGCACCACAAGGCCTCAGATCCACCTCGTAAGGACTTAGTACGAGCTAAGTAGAACTTAAGAGCTCTAACTGGACACAGTACTCTTTCAAGTTCGTTGCCTACGATCGCTGACAGGCAAGGTATATCAAATGACTTAGGCCAAGGACGAGAAGGCAGTTCATTTTTGGCCAAGAAACCAAGCTGAAGTGAACATGTGGCTTTATCTGTGGAAAAGCCGATGTTCTTACTGAAGGCATGAATCTCACTGACCCTTTTAGCCGAAGCCAAGCACACTAAGAAAAGTGTCTTGAGGGTGAGATCCTTCAGGGAGGCTGAATGTAATGGCTCAAACCTGTCTGACATCAGGAACCTTAGGACCACGTCTAAGTTCCATCCAGGAGTTGTCATACGACGTTCCTTAGAGGTCTCGAAAGACTTAAGGAGATCTTGGAGATCTTTATTATTGGAAAGATCTAAGCCTCTATGTCGAAAGACCGAAGCCAACATGCTCCTGTAGCCCTTAATAGTGGGTGCTGAGAGGGAGCGAACATTTCTCAGATGTAAGAGAAAATCTGCGATTTGGGCTACAGAGGTACTGGAAGAGGAAACAGATGCTGACTTGCACCAGTCTCAAAAGACTTCCCACTTTGACTGGTATACTTTGATGGTAGAAGCTCTCCTAGCTCTCGCAATCGCTCTGGCTGCCTCCTTCGAAAAGCCTCGAGCTCTTGAGAGTCTTTCGATAGTCTGAAGGCAGTCAGACGAAGCGCGGGGAGGCTTTGATGAAGATCCTTTACGTGGGGCTGCCGTAAGAGATCTATCCTTAGAGGAAGACTCCTTGGAATGTCTACCAGCCATTGAAGTACCTCTGTGAACCACTCTCTCGCGGGCCAGAGGGGAGCAACCAACATCAACCTTGTCCCTTCGTGAGAGGCGAACTTCTGCAGTACCTTGTTGACTATCTTGAATGGTGGGAATGCATACAAGTCCAGGTGAGACCAGTCCAGTAGAAAGGCGTCTATGTGGATCACCTCTGGATCTGGGACTGGCGAGCAATAGATTGGGAGCCTTTTGGTCAACGAGGTGGCAAAGAGGTCTATGGTGGGTTGACCCCAAGTCGCCCAAAGACTCTTGCATACGTCCTTGTGGAGGGTCCATTCCGTGGGGATCACCTGACCTCTCCGACTGAGACAGTCTGCCAAGACGTTCAAGTCCCCCTGGATGAATCTTGTCAACAGGGAGATGCCTCGATTTTTTGACCATATGAGGAGGTCCCTTGCGATCACATACAGCGTGTGGGAGTGAGTGCCTCCTTGCTTGGAGATGTACGCCAAAGCTGTGGTGTTGTCTGAATTGACCTCTACCACTTTGTTTCGAAGAATGCTCTCGAAATTCATCAAGGCCAAGTGGACTGCTAATAGCTCCTTGCCGTTGATGTGCATGCTCTTCTGAACTGAGGTCCAAAGACCCGAGCATTCCCGACCGTCCAGAGTCGCACCCCAACCCAAATCCGACGCGTCTGAGAACAACACGTGGTTTGGGTTCTTGACTGCTAGGGACAGACCCTCTCTCAGACTTATGTTGCTGTCCCACCAGTTCAGGCATGCTTTTACTGGCTCGGAGACCGGGATTGATACAGCCTCTAAAGTCTTGCTCTTGTTCCAGTGAGAGTCTAGATGGAACTGGAGAGGGCGAAGGTGAAGTCTCCGTAGCGAGACAAACTGCTCCAGGGATGACAGAGTCCCTACGAGACTCATCCAACTTCTTACTGAACAACGTTCTCTTTTCAGCATGAGTCGGACTTTGAGCAGGGCTTGTTCTATTCGGGTGGCAGACGGAAAAGCCCGAAAAACTAGACTGCGAATCTCCATCCCCAAATAGAGAATCGTCTGGGATGGAATCAGTTGAGACTTTACTATGTTGACTAAAAGTCCCAACTCCTTTGCCAGACCCAACGTCCAGTGTAGATCCTGCAGACAGCGATGACTGGACGATGCTCTGAGAAGCCAGTCGTCCAAGTACAGGGAGGCTCGAATTCCCGATAAATGAAGGAATTTTGCCACATTCCTCATGAGCCTCGTAAACACGAGAGGAGCAGGACTGAGGCCGAAGCACAGTGCTCGAAACTGGTACACCACATTCCTGTAAACAAACCTCAGAAACGGTTGGGAATCCGGGTGTATAGGAATGTGGAAGTACGCATCTCGCAGGTCGAGAGAGACCATCCAGTCTCCCTCTCTGACCGCTGCTAAGACGGACTTCGTGGTCTCCATCGTAAATTTTGTTTTCGTAACAAAAACGTTGAGCGCACTGACGTCTAGCACTGGCCTCCAACCTCCTGTATGCTTTGGTACTAGGAAGAGACGGTTGTAAAACCCCGGTGATTGAAGGTCCGAGACTTTCACCACCGCTCTCTTCTCTAGCAACAGAGACACTTCGTGATGTAGAGCTTGTCTCTTTGACTCCTCTCGATACCTGGGAGAGAGGTCTATGGGAACTGTTACTAGAGGAGGTCTGCGTACAAAAGGTATTTTGTACCCCTCCTTGAGCAACAGAACAGACTCTTGGTCTGCACCCCTCTTCTCCCAGGCCTGCCAGAAGTTGTTCAGTCTGGCACCTACCACTGTCTGAGGACGTGGGCAGTCAGACTCTGCCACGGGAGGACTTGGCTCCTCTCCTCTTACCTCTCTTTCCCTCGGCACGAGAGCCTCCCCTGCTGGGAGCTCTGCCACGAAAGGGCGGGATAAACCTAGACGCAGGAGTCTCGATTCTGGGTCTCACAACAAAGGATGAAGAAGGAGCTCCCTTGCGAGCAGAAGAAGCCATCAGGTCATGTGTGTCCTTCTGCACAAGCGAAGCAGCAATGTCCTTAATCAGCTGTTGTGGGAACAAGGAAGCCGATAAGGGAGCAAAGAGCAGTTCCGATCTTTGACAGGGAGTAACTCCTGCTGAAAGGAAAGAGCAAAGGGTTTCCCTCTTCTTCAAGACTCCCGACGTAAAGGTGGAGGCAAGCTCATTGGAGCCATCGCGGATGGCTTTGTCCATACAAGACATAATAAGTAAGGATACATCTTGGTCAGCAGACGAGATCTTCCTACTTAATGCTCCTAGAGACCAATCTAGAAAGTTAAAAACTTCGAAGGCCCTGTATACAGTGAACCCTCGCTACTTCGCGGTTCGACCATCGCGGATTCACCACTTCGCGGATTTTTTCCATAACCCATATATATACAGTAATATATATATATATATATATATATGTATGCATGTATTTATGTATATATGTAGGTATGTATATGTGTATACATATAAATATATATATATATATATATACACACACACACACACACACACACACATATATATATATATATATATATATATATATATATTCAAATACAGTAAGCCATATATATTTTTGATATATTAATGTCTGGATTCTCTTAACGACCTCGGGATCAAAGCCCCAGGCGAAATCTCACAAAGACAAGAGCTTGGCTCCGGCCGGGAATCGAACCCTGGTCGGCAAGCTTATATAGACAGTGACTAACCCATTCGGCCGAATGGGTTAGTCACTGTCTATATAAGCTTGCCGACCAGGGTTCGATTCCCGGCCGGAGCCAAGCTCTTGTCTTTGTGAGATTTCGCCTGGGGCTTTGATCCCGAGGTCGTTAAGAGAATCCAGACATTAATATATCAAAAATATATATGGCTTATTTGAATATGAAAAACACGTAAAAATGTGCAAAATTTATCATATATATATATATATATATCTAAAGTAGGAAGATGTGATGTAGTTCTAAGGGAAAAGTATGGGAAATATGTCTGGGTAATAAGCAAAGCTCTACCTCCAGTTTGTTTCTTCATTATGATCAGAGATAAATGTAAACAAAACATTGGTTGCCATTTTTTATCGTGCTTTTTAGCGTGTTTAGGAAATGCATGATATAAAATCACCTTTAATATTTGTGCCTGTTTTAGTTTAGGGTACTGTAGTACATGCATTAAGTGTTCTGTACATTAAAGGGTAGTTTGTTAACAGAACTACGTACAAGGGAAGGTTTTAAAAGTCTGAATATACATGTTGAATAAATAGGTAAATATGGTGTCACTACTTCGCGGATTTTCACCTATCGCGGCCGCGACTGGAACCTATCTACCGCGATAAACGAGGGTTCACTGTACGCCTTTAAGGAGATGGTCAAGGTCGAGGAGGACCAACAAATTTTTGAGCGTCTCATGGCCAGGCGACGGGGAGAGTCTACGAGGCTTTAGAAGTCACCCTGGGCAGAGGCAGGGACTCCCAAGCCGAGAAGTCACCCTGGGCAGAGGCAGGGACTCCCAAGCCGAGAAGTCACCCTGGGCAGAGGCAGGGACTCCCAAGCCGAGAACTTCTCCCGTGTCATACCAGACGCTCGATCTAGAAGCTAGCTTAAAAGGTGGGGAGGCAAAGGCCGTCTTCCCCAAACTCCTCCTGGTAACCAACCAGTCGCCTAGAAGACGTAAAGCCCTCTTAGAAGAGCGAGAGAGCACTAGCTTTGTAAAGGCAGGCTTGGTAGCAGCTAAGCCTAGCGCAAACTCAGACGGAGGCGAACGAGGAGCAACAGTAACAAAATGATCTGGGAAAAGATCCTTGAAAATCATCATGATTTTCTTAAAATCCATCGAAGGTTGCACAGCCTTAGGTTCTTCTACATCTGATAAAACGTCCAAAGGATTATCATTAGGAGGATGATCAGCAACGTCCTCATCTGAAGGAACCTCGTCCGACAACTGATGAGTCTCAAGCAAGGGAGAGACCTGCCTTGGTGGCAATGCTTGACAAGCAAGAGTCCACACGCAAAGGAGCAACAGTAGCAGTCCAGGACGCTACGTCATGTAACTGCTTAACGGACTGACTAGCAACAACAACAGGAGCGGGAGGACGCTCGACGTCAAGTCGAGACTGCATTGACTGCCTAGATTGAGCAGTTAAAACAACTCTTGACTGCGGTGCTTGACGCTCAACGTCAAAACAAGTCAACTTAGCTGGTTGGCGAACGTCCTGAACGTCAACACGAGCATGCGGCAGCGGCTGAACGTCCACAAGCGGCTGAAAGTCAACACGGGACTGCATCGAGTGAGGCTCCAAGTCACGTGACTGACGTGACTTTGTAACGTCAACGTCAACAGGACGAGCAAAGTCTCGTTTGGGCGGCTGACGGCCAGGATCTCGATCAGCGTAACGGCGAGGATCATCGTGAACCTGCTCAACAGTATACTCCTCCATAAGGGAGGCAAGCTTACTCTGCATATCCTGCAGGACAACCCATTTAGGATGAACGGGAGTGGGTACGGGTCAAGACGATGGTAACGTCTGTGACGGCAAAACATTGCCTAAACTAAGACTCTCGGAGCCCGTGTTACGCTTTTGTTTAGGCGGCGAGCAGTCTTCCGATGACTGCACAGGGTCAGAGCTGTCCCAATGGCTACAGCCAGGACGCTGGACCTGTCCTGAAGGGACTGACTTCCGCTTTAAGGGTCTAGAAACCTTGTTCCACGGTTTCTTACGCGAGAAGCCTTCGGATGACGAGGAGAAAACCGCCTCGCTCGTCTTATGGTAGGGGCGGTCTTGACGAGACACGCCCGAAACCATAGAGGGAACGTCTGTTCGTTGGTTAAAGCCTCTCGTCCCCATAAGTCCTACGACATTACTTCTCCCTGGTGCATGGGAGCTTGCAAGAGGTCTCGGACTAGGCGAACGACAAGCACGAACAGACGAACCCTCGGTCGCAACACTGATAACACTTTGCGCACTAATCACTTTATCCCCACGATTTTCTAATGTGGCACTCTGACACTTTAACACTTTTACATCCGCCATGAGTTGATTACGGTCCGTAGCCAAAGATTCAACTCTCTCGCCCAACGCTTGAATGGCACGTAACATATCCCGCATTGATGGTTCATGAGTGCTAGTAGAAGGTTCAGGCACAACTACTACTGGGGAAGGATTAGGTTCAGGGGCATGGGAGGAGGAAAATTCTAATGATCTAGAGGAACTTCTCCTCACCCTATCTCTCTCTAGCTTACGAGAATACTTATCAAACTCTAGCCAGTCGAATTCCGAAAGTACCACGCACTCATCACACCGATCTCCCAATTGACAGGTTTTACCCCGGCAATTAGAACACACGGTATGTGGGTCGAGAGAGGCCTTTGGAAGACGTTTGTTACAATCCCTAGCATTACATTTACGAAATTTAGGAATTGGAGAAGGGTCAGCCATTTTGAAAAGTCAAAGAAAATCCAAAAACAATCCAAAGTCATCAACAATAAAATCTATCCAAAAAAGAGTTCAAGAGTTTTAATTGAAGATAAAAACACCTGCACTGCGAAAGCTCAAAACCAAAAAGAAGTACTTCACCAAGAATGACGAAAAACTCCAGGTCAACAGCGAGTAATGGAATCAACTTGTCGACAAGACCGACAGAGAAGAACTGGAGCTGTTTACATGTATATGCGGTATCTGGCCGATAGTTGGCGCTGGTGGGCACACCCGCAACCTTCATGGCGATCGCTCGCGAGTTTTTGTGTTTTTCTGTCGAGCCGTCCGAGACGTCAGCTATTATATATTCACCGGCTAAGTTTAATATTTAAAAATATTAAGTATAAGAAAAGGTAAGTTAAAAGACAAAACAATAATGGCCGTCAAGTGAGGATAGGAGCGGAGACTTCCGATCGCTATCCGAGCCAAAAGTAAAGTGGAGTATTCTCCGGTGTGTGTGAGGAGGAGGGGTAGCTAGCTACCCCTCCCTACCCCCCCCCCCCCCCCGCTAACTAGCGGCGGGGTAGGAAACCCTCGTTAAAACTTTTATGGCTCGTCGTTCAGCTACGCCGAAGTAATTACCCCATGTAAATAGTGTGGTTTGTATTTAAGTTACGGAACAAAAAATTTTTTCTGTGTAATGTAGACTGAATCTGACTTATGACAGATAGCTTTCAATGAAAACATCAGTCAGTTAGTGAAAATGAGAAATTTTTGGAAAAGAAAACTGAAGCTATTTAGTAATATTTACTTAAGAATAATTAATGTTTTCAAATTAATAAATCAGACTTGACCACTCTAGCTAGGGGATCCAGCACAGTGAACATAAAAGTTGTCTTTTTATCCAGTGATGTGGCAAACATGTCTACTGTACATTTGGGCAAACCCACCATTTCCAATTTTTTTGACAAATCAAGGGATATAGAGACCATTCATTTGGTAAAACCGATTCTTCTTGCTAAACTGGTCTGCAAATACATTTGATCTACCCGGAATGAAATACGGAAGTAAACTGATTCCTATCAGGCTCGTCCATAATAACCACATAGATGTGGGAAAGGATGCAGACAAAGAAGAAGAAGGCTCGTCCATAACAACAGTTTATATCCCCTTGGTTCCTGACGTGGGTTAATACCGCTGTATTGTCCGAAAACACCGACACTGTTATCCCTATTACAAATGGTTCCTGATCTAAAAGTCTTGAATATTGCAAGTAACTCTAGGCAATTGATGCGTAGCTTTGTTTCTTATGAAGTCCATATCCTTGAGAGATGCAAATGGTCCAGATTGCTCCCCATCCTTCTGATAAGGCATCTGGTCCAAAGAGACTCCCTGTGACAGGTGACCACGATCGTCCAACCAATTCAATAGAAGAAGCTCATTTACAATAAGAGGATTGAATATAGAATCTAATTTGGTCTGTTTGTTCTAATGTGACTCGAGATGAAATTGAAAAGCCTTTATTTTTCTGAATTTGAGACAACGTAACATAACGAAGTTGGAGAAGTGTGTAAACTGTCTGGGGAGTAGGCCCTTTATCCAATTTGGTAGAAGATACTTCAAAAAATACCTTATTCATTTTATTGGGGTACATCTCGGCCATTGTTACGCAAAGATTGAAAAGGAGATATTTCCTCTTTCATCATGTGTTTTTAAATAGGTTCCCTAGTTTCCAACTTGGCTTTCATAAAGGCCTTGGAACATGGGATGCCCTTCTTACAATCTCCAATGATGTAGAGAAATCCCTTGATGGTGGACGGGAACTTTGTATAATTGGCCTTGATTTTAGTGCTGCCTTTGACGGTGTTAATCATGAGGACCTTGCTTTCAAACTCAAACAGGTGGGAGTGGGTTGGTCTTTTCTTAGCATCATTTTTTTATTTTTAGGTAATATATTGCAAAGAGTTGTTGTTGATGGGTACCATATTGAGTATAGGAATGTAATATCTGATGTTCCTCAGGGTAGTTGATTTTGTCCCACTACTTTTCATACTACTGTATATATACAACATGTGGTTTGGTCTAGAAAACAAGCTTGTTGCATATGCAGATGATACCACTCTCTTTGCATCAATTCTATCTCCTGAATGTAGATGGGGGGTCGCTAAATCCTTTAATAAAGATCTAGTTAATATTAGTGCATGGTGCAAATTATGGGGTATGAAGCTGAATCCTTACAAAACTCAAAGTATGATAATGTTTCTTTAACTCTGTATGACTTTCAAAATTTCAGATGTAGATGTAATTCTCGACTGAAAATTTACTTTTGAGAAACATTAGGTCTGTCTCTTCTTCAACTGCACAAAAAAGTTGGCTTGTTGAGAAAGTTTTGTAAGATTTTCAATTATCAATCTATTCTAAAGACGTGTTTTAATTCTTTCATTCTACCTTGTTTTGAGTACTGTATTGTTCTCCTGTCTAGTCTTTACCTGCTGATTTTCATCTTAAATTGTTGGACAGGTATTACCTTAATTGCGACCTTGCACTGCCAAAGCAAAGCACTCATGTGTTGCTGAAGTAAAGCGATTATAAACTGCAGAAGCAGAGGAAGCACACGCTACCAAGGTAGCGTTTGCATGTCACTCTTTATGCAAATGCTCAGGTTCTCGTAAACCATTGACGGTGAGAGAAGCTCGTCCTCGCACCTCAACAGGTGGATGAGTATGCGACATTGCATAAGACCTTCTCGCTGGACTTGAGTCTATTCAGTCATAAAGGTTTACTTGGCCACAAGTTATGGTTTCCGAATAGCCTAATTCGCATAAACCCTCGTCAGCGACAGAAGCTTGTCCTCGCACCTCTACAGCTGGATGGGTACGCAACATTGCATAAGACTTTCTTGGGTCTACTTGTTCACGAGCCTGGGCTATGTGTGACGAAGCATGCGCACTTGCCAATACTCTAGCGGGAGCTTGACGAGTAGTCTTAAGCACTTCAACCTTAAGAGTTGCTAAAGATATATGCGATACTGTGTGCGTAAACACGCCAGGAATGATGGGTTCTTTCCCTGGGGGTGAGAGGAACCCTTAGTGCGGAACCCAAAGATTACGGCTTGACAAAACTGGATGGGTTTGTTGCGTCCTGCAGATACTGAGTACAGCCTTCATACCAACTCATCGTGTTGTTCTGAAGAGCCACGCTCCAATGGGGTGGAAAGAGGCATGGAGGAATCTTGCACTCATTTCCAAGCACCATGCGAAGGCGACCACTCCGGGGAAGATCTAACTCGCGAACAAGAAAAGCGTACGCCCTAAGCGGGGCACCTTGATGCCCCAAACTCCGCAAACCCTCCATTCCCTGAACGTAATCAGGTTGTGGGAATGCATCGAAATCCGCAAGCTAAGGAGCAAGACCGAGGTCAAGGTCTGGGTTGGCCCCATTTGCCCTTCCAGACTGAGTTCTCTGGGGAGTATTAGTCTGTACCTGCTCTTTAGATGTGCCGAAGGTGACCGAGCAGGTGAGAAGAAAGATCCAGGTAAGGGAACTAGAGACTCTGCCATTGTAATACCTTCAGAGTCTCTGGGAGGATGACCAAGGTTAACCCCGGAGGAAGCAGGAGCGCTTCCTCTGTGGCCCTAACTGGATCAGCTTTAACAGGCCTTCTTTAGAAGGGGACCAAAAATCCCTAAAGAAGGCTAGAGTTGACGCACACTGTCAATGGACAGAAACTCCCCTTCGATGGAGGGCAGTGCATCTTCGCAAGATGAAGCGGCAAAGTCCTCTAGGCCCAAGGATTGTCCGGGGATCAGACGACCATCACTTTTACTCAGACATTCTAGTGGGGAGACCGAACAAGCAGTCAACGTGGAGGGATAGAGATGATGAAGAAGGAAGCTGGAGTTTCTTCCCCTTCGAGGAAGACCCTGAAGAAGAAGAATCCCTTCTGGACTTCTTGTGCCATCGGCCAAATCTCACCCACTGGGAAGATGGCCACTCCCAACACTCTTCAAAAACTGACTCCTACTTACATGTGTGTCCTCTAAAAGCAAGACACAAGGAGTGAGGGTCGGTATCTACCCAGGACAAGTCTACAAAATGATAAAAAAATCCAATTACAGCTGAAAAGAAAAAGAAAAAACAAAGCAAAATAGTCAGTTACTATTTACGGTCGAGAGAGACTATGTATACCCTTAACCGAGCCAAAAGCAAAAGTGACGATATAGCACAGTTGTGTGTGTGAGCGGTGTAGCCAGTTCTATCCCCTAACCACCAAGTGCTAACTAGCGGTGGGTAGTTACTTCGTTTAAAGTCTTATGGCTATTTTCCAGCTTTGCCAAAAGTATATTCCCTATAAAGAGCGAAATCATTTATATAGTGTCGGAACAAGGGCAAATTTTAAAAATTTTACGATTAAGTGCCAATTAAACCGGGCTGCTGGAGAAGAAGATACTGTACATAAACATCAGGGAGGTTCATAGAAATAAATTATACAGAATAGTTACTTGGTAAATAATCCTTTACAGTAAATATGGTCCACTACCATCAGCATTCCCCTTATTACTTTCATGTTTGAATATATCATTTAGCATCACGATCCAATCAAAATTACCAGTACATACTTTCTTCTCTCTATTACAGTATTACCCTCCTTTCAACTTGATTTGCATTTGTATAAAAAGTAACATTTGGTTAACATTAAAAACAAAATGCTTAAAACTGAAGTATGGTTATACTCACATACAACACCGTAGGTTCCTTCACCAATCCGATTTAATTTTTCAAACTCCCCAACAAAACGACAAGTGCCAAACTGATAAAAGAAAGCAAAAGAAGATATAAAAGACAACTGTTTAAATCTACATAATTTCTTGTGATTATTTACAATTATTTACCAGTGTTATAACTCACAATTAGACATTATAGAGTGAAATGGTACCAAAGTATTTATGGACAGGATCAAGAATTTCTTTTGTATTACAGGTGAGACTCATCACTCTACCCATCATACCTCTACAAATGCTGTATATGTGAAATAAATGTAATTTTGAATTTATAATAGTTTTCTAATACTCCCATGTTTAATCAACATCTGAAAATAGATCTTGCTGCAGCAACTTGCTTCTAATTTCATTTACTGTGTAATCTATTTATACAACTATAATACACTCACTAAGCCCGGAATAATAGAAGATATAATTATATATCAGGGAATTAATCAATGTTCATATTAATTAATGACAGAACTGTCTGTGATTTCATTACTTTATTGAACTGGTGGATGTACATAGCATAGTAACATTAATAATCCTCTATGCCTGTCATCAACTAGATATCAAAATGCCATGTTTGTTTTTGGTCCATATCTTGTATTCAAAACGAGTGATCTGTCGGCTCAAACACTCGGGACTCATATGATATCCTTCCTGCAAACACAGAGGGTAGTAACTTGTCTCACCACCAGGTAACACCACTTTTGATTTTTTTCAGGTGTAGGAAAGACCTGTTCCTGCCCTGATCATTGATAGTGGGATAGGTGGGAGGGCATCCCATGTTGATTGTGCAGGTGAGTACTATCTAAAAACTACTGTAATTTGTCTAATACTCAACTGCACAATCAACCTTTGCTGATTCGCCACATTTAGCAGGATGGGGGGCAATGATCAATAATGAATGTTGCTAAGAGGGCTGCATGAAACGTGGCTTACCTTCTTTGACTTCTGACGATAATGTGTGTCGCAGGATAATCATCAGTTCGTTAGTCATTTGTCATGTCAGGGATGAATCCATAGGGAGTTACTGTCCAGGCATCATCTGTGGTAAATCTGTTGATGAAGCTACAGGTGTAGTGGTCCTCTCCCAACTGTCTGGTCATGCTTCAGACACTTATGACATTCTGGGAGAGATCTTGTACTAAAAAATCTAGTCTGCCCTAAAGTGTTATTTTCATTAAAGGGATTTGATTGGTGGTACATGGCGCTCAGCATTCAACAACTGCACAGTCTCCGCCGTTCAAGGTGTCACTTCCATTGAGAGGATTTGAATGTTGGTGCATGTTGAGGGTATCATGTCATTCTGTCTCACTAACCAACTTCAGCATAGAGAAGAGGAAACAGTGTTCACAGTGGTAAAGCAACGACTCTGCCCACAAGCACAACGGGCTCAAAAAAACGATTTTATTATATAAAATTGCTATAGGATGGAAGGCAGTGACATCTTGGTCCAAAACCGTACAGAAGTGGCCATACCCCTAACACTGTGGCCTTCTGATGCTCCCCTTGAGATGATAAGGTGTGCGATATCCCCCAACAACTTCCCAATGACCTGTCTATGAAGGAAGGCCATCGTATTCTTGGACAAGGTCTTGTTTGGGGGTTTAGGTGAGACGAAAAGTGAGTTAGGATATGACTGGATCGTCTCCGTCCTGTCCAGGTAGTAACCAAGATCGCTTACTGAGCTAAGAAGTCTTTTCCTCGTCTCTACACACTGTCTCTATGAGAAAGACATCAGAATGAATTCCCGAGGTATAGGACTGTTGGATGACTCTGTCTTTGCTCGGAGGTCTGCCAATCCTGCTGAAAGTGCCTGCAATTTTCCAACCCTCTTTGCAGTTTCTAAGGCCATTAAGGAAATCGTCTTCATGGATATGCATCTTAGAGCTGCTGTTGTTAGTGGTTTGTAGAGTTCTCTAGTTTAAGCATTAAGAAATACATCTAAGGCGCATGAGAGGGCTGAAATTACCATTCTAGGGACTTGTATCTTAAAAGATCTAATAAGATCTGTGATGATTGGGTCCTTGAACACCTCCCTGAAGGTAAATTTGAAGACTGAAGATAACATAGCTCTGTATACTCTGTTGGCTGAGTAGGGGCTTCTCCTTACAAAGAACATGAGTAGGAAATCTGCGATCTTGGCAACAGTTGAGTCTGAGATCTAGTGTTTGGAGTCTTTGCACCACTTCCTGAATATCTTCTACTGATACTGGTAGTTTAAACAAGTGGAAGATATTCGAATGAGGGTAAGTTGTTGGGCCACCTGTCTGGAGACTCCCCAAACCCTGACAAGTCTGTGGATAGTCTCCATGCAGTCAGATGAAGAGTTTGTGGTATGATGGAAAAAGTGTTTATGAGGTTTGAGGAGGTCCAATCTGACAGGCAACTTCCTTGGAATGTCTACTGACAGCTCAAAGACATCCACAAGCCAGTATTTCTGTGGCCAGAAGGGTGTGACCAGTGTAAGACTACAGTACATCCTGTGGATTAGCTCAGTTTGTGCAGTACTGTATATGCCTTATCAGAGAAAATGGAAGGAGAGAACACCCTTGAAAATGCTGACAGTCTTCAAGCATAACATCTGTTTCCACTGAAACCCAGGTCAATGTGGGGACTGATTTATCACTGTTGCAAGCCACAAATGAACTATGTCGTCCACAACTCTATTCCAAGTTCAACTCGCAGCATCTGCTGTCACATTTGCCTTGTCCAAGATAAACTGTGGCATGAAAGTCATGTTCTCCCCCTCTGCCTAGGCTACAATCTCTTGTGCGAGGTCATCCAATGTTTATGACCTTGTCACTCCTTCCTTCATTGGATAAGAAATAGCTGTTGAGTGGTCAACAAACACTGGAAAGACTCTTGATGAGGAAATAGGTTGAAGTGAGAGAGGGCCAGTTGGATTACCCAGAGCTCCCTCAAGCTGATGGATTCCCAAGTTGTCCACATTCCCGGCACAAACTGGTCCCATATCAAAGCTCTCCGACTGAGAATCAAAAGCATCTGAAAACAACATGATGTCTAGGAGAGGGGTCACCATGGAAGACATTGGTTCAGGTTCACTGTATTGGACTACTGTACCAGATGAGGTTCTGTCTGATTGTCTCTGACCTATGAACTTGAAAAGACTAATCCTCTAGATGGAGCTTGTGTTGCAGGGTTTGAAGTCTCCTCCTTCCTCCGGGAACCAACAGAATTAGAGGTAATAGGATGCCAATGAGTCTCATCCAAAGCATAGCAGGAGGTGGTTTTGTTGCTAAAATGTGTGTGATACATTTCTGCAGTGTCTGGTTACAATCTTGTGTCAGAAAAGCCTTCAAAATCGAAGAGTTGATCTTCATCCCCATATAGATTGAAACTTGACTGGGGCCTTGGACCAACTTCTTTATGTTGATCTGAATGCCCAGTCTGTTGTAAAATCTCATAGCTATACCAATAGTGTGATTGACTTCCTGTTCTCAGCTCAACAGGAAAAGCCAGTGGTCCAAGTACCTCATCCTCCTTATGCACCTCTTGTGAAGGGTTGCTACCACAGGTTCCATGAGATGAGTGAAGACCTGTGGTACTGTCATTGGGCCGAAGCAGAGCTTTTAACTACCCTACCACCTCTTCCCAGCAAAACACAAGATGTCAAGACTGAGGATAGATGGGAATTTGGTGGTATCCATCTTTCAGATAGAGTGATTAGAACCAGTCACTCTCCAGTCACCTTGTCTGACTGCCATAAGGATAGATCTTGTAGGTTACATTTTGAAATGAGTCTTCATTACAAAATGGTCTAGATGAGATATGACTTTTTAACAACAAACACAAGGCTGTAGAAACCAAAGAATTGAAGCAAAGCTGAATCAGTAGCTAATTTTTTTCTCAAATCTTCCAACTCTGCCAGAAGAGCTCCTCCCTTCTCCGACAACTCGTAATATAAGCTGAATGCTACTGTACTGCTGGATAGAGGTGGAGGTTGACTGAGAGGAGTCCTGTACCCCTTCCTCAGGTCTTTAATGACACTAGGTTCACCATCCAGTTCCTCCCAGGCCTATCAGTCATACACGAGGGCTATAGTTCAACAGACAATAACCCATATCAACCAACTTTGATTTCTTCTGACCCCTACTTCTCGATGTCGAGTTGGTAGAGGTTCAGATCATATGAGTCATAAAAGAGTGTGAAGATGAGGTTCTTAGGCTTTAGTAGCCTGTCCTCTGCTTCTTATGTGTTAAAGGATGGTAGGAGGTGTGTCTCTTCTCACCTTCAATCAAAAATTGTCTGGGTGCTAGTTTGGTTTGGTAGGCCTTTGTGCTTGGGTCATTGTCCTTACAAGCAAGGACCGAAGCTTGTCCTCCTATGTTTCTTTAGCTCCAAGGTGGCTCTTCTCCAGAACGAGAGGTTTGCATTTGTGTAGGAACAAAGAGTAGTTAATGACACATGGTGAGCTCGGGCAAGTAGGGGGACCTGTCCACTATCCTGTCAAAGATAAAATTAATGACAGATGGTGAACTCAGACAAGTAGGGGGCCCTGCCCACTCTCCCGTCAAAGATAATATTGAAGTCTTTGACAGGAAAGTGGGTGGGGTTACTTGCCCGTGCTCCATTTTAAATGACCTCATTAATAATTTCAACAGCTGTTCCAGCTTCACTGAAGATATTCCCTATTTTAAATCTTGAAAGGTTTCTTTACATGAAGGAACAAACAGATTTGTAGGCAAGAACTTTATGACAATTACATGTTAAGAAAAACATACTGAAATTAAAGAGACCCATACAAGTCAAGTGGCTCAATGGGACACTGAAGACGTATAACAATAGTGGCTTCCTTGAGAACCAAAGTTTGGTCATACAATAATTTGAGGCAAAACTAAATAATCTAGAGTACATCATATAAAAATTTTATTTTCATTAGTAAAATAAATTTTTGAATATACTTACCCGATAATCATGTAGCTGTCAACTCTGTTGCCGACAGAAATCTACGGTCGGGATACGCCAGCGATCGCTATACAGGTGGGGGTGAACACAACAGCGCCATCTGTGGTCAGGTACTCCAGTACTTCTTGTCAACACCACCTCAATTTTTTCCTCGGTCCACTGGTTCTCTATGGGGAGGAAGGGTGGGTCAATTAAATCATGATTATCGGGTAAGTATATTCAAAAATTTATTTTACTAATGAAAATAACATTTTTCAATATTAATCTTACCCGATAATCATGTAGCTGATTCACACCCAGGGTGGTGGGTGGAGACCAGCATACATGTTAACAAAGAAGCTAAGTATCCCGTATTTTATTTTATTAGTTATTCAAAAATAACATAAAATAAATAAGTACCTGGTAAGGAAGACGACTTGAACCATTACTCTGCCTTTATTAAGTACGTCTTCCTTACTGAGCGTAGCGGTCCTCTTAGGATGCTGAACGACTCTTAGGTGCTGAAGTATAAAGGGCTGCAACCCATACTAAAGGACCTCATCACAACCTTTAACCTCGGCGCTTCTCAAGAAAGAATTGACCACCCGCCAAATCAACAAGGATGTGGAAGGCTTCTTAGCCAACCGTACAACCCATAAAAAGTATTCAAGAGAAAGGTTAAAAAGGTTATGGGATTATGGGAATGTAGTGGCTGAGCCCCCGCCTACTACTGCATTCGTTGCTACGAATGGTCCCAGGGTGTAGCAGTTCTCGTAAAGAGACTGGACATCTTTGAGATAGAATGATGCGAACACTGACTTGCTTCTCCAATAGGTTGCATCCATAACACTCTGCAGAGAACGGTTCTGTTTGAAGGCCACTGAAGTAGCCACAGCTCTCACTTCATGTGTCCTTACCTTCAGCAAAGCAAGGTCTTCTTCCTTCAGATGAGAATGTGCTTCCCTAATCAGGAGCCTGAATAGGTAAGAAACTGAGTTCTTAGACCTTGGAAGAGAAGGCTTCTTGATAGCACACCATAAGGCTTCTGATTGTCCTCGTAAAGGTTATGACCTTTTTAGATAGTACCTAAGAGCTCTAACTGGGCAAAGTACTCTCTCCAGTTCGTCCCCCACCAAGTTGGACAGGCTTGGGATCTCGAACGACTTAGGCCAAGGACGTGAAGGAAGCTCGTTTTAGCAAAAAACCGAGCTGCAAGGAACATGTAGCCGTTTCAGATGTGAAAACTATGTTCCTGCTGAAGGCGTGGATCTCACTTACTCTTTTAGCTGTTGTCAAGCACACGAGGAAAAGAGTTTTTAAATGTGAGGTCCTTAAAAGAGGCTGATTGGAGAGGTTCAAATCTTGATGACATAAGGAACCTTAGGACCACGTCTAGATTCCAGCCTGGAGTGGACAACCGACGTTCCTTTGAGGTCTCAAAAGACCTAAGGAGGTCCTGTAGATCTTTGTTGGTGGAAAGATCCAAGCCTCTGTGGCGGAAAACCGCTGCCAACATACTTCTGTAACCCTTAATCGTAGGAGCTGAAAGGGATCTTACGTTCCTTAGATGTAACAGGAAGTCAGCAATCTGGGTTACAGTGGTACTGGTTGAGGAAACTGCATTGGCCTTGTACCAGCTTCGGAAGACTTCCCCTTTAGACTGAAGACTCTGAGAGTGGATGTCCTCCTTGCTCTGGCAATCGCTCTGGCTGCCTCCTTCGAAAAGCCCCTAGCTCTTGAGAGTCTTTCGAAAGTCTGAAGGCAGTCAGACGAAGAGCGTGGAGGTTTGGGTGTACCTTCTTTACGTGAGGTAGACGTAGAAGGTCCACTCCTAGAGGAAGAGTCCTGGGAATGTCGACCAGCCATTGCAGTACCTCTATGAACCATTCTCTCGCGGGCCAGAGCGGAGCCAACCAACGTCAGCCGTGTCCCTTTGCGAGAGGCGAACTTCTGAAGTAGCCTGTTGACAATCTTGAACGGCGGGAATGCATACAGGTCGAGATGGGACCAATCCAGCAGAAAAGCATCCACGTGAACTGCTGCTGGGTCTGGAATCGGAGAACAATACAACGGGAGCCTCTAGGTTATCGAGGTAGCGAACAGATCTATGGTTGGCTGACCCCACAGGGCCCAAAGTCTGCTGCAAACATTCTTGTGAAGGGTCCACTCTGTGGGGATGACCTGACCCTTCCGGCTAAGGCGATCTGCCATGACATTCATATCGCCCTGAATGAACCTCGTTACCAGTGTGAGCTTTCGATCTTTTGACCAGATGAGGAGGTCCCTTGCGATCTAGAACAACTTCCACGAATGAGTCCCTCCCTGCTTGGAGATGTAAGCCAAGGCTGTGGTGTTGTCAGAGTCCACCTCCACCACCTTGTTAAGCTGGAGGGACTTGAAGTTTATCAAGGCCAGATGAACCGCCAACAGCTCCTTGCAATAGATGTGAAGTGTCCTTAGCTCCTGATTCCATGTTCCCGAGCATTCCTGTCCGTCCAAAGTCGCACCCCTGCCCGTGTCTGATGCGTCAGAGAAGAGACGGCGGTCGGGTTTCTGAACAGCCAAAGGTAGACTTCCTTGAGAAGAAAGCTGTTCTTTCACCACGTGAGAGTAGACCTCCTCTCTTCGGAAACAGGAACTGAGACCGTCTCTAGCGTCATGTCCTTTATCCAGTGAGCCGCTAGATGATACTGAAGGGGGCGGAGGTGGCGTCTCCCTAACTCGATGAACAGGGCCAGCGATGAAAGTGTCCCTGTTAGACTCATCCACTACCTGACTGAGCATCGGTTCCTTCTCAGCATGCTCTGGATGCATTCTAGGGCTTAGTAGATCCATGGGGCCGACGGAAAAGCCCGGAAAGCTCGACTCTGAAGATCCATACCCAGGTAGACAATGGTCTGGGATGGGACGAGCTGGGACTCCTCAAAATTGACCAGGAGGCCCAGTTCCTTGGTCAGATCCATAGTCCATCTGAGAATCTCCAGACAGCGACGACTTGTGGGAGCTCTTAAAAGCTAGTCGTCTGACGGAGCCGGACACAAGATCATGGTACTGCTGCACAGTCTGTGAACTGTCAACCATGGGGAAGCGAGGAAGTACAGCGACAACCCGAAGCTGTCTAGACTGTCTGGGTCGTACAGACAACTCCTTATCGGGTTGCTGAGGTTGCCGCACTGCGTCACAACAAGTCACTTCTGCTGGTTGTTGAACGTCTTCCCAGTGACACACTGACTCCGTAAACAAAAAATCCTCTAACAAGGACTAAGCTTGGACTGCATGTCTTGCAACAAAGCTCAAGGTCTATGGGAGCAGGTGTGGTAACAGACGGGGTTAGCGACTGAAGTGGAACCATTACCCTCCCTGGAAGCATGTTATGCTTAAATAAAAGTCCATAGGAGGCTAAGCAGCTAAAGGCTCCTCTCCAAATGACAGAGTCCTCAAGGGAATATCAGAAGGAGGGAGAATAGCACTTTCTCATCTACAGGAACCATATCCGAGAAAAGCTAAGTTCTCTCAGTGAGGGTTTCACTGGTGCAAAAGCAGCAGACTAGAAGGCAACGTTATGAAACTGCTTGACAGTCTAGTGAGTTGGCAACAACCAAAGATGTGTGACTGAGGAGCATGCGATAAGGTATGCAGAGCATGCTGTATGCAGAGCATGCTGTATGTAGAGCATGCTGTAAGGTAAGCAGAGCATGTTGCATGGCGTGCGGCTTATGCTGCATGGGATGAGGCTCATGCTGCATGGGATGAGGCTCATGCTGCATGGTATGAGGCTCATGCTGCATGGGATGAGGCTCATGCTGCAAGGGATGAGGCTCATGCCGCATGCGTTGAGGAGGATGCCGCATAGTATGAGGCTCCTGCCTCATGGGTTGAGGCGGTTGCCGCATAGCATGAGGCTCCTGCCTCATGGTTTGAGGAGGATGCCGCATAGCATGAGGCTCCTCATAGCATGAGACTCCTGCCTCATGGGTTGAGGAGGATGCCGCATAGCATGAGGCTCCTGCCTCATGGGTTGAGGAGGATGCCGCATAGCATGAGGCTCCTGCCTCATGGGTAGAGGAGGTTGCCGCATAGCATGAGGCTCCTGCCTCATGGGTTGAGGAGGATGCCGCATAGCATGAGGCTCCTCATAGCATGAGGTCCCTGCCTCATGGGTTGAGGAGGATGCCGCATAGCATGAGGCTCCTCATAGCATGAGGCTCCTGCCTCATGGGTTGAGGAGGATGCCGCATAGCATGAGGCTCCTGCCTCATGGTTTGAGGAGGATGCCGCATAGCATGAGGCTCCTCATAGCATGAGGCTCCTGCCTCATGGTTAGAGGAGGTTGCCGCATAGCATGAGTTTCCTGCCTCAAGAGTTGCGTCTGCCTCAAGGGTTGAGGAGGTAGCTGCGCAGAGAGAGGCTCTTGCCTCAAGAGTTGAGGCGGTTGCCGCATAGCATGAGGCTGCTGCCTCAAGGATGGTGGAGGTTGCCGCAACGCATGAGGCTGCTGCCTCAAGGATGGAGGAGGTTGCCGCAATGCATGAGGCTCCTGCCTCATGGTTAGAGGAGGTTTCTGCAAAGCATGAGGCTCCTGCCTCAAGGGTTGAGGAGGTTGCCGCATAGCAAGAGGCTCCTGCCTCAAGGAAAGTGGAGGTTGCTGCATAGCGCTGGTACCTGGCAACTCCCAATGCGGCAGCTCACGCATGGAGGCAGGAGGAGCCTCAACATCATACGTCTGGCAGGGTGGACTGCGCAGAGGTGGAGGAGCGCTCGCAGGAGGAGGTGTGCTAACCTTCTCTGCCTGAAACTCCTGCATCAACACCACAAGCTGAGACTGCATTGTCTGCAGCATAGACCACTAGAGTCTAAGAAAGACAACAACAAACGGAGCTACTGTCCGTTGAGACTGAGGGTCTAAAACAGCTGGTGCGGCAACAGACGGAGTTACTGCCTGTTGCGGTACCACCTTGCCTCTCTGGGAGGTGTGCAGTTGTCGTACTGCAGCAAGTCCGAACTGACCCAGTGCTAATGGCTCCACCTAGGAGTTGGACTTGCGCGGAAGGGACCGACTTGCACTTAAAAGCTGCAAGATTTGGTCCATGGTTTCTGCGAGAAACCTCTTCCGCAGACGAGGAATAAATGGGCTCTCTCGTCTTTGTGTGGGTGGGGTGATCACGTCGGCTACGTGAGTTGGTTACACCCGAAACCACGGAGGGAAACGTCTGTTCGTCGATCAAGGCCTGATGAACCCATAAGTCCTTCGACGTTACTTCTCCCCTGGGCTTGGGAGCTTGTAAGAGGTCCCAGACTAGGCGAACAACTGGCACGAACAGACGAACCCTCGAACGCAACACTGTAACACTTTGCGCTTATCACTTTATCACTTTTGATTTTCTGTTTGCACTTATTTCACTGAACTCGAAACTTTAAGTGGTTTGTACCTGAAACACGCAATTCTATCCTTCATTAAAAGTTAGTAATTGCGAAAACAGTATTACAATGTAACAGAAAAACATAATGAAAGATAAATAATTCAGTGGCTGGAAAAGAGACTAAACACTAGATCAAATAAACTACGTTTAAAATCTCTCACCGCATAAAGCCTGGGAACAAGAATAAAACTCTAGAAACGTTTACCTTCTTCCCCTAAAGAGACTAGGGAGAAGAGCAAAAACGATAACAACGTTACCCGCTTGAACGAAACGTTTATCCTCCTCTCTCTCCCTCCGTCTCTATCTCTCTCTCTCTCTCTCTTGACTTAGAACCTGAGAGATGAGCCCAATTATATATATCGTTAAAACATATTATTGTTAAAGGAAAAAAACTGAAAGATTTCCCAAATAAAAAGTTCCTTTATTAGAATTAAAACCATTTAAGCTAAGAAAGAATGAACAAAACGCCAGAATCGGTTTACTCTCACTGCAACGTGACACCGTGAATACTCTCTCTCTATCGTAACGATAGAGCGCAAGTTGAACGTTCTGAACGTCAACAACTGCAGAGACAAAACAAAACGTTAGTTCAACTTTGAAAACAGTACGAGACTATCAAAGAAATTCTTTCAAAAACATTAAAATAGCATAATATGTTAACAGGTAAAAACGAAATGACGGGCTCAATGTTAATTAACTTCGGTTCCAAGAAAAGACCACCCACTATCAGGAAAGGTCGAATATAAACAAATATAAAAATTAATTTTAATAAGTTTATAATAAAAGGAAGTTAATCGAAGAGGCCCATAAAAGGCGGAGAGATATAAAATAAATCTATAACTTTTGTTAAGCAAAATTAAGAAAGAGAGTCTATACTCTCTTCGACACCAACACTTCCGTCTAAGGGAAGGGTCGGCCATTAAAAGTGAAAGAGAGTTCATACTCTCTTCGTCACCAAAATTAAATCAAAAATTAAATCAAATTAATTCCAAAAACTTGCTAAGCTAATGATAAAGCTTCCTGAATAGCAAAGGCTAAACTCTAGAGCAAATACATCACCAAATCGTGAGCAATAACTCCAGAATCAACAGCGTATCCATGTAGGTCTAGCCGGAGGCACGACAGAGGAAAAATTGAGGTGGTGTTGACAAGAAGTACTGGAGTACCTGACCACAGATGGCGCTGTTGTGTTCACCCCCACCTGTATAGCGATCGCTGGCGTATCCCGACCGTAGATTTCTGTCGGCAACAGAGTTGACAGCTACATGATTATCGGGTAAGATTAATATTGAAAATAATCATACTAAAAACTAATTACAATAAGACTGATAAATATAAAAAATATAAATTCTAGGTAATTAGTTTCATGCTTACCAAATGTTGTTCTTTAATTTCAATAGTTTCTCCCGTACGAAAAGAAATCAGGGTAGGTCTCTTGAGCTGCGATGTACTGCTACTTCTTTCAGCCATATTTCCCTGGAAAGTGGAATAGAAAGACAAGTGAGATTTTAAGACCAGAGGGAGGACTCTACCGTATAAAAAATAGATTTTTTTAAAAGTAATCTGCAAGGTCTATAGAATACCAGGTCAACCCACGCGGAGGTAAATTGGGGGTTAGCGGGGATTAGAGGGGTAAACGTTAAGTGGGGGTAAGTTTCGTGACGTCACAGAGCTCCATTGGCCGGCGAAAGAGTACCATTCAGTATTAGCTTGCTTTGCAAAAGTTCAGTTTTCGTCATTATCCCGTTGAAAATAACATTTCTATTTCAGAAAAAAATTAATATTATAAGCTATTTTGATGACTACATTTCGTTACAAAATACTTCCTGTGAGAAAGTTTTTAAGGAAAATGGTTTAAAAAGTCGCATATCAGAAAAGAACAAATATTATCCAAATCCTTTATGGAAATATTGTTTCACCAAATGTACAATTAAGCAATGTGCATGCATATTTAGATACATTTCTAAACTAATCATTTACTAATGACTCAAAACTAAATCTCAGAAATATCTATTAAAATAAAGTTGTACAAACACACAATAGAAATAAGTGATCATGATTATTACATTTTACAATCTTCTAACTTTCATAGTTATTTTCCTTGCAGAAGTTATTTCTTTTAGTTAATATTATTATTCTAAAAATATTTCGTCAACGAACAAAATAAGTGACTAAAAGTGGTAATCCCATTTTATTAGGAATATCTAATGCTATTTTTTACTACTCTGATAACTTTTATTTTTTTTTTTTTTCAATATTCTTTATCGGATCAGTAAATTCTTTTGATGCCTTCACCAATTCCTTATTTGCTGAGCTAATTATACCTGCCCACGAATCGTCCCCCTTTAATACAGATTTGTGCGTTAGGGAAACTTGAGGGCAATGGAACCGGCGAAACAGTCTAGACCTTTCTATTTTGCATCATCCATATGTCCAATTATCAACTTCCCCTATACTTTTTGTAACATCATTTCCTTCACCGTCGCATTCATCGGGCAGATAAAATATCATCGCATATAGCCTTAGATCACGTTGTAGCGATTTTTCATCTTTATCTTGAGAGAGAGAGAGAGAGAGAGAGAGAGAGAGAGAGAGAGAGAGAGAGAGAGAGAGAGAGAGAGAGAGAGAGAGAGAGAGAGAGAGAGAGAGAGAGAGAGAGAGAGAGAGAGAGAGAGAGAGAGAGAGAGAGAATTATTATCAAGAAAATAAAAGGTTCTAGCTGTTAAGTTATCTATATTGCAATTGAGATCTGTATTATATTTTGACCTTATAAGGTAACTGTCCTTTTCTAATAGATGATATTTAACACTATTTAACTGTATCTAACGCTGGGTGCTGATAGCAGACTTCCATTTATCACAAAAAGGTAAGGAAATGTTCAAGTCCATCTTGATTCATTCTATAAGTCAATAAAATGATTTATTAAATATAATTTTCTCCTTTTTAACAATATTGGCAAAGATTCACAAGAAACTGCCAATCCTATTTGGAATGAATAAAGACAATTATTTCCCATTAGCTTCAATTATTTTACTCGGTGTCGTGCAATTGATGAAATCATCCTTATTTTGTAAGATCAACCCGTATTAATTTCTGAACATCTTTGTATCGTACGGAACTCCAGAGATAAATTGACTTATTTCTTCCCAATGCTTATCTAAAAATAATCCTTTGCTACAGAAATATTTAAGCGATTTCGTAATTGTTTCTAATATCAATTGTACAGCTAATTTTACATTCATATGCTGAAAGCCACTGACATTTATATGTTTCTCCAAATTTATGTAATGTTTTCAGATCACTTTTACATTATAAGTTCCCTTAGCGAAGAGCAGTGGACAAAATCACCGTCACTTTGCTGAAAGCCATTATCAAAGAAATTGTTTCTTATTAGTCTCATGAGATGTGGAGCATCAGCAAAGACACAAACAACGCGATCGGTGATGCTGGATTTACAATCATCGAATTATGCACACTTATGCCTAAAGATTTCCATTAACTAACGTTGGTAGGACCTAGGTCGTTAAATATAAACATTACAGGAAAACTCGCTAGTTCTATCTTAATGATAGTATAATTTTTAGAGCACAAAGAGTATCTGAATCTTAGTCATAACTACATTTTTAGGCAATGCTGCCTTCATCAAATCATTAGGTGGAAACACGCTCAAAATTATTTGTGATTTGTCCTTAAATAATTTGATAACGGTCTTTAAAATTTATGGTTCGACATCCAACATATACTAACACAACTATTTAACGTAGAAATGGAAGAAAGATTGAAATATTGAACATCAGCTTCCTTGTAAGCAAACTGTAAAATAGTAAATACCGGAAAACAAAGGCTGGTAAATCAGACCACGGTGCGGTGTGACGTCATCAATAACCGCATGGCTAGCCTGCGCAGTAGAGAACACAGTTTGGGCCGCTGATGGGTAGACCTTGTATTCTATAGACCTTGGTAATCTGTATACTGTATCTTCTAAATTAACTATAGTATAAAAAACTGAGTCCTTTAATAAGTGTATATTTTCAGCATAGATGGAACTAGGCTGTTAAAATCTATAACAAGGCGTCGGTAGTTAACGACAGGTGAAGGTGAAGCCACGCCCTACACCAGCATACTGAGTAGCCACTTTGACACTAAACCTAGGACTTGAGGGGTAATTAAGTGGGGAAGTGTAACTTAAAGGACTCAGGTTTGTAAAATTGGGAAAAATATCAATCATCTTGAAAATCTGTGATTTGTTCCTACACGAATAAAAACCTCGTCTTTTAATATCTTCAGGAGGGAGGAAGTCCTATAACCAACTGGCTGGTTTACTTTTGTGGGGAATGTCAGCACACCTTGGCCCAGAATAGGAGCGAATGTTGTGACTCCTGTTAGCCTCCTAGTGACATGCAAATGAAGAGGAGGCAGGTGCTACGCTAAGTCACTACCATGGATTAGTAGACAGTTAAGGAAGAACCTTTATTTATGTGGAGGATATGCTGTCTAAATGTATGTTCATATGAGAACCTGGGTGCAAAATTTTTTCACTCAATCATGTGGCTCACCTGCATGTATCGTCCATCCAATAAATAACAAAGTGACTCCTACACCCCCAAGGAATGAGAAGTAAGAAGAGATAAAAGGACAGTCGATCTTGCTTCTCATTCTGGACTTCCGTGACAACTGTTATCTTAGATGAGAAGGTTCTTGTTCAGGGAAGGGGCTAGGTTTGTTACATGAACTGTTGAGCCACTACTACCAGGTCAAGGATAAAGATATCCCGGAATCTGTGGGTACTCCCAAAAGCAATGGGCAGTAAAGATCGTCTGTTACCAACAGAACATTCTTAGCAAGAAAAGCCTCGGACAAGCTCTTCCGGAGAGCTGGGATAGATCCGATATTCTGGTCTCATGTGATCAAATCCAAGGTGGTAAAATTGTGCCCTCGTGGATGTGCGTTTTAGATTGCTCCACAAACCCACAAAAAAAAACAGTTTTAGCATCTCTTTTCTTACTCTTTCCATACTGAAGGAATATTCGTAGTGTCCCCCACCTCAGAACAGGAAGATAAGTCATTCTGGCCTCCACTAGTCCCATTTATAAAGAAAAGATGAAGGAGTAGAGTCTTGGCTGACTGGATTTTAAGTACTGACCACAAACTCCTGAAACAAGGTGATGGAGAGCTTCTTCTATCCTTCAAAATGACACAAAAAAATGAATGGCATTTCCCTATTTGCTTCGCCTGGGCTATTACAGACTCGAGTGGGTCAACCTATTAAGAGACCTGAGATTTGTGAAATGCTCCATGAGGCCTGAGCTCTCTAGGAGGTCAAGACTATTCTGTTCCCACTCCTCATGAGTCCTGTCAATTCTCGTAAAGGATCCAGGCCTGAAACCAAGTAAAACATATTGGTAGGGGACTGAGCATTATCATTACAGCAAAAATTGAGAAGCTTTCCCAATAAAGTAACTGAGATAAACATCTAACCTGGGTACCATTTGGCATGTGACTGCTGGGAGCAATCAGGGCTCTGGATCTCGATGTCTTCTACAGACTGTTGAGAAATTGGTGAAGCAGGGAAAGGAGGGGCGGAAAGGCATAAGCGTCGAGGATTTCCGTAGATGTTGGAACGCGTCTTCGAACTTTGCCAACAATCTGGGACTGGCAGAATCCGGTAAGTTTCTTTTTAGGCTGCTTGGCAAGCAGGTCGAGCGGTGGTGAGAACTGAAGACTTTCTGCCACTAAATGATGTAAGGATGACAAAAGAAACCCTACACTAAGACTTTCAATTGAGCATGTTTTGCTCAAACAGTCCTTTTGCCTGAAAGCTCTTGCACAGCTCTATTGCTTCTTATACAGTACTTCCAAGAATGAACCTACTTGAGAAGGGTTTGTAACTTTGATCACAAATGAAAGTGTTGTCAATCATTATCGTTACCAAGTGCTCCATCAAACTTTGGAAAGCTTGCAAAGTAATAGTGCTGCACGCATTCCTGGTGGGTTGAAGAGCATATGTTTTTCCTGTAGATCACATTCCCTAGGAAGGAATAAACTCTGCCTCATCCCTTTTCTGCAACATTTGGGGGCAGAAGAATCTTAGAGGAGAGGAGTCTTCACAATAAAGTTCATCATGCAGTTACAGTACCAGGGTAGATCACCCTGTATTCCTGTTGCTATCCAACCCAAATGTACAGTAAGAGGAATACTGGTTGTTAAATAGGAGCGATTGCTGGAAAGACAGGCAAGTGGAATTAGCTTTCAGATCGTTGAAGGAAGTCGCCCTGTTAATCCGGAAGGCAGTTTAAGAACCATTGTGTTAACTATGTTACTATGACCATTTGATGGGAGGCCCGCATAGTTGTTATGCTAAAGCATTCCCAAATATTCCCCCGTTTGTCTAGTAGTCCTAAAGAAGTTTTTCCAATACATCTCAATTCACAGATCAACACAAGAGGAAAGAAATCTGCCTTGGCGCAGAAGTAATTCCTCTGTACGAGGGTAGAAAGCGGCAATCTCTCCGACCACTCAGCAGGCGAGTGCCGATTGGAAGAGTCTAGCGTGAACACTTGGGGAGTGGTAGCCAGTGTGAAGCACCAGGCTTTGAACTGGTAGCTACTTTTACAAAGGGGACAGTGGAGAAAGCCTCCTACAGGACAGAGAGAATAGATCAGAGGGTACATGATCTTCCCATGTACGGGGAGGGCCCAGTCGTCATTCTTATGACAGACTGTAGGCCGATAACCATGCAATTTTGAATGACATCTGGGGAACCAAGCAGGAAGACTGATGACCAGTTTCCAGTTCCCCATTGACTATCCTACTAATGAGAATAGGCTGTAGGAGTCCATAAACCTTCTCGGAAGCCCTCCAGTTTTATCCGTCCCTACCAGTAGGGGAAGAGTTCTGGAACACTGCAGGTAACGCTCAACATCCTGACTGGCACATTGCTGGTCATAGGAGCCAAGGCAGAATTCTACGATCCTTTCTGCTTTATCTTCTGCTACCCCTCTACCAGGTAGGTCAGGTTGAGGGTGAAAGGACAGAGAATGAAAGAGCAGATTGGACATATAGGTCACACAGTAGTCTACCTCAACGCCTGCTAAAGGTGTGATGGGAATTGCGGAATAGTTATTCTTGAAGGACCTAAACTTTTGGCTGTAACCGATTGGTGGAGGAAGAGACCTGATTGTGCCTTTTTCCAATATTACTCTCCCATGATCACTTCTCCCTCTGTGGGAACCGGGTTGCAGCCTTCGTACCAATGCCCTCTGTGATTGGTCACACACATTTGCAAAAGAAATTAACACCAAACTGGGCCCTATGGATGAGAGCACATAGAATGAACACATTGGTTCTTCAACTGAAGGTTATCCAGGGGGATAACAATCGACACTCTTGCTTGTTCATCCTTCGAAGAAGACAGAACGAGTAGAGGTCCCAGGGAGGGAACAAGGCGCCGGAGAAATGTCATGAATTCTTTCCCTTAGGGGAAAACCCCGAGGTCGACAAATTCCTTTTGGACTTATTCTTCCGTCACCCATCATGCTAACTAGGTGGGTTGCTATACCTTGTGTGCACTTTTATGGCTAGTTTTCCCACACGCTGGAACAATACAACAAAATACATCCTAGTTGGAATAAACAAGGGTTCTTTAACTCGTGATGAGTCAGGGAACAAAACCCTCCAATGAATAAGATATGCAGAGCCATTTATAAATTTACTGATGGCATGTACGGAAGTGGGCATTTATGGGAGAAAGCTACTAGCTAAGGCAGATTAGGTAAGACAGCACTCTAGGATGACTCCAGAAGTACAAGGAGCTATGGTTAAGTTTTACTTGTATTTCTGAGTTAAGTTAGGTTTAAGCTTGTGATCTCTCTCGGTCCACTCATTCCTGAGAATGATGCATGCAAAACTTTTTGTGGATTAAGAAATGATACTGTACATTAATCTCCTACTAACACGAATGCAACAGCTCCAATGGACAAATGACCACAATGATGGCATTTTCTATATGCACACAGAAAATATGTGAGAAATAATTGGTTAATGGGGGAGGAGCTTCAGTTTGCTTAACCTCACACATGACCTTTCCAATATCTTTTAGGAAGACCTCAATGATGACTGGCACCATTTATGCAAATATTGCATGTGCACTGGATTAGTTGGGAGCATATCTTTCTCAACCTATATTATGCTCTTTTGAGTGATGTAATATGTTATTTTCATTAGTAAAATAAATTTTTGAATATACTTACCCGATAATCATGTAGCTGTCAACTCTGTTGCCCGACAGAATTCTACGGAAGGGATACGCCAGCGATCGCTATACAAGAGGGGGGTGTACTCACAAGCGCCACCTGTGGCCAGGTACTGCAGTACTTCTTGTTGACACCACTTCAATTTTTCCTCGGTCCACTGGTTCTATGGGGAGGAAGGGTGGGTCAATTAAATCATGATTATCGGGTAAGTATATTCAAAAATTTATTTTACTAATGAAAATAACATTTTTCAATATTAAACTTACCCGATAATCATGTAGCTGATTCACACCCAGGGAGGTGGGTGAAAACCAGTGTACATGTATATCAAGAAGCTAAGTATCCCGTATTTCATATTATCAGTTATTCAAAATAACAATGAAATTACAAGTACCTGGTAAGGAAGTCGACTTGAGCCATTACTCTGCCTTAAATAAGTTCGTCTTCTTTACTGAGCGCAGCGTTCCTCTTAGGAGGCTGAACAACTCTAAGGTGCTGAAGTATCAAGGGCTGCAACCCATACTAAAGGACCTCATCACAACCTTTAACCTCGGCGCTTCTCAAGAAAGAATTGACCACCCGCCAAATCAACAAGAATGTGGAAGGCTTCTTAGCCGACCGTACAACCCATAAAAAGTATTCAAGAGAAAGGTTAAAAGGTTATGGGATTATGGGAATGTAGTGGCTGAGCCCTCGCCTACTACTGCATTCGTTGCTACGAATGGTCCCAGGGTGTAGCAGTACTCGTAAAGAGACTGGACATCTTTGAGATAGAATGATGCGAACACTGACTTGCTTCTCCAATAGGTTGCATCCATAACACTCTGCAGAGAATGGCTCTGTTTGAAGGCCACTGAAGTAGCCACAGCTCCCACTTCATGTGTCCTTACCTTCAGCAAAGCAAGGTCTTCTTCCTTCAGATGAGAATGTGCTTCCCTAATCAGAAGCCTGAATAGTAAGAAACTGAGTTCTTAGAACTTGGAAAAGAAGGTTTCTTGATAGCACACCATAAGGTTTCTGATTGTCCTCGTAAAGGTTAAGACCTTTTTAGATAGTACCTAAGAGCTCTAACTGGGCAAAGTACTCTCTCCAGTTCATTCCCCACCAAGTTGGACAGGCTTGGGATCTCGAACGACTTAGGCCAAGGACGTGAAGGAAGCTCGTTTAGTAAAAACCGAGCTGCAAGGAACATGTAGCCGTTTCAGATGTGAAAACAATGATCCTGCTGAAGGCGTGGATCTCACTTACTCTTTTAGCTGTTGTCAAGCACACGAGGAAAAGAGTTTTTAATGTGAGGTCCTAAAAAGAGGCTGATTGGAGAGGTTCAAATCTTGATGACATAAGGAACCTTAGGACCACGTCTAGATTCCAGCCTGGAGTGGACAACCGACGTTCCTTTGAGGTCTCAAAAGACCTAGGGAGGTCCTGTAGATCTTTGTTGGTGGAAAGATCCAAGCCTCTGTGGCGGAAAACCGCTGCCAACATACTTCTGTAACCCTTGATCGTAGGAGCTGAAAGGGATCTTACTTTCCTTAGATATAACAGGAAGTCAGCAATCTGGGTTACAGTGGTACTGGTTGAGGAAACTGCATTGGTCTTGTACCAGCTACGGAAGACTTCCCCTTGAGACTGATAGATTCTGAGAGTGGATGTTCTCCTTGCTTTGGCAATCGCTCTGGCTGCCTCCTTCGAAAAGCCCCTAGCTCTTGAGAGTCTTTCGAAAGTCTGAAGGAAGTCAGACGAAGAGCGTGGAGGTTCGGGTGTACCTTCTTTACGTGAGGTAGACGTAGAAGGTTCACTCCTAGAGGAAGAGTCCTGGGAATGTCGACCAGCCATTGCAGTACCTCTAAGAACCATTCTCTCGCGGGCCAGAGCGGAGCCAACCAACGTCAGCCGTGTCCCTTTGCGAGAGGAGAACTTCTGAAGTACCCTGTTGACAATCTTGAACGGCGGGAATGCATACAGGTCGAGATGGAACCAATCCAGCAGAAAAGCATCCACGTGAACTGCTGCTGGGTCTGGAATCGGAGAACAATACAATAGGAGTCTCTAGGTTATCGAGGTAGCGAACAGATCTATGGTTGGCTGACCCCACAGGGCCCAAAGTCTGCTGCAAACATTCTTGTGAAGGGTCCACTCTGTGGGGATGACCTGACCCTTCCGGCTGAGGTGATCTGCCAAGACATTCATACCGCCCTGAATGAACCTCGTTACCAGCGTGAGCTTTCGATCTTTAGACCAGATGAGGAGGTCCCTTGCGATCTAGAACAACTTCACGAAAGAGTCCCTCCCTGCTTGAAGATGTAAGCCAGGGCTGTGGTGTTGTCAGAGTCCACCTCCACCACTTTGTTAAGCTGGAGGGACTTGAAGTTTATCAAGGCCAGAAGAACCGCCAACAACTCCTGCAATTGATGTGAAGTGTCCTTTGCTCCTGATTCCATGTTCTCGATCATTCCTGTCCGTCCAAAGTCGCACCCCAGCCCGTGTCTGATGTGTCCGAGAGGAGACGGCGGTCGGGTTTCTGAACAGCCAAAGGTAGACTTCCTTGAGAAGAAAGCTGTTCTTACACCACGCGAGAGAAGACCTCCTCTCTTCGGAAACAGGAACTGAGACCGTCTCTAGCGTCATGTCCTTTATCCAGTGAGCAGCTAGATGATACTGAAGGGGGGGAGGTGGATTCTCCCTAACACGATGAACAGGGCCAGCGATGAAAGTGTCCCTGTTAGACTCATCCACTACCTGACTGAGCATCGGTTCCTTCTCAGCATGCTCTGGATGCATTCTAGGGCTTGGAAGATCCTTGGGGCCGACGGAAAAGCCCGAAAAGCTCGACTCTGAAGATCCATACCCAGGGAGACAATGGTCTGGGATGGGATGAGCTGAGACTCCTCAAAATTGACCAGGAGGCCCAGTTCCTTGGTCAGATCCATAGTCCATCTGAGAATCTCCAGACAGCGACGACTTGTGGGAGCTCTTAAAAGCCAGTCGTCTGACGGAGCCGGACACAAGATCATGGTACTGCTGCACAGTCTGTGAACTGTCAACCATGGGGAAGCGAGGAAGTACAGTGACAACCCGAAGCTGTCTAGACTGTCTGGGTCGTACAGACAACTCCTTATCGGGTTGCTGAGGTTGCCGCACTGCGTCACAACAAGTCACTTCTGCTGGTTGTTGAACGTCTTCCCAGTGACACACTGACTCCGTAAACAAAAAATCCTTTAACAAGGACTAAGCTTGGACTGCATGTCTTGCAACACAGCTCAAGGTCTATGGGAGCAGGTGTGGTAACAGACGGGGTTAGTGACTGAAGTGGAACCATTACCTTCCCTGGAAGCATGTTATGCTTAAATAAAAGTCCATAGGAGGCTACGCAGCTAAAGGCTCCTCTCCAAATGACAGAGTCCTCAAGGGAATATCAGAAGGAGGGAGAAAAGCACTTTCTCATCTACAGGGACCATATCCGAGAAAAGTTAAGTTCTCTCAGTGAGGGTTTCAATGGTGCAAAAGCAGCAGACTAGAAGGCAACGTTATGAAACTGCTTGACAGTCTAGTGAGTTGGCAACAACCAAAGATGTATGACTGAGAAGCATGCGGTAAGGTATGCAGAGCATGTTGTATGCAGAGCATGCTGTATGCAGAGCATGCTGTATGTAGAGCATGTTGTATGCAGAGCATGCTGTATGCAGAGCATGTTGTATGCAGAGCATGCTGAATGCAGAGCATGCTGTATGCAGAGCATGTTGTATGCAGAGCATGCTGTATGCAGAGCATGCTGTATGTAGAGCATGTTGTATGCAGAGCATGCTGAATGCAGAGCATGCTGTATGCAGAGCATGTTGTATGCAGAGCATGCTGTATGCAGAGCATGCTGTATGCAGAGCATGCTGTATGTAGAGCATGCTGTAAGGTAGGCAGAGCGTGTTGCATGGCGTTTAACATTTCTCAGAAATTCCATGACCAGTGCTAGAGTGCTTCATGCATGCTTGCATGGGGTTTTAATATCAACATAATATTTACCTTACATTCATAACTCATGATTCATTTTTGTTTTGAAGATATTTTTGCCATATTTTGCGATATTGTTAAAAATATATTGCAAGGAATACATATATATCTTTATATAAGTAAGACAAATAACCTCCATTATCATAATGTTTGTGTAGGCATACTTGTATATGATTACAAATGCAAGTTATGAAAGTAATGAGGTGTTATTATTGTCATTTGTTATTTCTCAAGTTGAGGAGAAAGTGGCAGATGCATGCGTTGAGGTGGCTGACTCATAGCATGAGGTTGCTGCCTCAAGAGTTGCGCTTGCTGTAAGGGTTGCGGATGCGCAGTAGCAGGTTCCTGAGGAACGAGTTAAGGTTCCTGAGGTGTGAGCTGCGAGAGTTGAGGTAGCGGCTGCGCAGAACGCAGTTCTTGTCTCGCGAGTTGAGGTTCCTGAGGAGCTAGCCTAAGCTGCAGCGAGTGCTGAGGTGGCTGCCTCATTGATGGAAGAGGTTGTCGTACCTCAAGAGATTGTTGCCTCTCTGGTGGAACCGCAAGCGGAAGCGGAGGAAGTAAGGCATAAGATTCCTGCTCCCATTGCTGAGGTTGCCTAAAATGAAAAGTTCCTTTATTAGAATTAAAACCATTAAGTTAAGAAAGAATGAACAAAACGCTAGACACGGTTACTCTTACTGCAACGTGACACCGTGAAAATTCTCTCTCTATCGTAACGATAGAACGCAAGTTGAACGTTCTGAACGTCAACAACTGCAGAGACAAAACAAAACGTTAGTTCAACTTTGAAAACAGTACGAGACTATCAAAGAAATTCTTTCAAAAACATTAAAATAGCATAATATGTTAACAGGTAAAACCGAAATGACGGGCTCAATGTTAATTAACTTCGGTACCAAGAAAAGACCGCCTACTATTAGGAAAGGTCGAATATAAACAAATATAAAAATTAATTTTAATAAGTTTAAAATAAAAGGAAGTTAATCGAAGAGGCCTATAAAAGGCGGAGAGATATAAAATAAATCTATAACTTTTGTTAAGCAAAATTAAGAAAGAGAGTCTATACTCTCTTAGACACCAACACTTCCGTCTAAGGGAAGGGTCGGCCATTTAAAGGTGAGAGAGAGTTCATACTCTCTTCGTCACCATAATTAATCAAATTAATTCCAAAAGATAGCTAAGCTAATAATAAAACTTCCTGAATAGCGAAAGCTGAAATCTTAGAGCAATACTTCACCAAAAACCGTGAACAAGACTCCAAAATTATAAGCGTATCCATGAACGTCTTGCCGGAAGCACGACAGAGGAAAAATTGAAGTGGTGTCAACAAGAAGTACTGCAGTACCTGGCCACAGGTGGCGCTTGTGAGTACACCCCCCTCTTGTATAGCGATCGCTGGCGTATCCCTTCCGTAGAATTCTGTCGGGCAACAGAGTTGACAGCTACATGATTATCGGGTAAGTTTAATATTGAAAATGTAAATTTTATCCTTAAATACTATAAAACCAACCAATGCTTAATATGTGAAAGCTAAGTAACATATAATAGTTTTGGATGACTACCTCTTATCTAATACATGTCTGTGGCGGAATGGCTTTCCTCAGCAAGGATTCAAATACTGTAGAGTATCAAGAATGAATGTATTTAGAAGGTCAAACTTAATGTTTGTGAACACTTTTCTTATGATGCCTTTCATTCCCAAAATATAAATTGTACTTAATACAAAAAATTCCAGTGAACTGAAGAGTTTCAAATTACCCCACAAAAAAATACTTTGAGAGGTTAAGAGGTGTTGTAGACTATAATAACCAAAAGTTTGAGATGTTAAAACTTATGGGGAAGGGCATACTTTGCTTGGTGTGGCACGAATGCTGGTACACTTGTGTCTTTAATCAAGACTCATATAATAGCAAGAATGATGATGATGAGTGGATCTGAAAAAGCCAGTTAGTTAGTAAGGGATAGGAGCACTACAAAGTTTAAAATTTCAGTGGAAAGAAGTCTGAAGACCATTCTCAAAGCTGAAGTGGGAGCTGGTCTTCGGTCTTGAATTCTAATCTTCTTATATCTAAGACTTACATTTGCCACCAAAATTCTATCAACCAACACGACTCCACAGAAGAATTAATGACGTATTGGTTAGATTAATAATGAGACTCGCTTAAAAAAGGGTCGTTTTAAAATTTAATTATACTTCAACACCAGAATTAAAATTGATTTGACTCTAAATTCAACCAATCATCACTTAACTCCTGAAATAACAATCGCCATAAGTATTAAAACTTACAATTTCCCATTGTGGCTTTCCTAATTATATGATAGGGAGATAGGCAAGTTATATGAGGTCATAGCTGGAACATATTGGTTAACATATTGACCAACTGACATTAAAAAAAAAAAAAAAAAAAAAAAAAAAAAAAAAAAAAAAAAGACCCAAAGAAAGGCAGTATCAATAAATATCAAAGTCTAATGCTTATCTTTAGCCCAAACTGAAAAGATATTTCCTTACTCCTCATATATCAAAGCACTTCTGCGTAACGTGCAGGCAAAGATAAAACTAACGACAGGAGGCACGTACAGTACTCGTCATAGAATGAAAGTGATGGCCTGGAACTGTAGGTTCCAGTCCTAAAATGCTCAAATTAAGTATGCTGAAGTGGCCTACACTAGAATAGAATGTAACTTGTGATTGGATAACTCTGACCTGTAAAATTGTAAAGTATTGACTACCGTGCCAAGTCTGTACCTAGCATACAAAGCAGGTTTATGGTGACCTGTTGGTAACGTCCTTGCCTGAAGATTGCCAAACTGGGATTCGAATCCTGCTCAAACTCGTTAGTTCCTTTAGTCGCTGCAACCTCCCCATCCTTGTGAGCTAAGTATGGGGAGTTTGGGGGAGTCTATAGGTCTATCTGCTGAGTCATCTGCAGTCATTGCCTGGCACTCCTTGGTCCTACTTTGGGTTGAGATTGGGCTTGGGTGCTATTTATATGTCACTGTCCCTTGCCTCTGCCATTCATGAGCGGCCTTTAAACCTTTAAACTACTGGTAGCCCTTTATTGCATTGATTGATTTACCATTTGGAGTAAGTGTAGTTCATTGGGCCCGGCGTAAACTTCCTTATTACTTGTTAATTTTATAATTATTGAAAAAATGTTGTTTATCTTAGACTGAAATACAATATGATGAAAGTAGTCTTACAATTTATGAAATATTATCATTTAGATTTTAGTGTTACCTTTTCAGGAGGGAAGCAAACATGGGGTTGAGACTTTGTCTTAGGGTAAGCTAAGCAGTTTAAGAGAGTAAGTAGGTAAGGCTGCAACTCATAGGTTAGGTGGGGACCCTTGGGTTAAGTGATGTTCTTGTGATATTTTTCCTTTTAAAATGGGGGTTTTCAGTCAAAACTTTTGTAATTTTACACTCAGTCTGTCTGGGAGAACAGTGCAAGTTAAAAATACGGTAGCCTAAGCTGAGGTCACAGGAGCCGTAGCCCCCTGATAGGTAGGAGCCGTAGCCCCCTGATAGGTAAGGATATGTTTACTCAGCTTTTTCACAGTGGTGCCCCACAGGTTACCGTAGGCTTAATTGTTACTGATTTACGGGCTGCCCAGCGGCAAGAGCCCGTGTCTTACATAAGGTAAGGCAATCTACACACACACACACACATACGGCAGAATTTTAGAACAGAGTAGGGAAAACAAAAACAGGTAAAAATCCCATAGCAGTGTCATAAACATTCATGTTCCACATTTTTGCCCGTAATATTTCCTATATCATAACAATTTCCCGGTTTAAGCCTATTATACACTCATAACATATTGAAACCATAGACCTATCAGTACGGCTCGTCTTTGGGTAGAGGCTAATCTAAACATGAATGATCCTTACAAACAGATTAGTATAGTTTAACAATATCAGGCAAGATTGTAAAATAGAGCACATTAATATTACCTGCTTGATCATGGCACGGAAATTGACTACTATCTAATAATATCACAATCTGTCACTCCAAAAAGACATCGATACTGTCAACTTCTTTATCAAGCGGCGTTTTTAAGTTTGTTTACAACTGTGTTCAGTTCAGTTGTTGGGCGGAGGGATTCGCCTTTCCAGCGGCACCTCCTTGGTTTTCTTCTTTATTCAAATTATTTTATCTTTTTCTCTCTTTTTTTTCACATCTGATAAATATATTCTTTTCTATTCTCTATTCTTTCTTAAACAGCACGTTTCTTATTATCTTTTTCTTTTCTTCTTCGTACGTTCGTACGGCTGTTGCAATTCTATTATTTTCCTTCTTTCGTCGCTGAGGTCTAGACAGTCAAAAATGGAATGGCCCAAGAGGTCTTCAGTAACTGCGCCACATAGCTTACATTCTACCCTCCCTCCTACTTCATGTCTTTTCCTATAATTTAATCTTAAACAGTTGGCCCTAGCTCTATACATAATAACGGAATCAGGTTTTTTTGTCATAAAACATTTCTCCTATTTGACCTTTTTCTGTTTGTATATTTCTAAACTATTTTTCTCTTTTATCTCATCCCTCTACTTTTTACCATCTACTTCTCTAATCTTGGTCTTGTGAAAACATCAAGGGTATCTTTCAATAAGCAAATCTAGTTAAACTATGTATTTAACATAAATGCTAGTTTCAATGTAAATTTTATATTATCATCCAGTATTGATCTGAATCTGACTCGTCCTTTTGATGAAGATATATGTCCCTTTAAATTTTAAAAGAATTGATAAAGTGGAGTATCTTAAGCTCTGAGCATTTAAATGTTAAGTATAAATCTTGTTAGTAAAACACGACTAAAATTCCTTTCATTTACAGACGTCAACACATATATGACTCAATATTTTCTTTAATTTAGTATTCAAAATTATATGAGACAAATGAAGATAATTGATTGTTCCTTTTATGACTATTATTAACTTTCACACAAAAATATAACCGAAATAAGTCTTTGTACAGTACGGCTAACCTGGTACATTCATTTACTCATTGCTAGATTAAAACAGAAAATATTAACGGGAAAGAATACATTAAAATGTTAGAAAAAAATGAAAAAATGTGGAAGAGCATTCTAATTACAATTATAATTTAGGGATGGTTGTATAATTTTGTAAACATCACAGCCCCTCACTTTGGTCATACAGTATTTTGGATGAAATACTTTATCAAGAATTGCAAATTTTACCAAATTGCATTTTTCCGGTAACTCCTTCCCATAAGATTACAGTTGTGAATTTTATCATTTCCATTGTTTTTGTTGTCGTTATCTTCATTATTATTGCTGTTGTGATACTGCAATCTTGATATATTTATCAACCGCGCTAAAATGCAATTTCACTTGAAATGGGGTATCTAACTATAATTATACTTAAACCCTTCAATACAGTTTCTAATCAAAACTATAAATCATGTGCTAATACAATATTTATAAAAAAAAATCAACAGAAATACAGTATCTGATAAATGGGTGAATGTTATGAAAGAAGAGAATGGAAACATCTTTTTATTCATCGAAACATTTATTAATCGAGAAAAACATAATTTCACCCAACAATAAATTATATATCTATATATATATCTATATATATACAGTATATATATATATATATATATATATATATATATATATATATATATATATATATATATATATATATATATATATATATCCTTTAACGCAATTAGCGATATCTGGCAAAGGTGACAATTCGTCCAGAATGTCAATATTCTACAAATATCTACGGTAAAGTCAAGAATACATCATGAAAATAAGATTCAAATTCACAGAAAACTAAACATAGGCCAGCATTTCCATTTGTAAGAAATTTGTTGGTCTATACAAAAATGCATTAAAAGAAAAAAAAAAGTTATTCTAATTTTTCTAATTCATATAAGAGCGGAATTAATATCAGTATAATTTTCACTTTAAACTTACAAAATATGTTTATTCGTTAAATTTAATTCAATAAAAATACTTATAATATCATTATCTATTAAACAACCAAAGTGAACTAAAAACCCAATTAATCATTGCTATCCAGTTCATTTTCACATAAATGAAAAACGTACTGTTATAATAGATAAAATACGTTGGATTTTGAATTCCGACAATGAATAGTAGATTGTTTATTATTTGAATATTTTAGTGTTCTTAAAAGTGCACAATTTTCATTAATCATTGTGTCTTTGTAGTAGTCCTTTCTCAAGTGTTATTGGTAACTTCAAGCCCAGATGAAGACAAGCAACCAGTGTTCTTTTAAAAATTCATTAGGAATAAGAAAACAAATAAACATCAGTAATCACTTTGAAACTTAACAAACAGAATCGTTCACGACCGTGCAGTGTGGTGCAGCAATTGCATGACGTTTTCCAGGTCCGTGGATTGCACCATGATAACCCTTGAGTGCTGTGCTAGTCTACTGGAAACGTCCCTGCCTGGTGATCTGCCGGACTGTGATTCGAGTCACGCTCAAGCTCGATAGGTTCTTGTAGTATCTGCAACCTCACCATCATTGTGAGCCAAAGATGGCGGGTTTAGGGGAGCCTTGTAGGTCTACCAGCCGAGTCATCCGCAGCCATTGCCTGGCCCTCCCTGGTCTTATCTTGAGTGGAGAGGGGACCTAAGCGCTTATTTTCTGTAATATGTTTAATCTCTAAGGCATTGTCCTGCTTGCTAGGGACAATGCCAATGTCCCTTGCCTCTGTCATTAATGAGTTACCTTTAAAGCAACATCTCGTTATTTCGATTAAAAGATTGTATGGCTGGCAACTTTATCCCCAAAGACTTGAAGAGAAATGGTTCCTATGTAACACTCAAGTGCCAACTATCTCAAAGAAGAAAAGGCAAATGGAAAAGATAAGCGATTTTAACCACAGTAGCTAATGGAACATCTTATATAAATTCAATAAATAGTACTTTGGACACAATTAAATCACCCAGTAAATTGATTAATTATGAAAGTTTCCTTTTTATAGTTTACTCATCACAATATATCGAAGATAAAATCACTTTTTATCTTTGTATTCTGGCAGCGATTTTGATCTTAGTATTAACTCACGTATTGCTAAAATGATGCCGATGAAAATCATTGCAGGTGTCTTAACTTTACACTTTTATAATTACTATAACGCTGTTTCTATTTTGGACTTGGTAGTTTGACTGATGTCTTCATAAGTCACATTAGAGAGAGAGAGAGAGAGAGAGAGAGAGAGAGAGAGAGAGAGAGAGAGAGAGAGAGAGAGAGAGAGAGAGAGAGAGAAAAGGCAGATTTCATATGTTGTTACAATCCATTAGTTTCCGACTTACTTTAAAATCATATTCTTATCTTTCATTTTTTCAGGGCATATTTTTATCTTTAAGATCATTGCTTGCATTTAATCGAAACCTACTCTTGTCCTTCTCTATCTTTATAAGTTTTAACCTAAATTTATATTTATTTTTCTTCTTTCCAATTCGTTGCTTATGTTTAGCCCAATTTTCATCTTCCTATCATATTTGCTTCAATCGTTTTTTTTTTCGATCTGTATTATTACATTAATTGGAGACCGAATACTTTCGTAGTTAGGTATTTTTTTTCGTTGTTACACAACATAAAACTTGACCGTACTAACAGTTTCCGCAGCTTCCTTAACATCTTATCCACTTTTACATACTTTAATTGTAGGCTACATTGTTATTTGCCATCTTGTTTCATGTTAAACAAGCTTTGTTATTCAATTTTGTTTTTACTTCTAAACCACAATCATTGACGACTCAACACTGTACGTATATGTGCATACACAGAACTGTTTTACATTACAATGGGTGTGCTGAACAATATTCTTGAGTTTGTAAAATGACTGCCATTTCAGTTCAAGTCATAAAACCATGAAAATGAAAACTGCAATAACAGTATGGTGTGATCTTTGAACTCGCCAATTTACAGCAACTTATATCAAGTGACAGTATTGTCTTAATTTTAAAATCTCAAAACTATGAATCACAAGCCTTTGACTGCTGTTGCGGAGACAGAGGCATGTATCCCTTACTAGGGTTCTCAGGAACATGCAAAGTATTCTCACTAATGTTCTTTGAATCACTGACATTCCCTTCATCACCAGGCACAGCGTAGGATGCATTATCCTTCCTCTGGTATGGATCCCAAGTATACACCTGCGTTCCGTACGCGTCTTGCAATTGCAGGTTACTCAAGTATGCTCTGCACCAAAAGGGGTGCGTCGTCATGATGTGGCCGGAATAAGGATGGAAATTCACACTCTGTCTAATGTCTCGCCTGCTCTCAAGTGTGCCTTCGTTTTTCCATCGGCGGATCCACCTGTAGATGGTGGTGATGCTGGCGCCGGTGTTCTTGGCGATGTCTCGGGGCGACGTACCGTTGGCCCACATCCAGACGACTTTCGCGCGCTGTCCGATATCGCTTTTCGGGCCCATGTTTAGCCGTCCTTGTCTCTTTTAACCGATGGCTCTCCTGTGTGGGCAGACATGCGTATCCTAGTTAATTTCATGTTTTGAGTTATATATGATCAACCTGTAGACAAAATTTAATAAAAGCCAAAGAAATAATCGACACAATCTTCTTCCTTTTACGGATTGATTTTTATCTACCGCTCTTCATTTTATCATAACCAGTCATTGAAAGATATTCACTGACTATGTTATATATTCCTTCCTGAAGGTGAATTTCAGACTTGCTAGAAAACTACTTTCGAATTAGTATACTAAATTAAAGGGATGGATTGCCATCAATTCTGATTCGAGATTTATAAACAGTACTCATACCGGTTCAAATGGTCCAACGAAATAGGGTGCAGCCGTGCAGGGTCGTAAGTTTGCTTTGTGAAAAAAAAAAAAGTTTTACTAATTTGCAGTAAAACTTAGTGGTCTGATAAATGACCAAGGCTAAATATCCACCAAAGTAGGCTATACAGAATAACTATGGTTTAGTTAGCACTGATTACCCTTTATTTCTTTTTAACTACAAATTAAGAACCTTGAGGAAAATCTGTATCGCCTCTCGTTTGGCTAACATGAAATCTAAAGGATCAGTTTGATAATACTAAAATGATATTAAAGATATGATATTTTCATACAATGAAAACTATTTGATAATGGTTTTATCCTATTAAGATAATGACAGGTACCTTACACTATGAAACTTAAACTTTGAATGACACAAAAAAACATAAACAACAATGTATAACAAAAATTAAAGTAGAATAAACAACGAAGCCAAAGTTCGTAGGTACAAATTTCAAACCCAAACAAAAAGTATGAGAAGAAATTTACTATAGTCAATTCTTTTTAGTGAGGCAGATTTGCACCGACTCACATGGGTGCCCTTTTAGCCCGGAAAAGTTTCCTGATCGCTGATTGGTTGGACAAGATAATTCTAACCAATCAGATAGCAGGAAACTTTTCCGAGCTAAAAGGGAACCGTTGCGAGTCGGTGTAAATGCGCCTCGTTTAAAAAAAAAAAAAAAAAAAAAAAAAAATTGAGTATAGAATGTAATATGATACAATAAAATATAAAATGGCAAATGAGGATCTACCCGAGCGGATTCTTGTGATTCGTTTCATGACTTGAGGGATAAGAAAGAACTATTGAGTCTTCCCAAGCCTGTTTCTCTCCAGATTTATCTTTAAGCCTCAATTCTCGTTCTTCCTACCTTCTTCCATCGATGCACAGTATCCAGTTTTCATTTATTCCAAATATCGACCTGTTGGGCATCCATATATACTCTTGTGACTATGGATTTCCGCGGTATAACTCCCCGTTTCAATCCAAAGTATTCTGTCCAAATTTCCGTTTGTCAATGGATTAATTAATCTATTAATTTACTTACGTTTTGCATAATAATACGGATTGAGCAACCTCATATAGCTGTAAGTACCCAGATCTAACTAGATAAAAGCTTAGACTTCACCGACAAGGTAAACTTCCTTTTAATATTAACGAGAAGTGTAATCATAACACTCAGTCCGCATCCAAGTTCTCAAAGGAAATAATCGAATTGTGAAAAGTGGAACAATGCAGTGGATTTTAAGTCTTAATTGTGTAGTTAAAACTAGATCAATACTAATAGAACTTCAAAGAAATTTCAATTTAGCGTAGTCTACACCCGGCTACGCTGGGTAAGCTGAAGGCAGTGGCCTTCGACATGATGAATGCACTAAAATGGACACCTAATTTGGTATAATCATTTAAACTAAACTAAAAAAAAAATAGATTATATACCAATTGTGCCGAGATATTTACAAATAGACAAATTAAAACCTCGTCCTTATCCCGGTATTTGCATTTTGATGTCACTTCCCACCCTATCACCAGTCACTCAACAATTAAACCTCGACCTTATTTGCATTTTTTTTATGTTGCTTACCACTCTATCACCAGTCACTCAACGATTTATCTTTCAATGGTTTCTGACAGTAAAAATACTATAATTTGGTTCCTATAACCATGGTTGCTATGAAAGATGGATCACTGAATAATCTGTGCAGCAGAAAACGGCGTCAAATCATGGGCTCGCTTATCAGTGCTTTTATTCAGTCACCAGATAAGGGTTAGGTGCAAATGCTAGAAACTGACGTCACAATTAGATTATGTCATGAATGCCTTTGTTGAGGAATTCATAGTACTTAGATATGATGTACTGAATCTGAGGATGTATGAAATTTACAGGTGAAACTAATACTAAGAACATTAAGTCATTAAGCGTCAAAATGTAAACAAATTACTAAATCCTATAGTCAATTCTTTTTAGTGAGGCAGATTTACACCGACTCGCAGGGGTTCCTTTTTAGCTCGGAAAAAGTTTCCCGATCGCTGATTGGATGGACAATACAATTCTAGCCAATCAGATAGCAGGAAACTTTTCCGAGCTAAAAGGGCACCCATGCAAGTCGGTGCAAATGCGCCTCATTAGAAAAAATTGAGTATAGCAAGACGATGGGTGATGAGAAATGCAAATGGAAAACAAAAAAATTATATCATGTTAATATATATATATATATATATATATATATATATATATATATATATATATATATATATATATATATATATATATATATATACTGTGAAATTTTTAAAAAAATATTTTCGTCGGATTCAGAAATGAAATCAGATAAGAATATCAGAATACTCGAGTCTATAAAAAGAATGAGTTCTACTGTCATTAACTTATAACAGTCAACAATTTTCGAGCACTTTCGAGTTTTAAAATAGATTGCTAATAATGCACGCTCAAGATCCGAAAAATGTAGTCAAGAAAATAGTACTTATTTCTTAGACTTCGTGTATGTCTGTACCCAAAATCATATTCGAACCCTCTGTGACGGCCTATCCAAATGGAAAAATACGCGTTTTAAATCTTCAAGTCTAGAATTCTTAGTATGGATAAGATAAGGGAAAGCCATCTGTCATTTCATTTCTTTTATAAGAACACAAAATTAGTTTTTTTTTTCCCAAGATACTACAAAAGTTCTTGTGTCTATCACCTTAATCTCATTCCCATGGATCTAAAGATGCTCAAGGACTAGGCCGAAATGGATGGTTGCAAGGTTTTAAAGGCCACTCATGAATGGTAGAGGCAAGGGGCAGTGACATTGCCCTAGCAAACAGGACAATACCCTAGAGACTGACCATATATCCATATAATCAGCGCCCAAGGCCCCTCTCCACCAAAGATAGGAAGGGAGGGTCACGCAATGGCTTGTGATGACTACCTAGGTAGACATATAGGCTATTCCAAACCAGCCATCTTTAGCTCACAAGGATGGGGAGGTTGCAGACTCTAAAGGAACTACAAGTTTGAGCGGGACTCGAACCCCAGTCTGGCGATCAGCAGGTAGAGACGTTACCAAACAAAATTTTGACTGAAGATAATAACGAGAGATCAAAATTTATGCGAATGGAATTTGTGAAGTTTTGAAAGAGGAAATTTTTGATGGATTCTAATGAGCTTAGGATAAAAGAAAAATTAAGAGATGGCGTAACAGAAGTAGGCCTAAGTGATAGCGTAACAAAAGTAGGCCAATACTTGGGCGATGCGCACTGAACACTATTAGGGGATGGAATATGCTAATAGTGAATGATTATCGCATAATGTAAAGGGAGATTAAAATAGCTGTAGAAGTTGCAAAGAACACATCTGATGTCAAATGAGCCTGGAGATGAAATTCCTGAAATCGTTACCCCAAAAATCTTAATTGAAGGCGACACAGAGGAAAATAATAAGGTTGGTCAATAGAAATTCATTGAGATCGCATATCTATGAAACAATATGTATTAAAGTTGCAATAAATAAACTGGTAGCAAGCACTTATGATTAAACAGCTGACGTTAAATCAAAGGGAAATCTTTTTTTCAAAAATTTACATATTGTTCATTGCCTGTAATGTTTTTCTGGTTGTCTTAGCAAATGATTGCTATGATCAAGGACTTGTAGTCTTTAGCAAAATAATTTCAAAGTTATTGGGTTGTCATTTTTCCTATGAAAGTTTTTCTTCAGAACTAAAATTCTCCAATTAATGAACCCTTTATGGTTACCAATTCTTGTCACCAAAAGTTACATTGAAAAGACTTCCTCGAACAGCCATGTTTCAAGATAATCTGAAGTCATGACGAAAATAACCTTTAAAAAAAAAACAAAGGTAAAAGCTATGTTTATAAAGGAAGCAAGAAAAATGAAGTAGATTCTTACGTTATAATGTTCTGAATTAGCCGAGGAGCTGTGTGAATGGCGCGTACAAAATCTGCGAAGAGTTATAAATGAAACTCTTGAAGGAAAGGAATCTTCGAAGTTAAGAACGAAGTGAAGAAAGGGGGCGTGGCTTACAAGGAATAGGGGTGGAACAACACTTCTTGTTAATTTCGATTGGCTGATTCAGCTGAATATTGTATAGATTCTTTCCCGATATCACTATTTGATTCAGTTCTATTGGTTGCGAGTGTTTGTTTAAATTTTGATTGAGTAGAGTTGCCAGTCACTCAAAAAGAGATCTCAAGTTCCTCATTGTTTTAAAGATACACAAGAGACTCGTGTGCGGTATTTGATGTATTAAAGGAGAAATTTCATCAGTAAACTAAAAACAAAGAAAAAATATATCGTTTTTCGGGTTCTGGGTAAATGCATATCATGCTCACTTTCCCATTGATGAGTCAATGTCGATTCCATAGGATACAAGATCAGCAACAACCTCAAACATTTACACAAAAGCCTCTCCAGCAACACGTCGACCCCTTTACTTAGAGTAGCCTACCTATTGTTTATATAGGTACTCTATCTTTATCCCACTGTACTAATTGCCTTTATCTTACACAGATTGGGTTATCACACTCATTTCTTTCTAACATTTCTCACTGTCCCCAAATACTTCTTATCTTTCAATTCTTAAAAGGATCATCATGTAATTTGACTAAATTTTAATTTTTTACCAAGAAAAACTACACAACACCAATCTAAAATTTAACTGCCTGCATATTAGCTCATTAACAATAAATCTCCTACAACTAAAGACTAGTTCTACCACATGTTGCATGCATTATCGTATGATTTGGAGATTCGGACAGCCTGCCTTTATTTTTTTTTTCAACTTCTAAACTCAGTACCCGCTCCAACAACAGATCCAATTCCATTATCTCTAAGTAGTCAAAGCACCTCTAAACAGTGATCTATCTATTTTCTTTAACACCCCCATACAAACACACTCACACACATACGTACATTCATACATACATATATATATATATATATATATATATATATATATATATATATATATATATATATATATATATATATATATATATATATATATATATCCTCCTACTCCTATTGACGCAAAGGGCCTCGGTTAGATTTCGGCAGTCGTCTCTATCTTGCGCTTTTAATTCAATACTTCAGTCATAATTTCATACTTCATGCTTCACAAACCTCATCCATGTAGGGCTGGGTCTTCCAACTCTTCTAGTGACTTATGGAGCCCAGTTAAAAGTTTAGTGAACTAATCTCTCTAGGGGAGTGCAAAAAGCTTTCACAACCCATCTCCATCTACCCCTCACCATAATCTCATCCACGTATGGCACTCAAGTAATCTCTCTTATAGCTTCGTTTCTAATCATGTCCTACCATTTAACTCCCAATATTCTTCTGAGGGGTTTGCTCTCAAATCTTCAATATTATATATATATATATATATATATATATATATATATATATATATATATATACATATATATATATATAACCTATATATATATATATATAAAACCTATATATATATATATATATATATATATATATAAAACTTATATATATATATATATATATATATATATATATGTATATATATATATATATATATATATATATATATATATATATATATATATATATATACCTATATATATATATATATATATATATATATATAAAACTTATATATATATATATATATATATATATATATATATATATATATATATATATAAAACATATATATATATATATATATATATATATATATAAAACCTATATATATATATATATATATATATAAAACCTATATATATATATATATATATATATATATATATATATATATATATATATATATATATATACTGTATATGCGTGTACGTGGAGAAAAAGTGTCGTATATTCTTAGAATTTTAACTATCAAAACCATCATATCTATTCAAACCTGTAATTTTCCTTGATAAAGCTGCTTTACTGGATTTCAAATAGGGGAATTGATATCGATAAATGCCGTGCAGTGCGAATATAAAGAACAGTAATTTCAAAATGGATCGTATAGATGAAAAAAAAATCAACATCATAATAGAGTAAGGTCTTATTCACTACAAACTTTGTATGAATAATAGAGAAACCAATATTCAACGTGGCCATCGTTGTTTACATTTCGCCACCATTCCCTGCAATAAACGGCAAGGTAAGACAGGCTTCATAACGGCGTGGGGAATTACTCGATGACATCAAAATACTCGTTGGGCATTAATAACTGAATGAATGGCGCCGCTACACCTAAAACAAACAAGCTCCGATACTTAGCTGACTTCCCCAGTTGTTCATGGATGGGCGGTTCAATTATTAACAGTGTTGCCAGATGGGTT